>NW_027185890.1:7299351-7321950 GCF_028583685.1 Petaurus breviceps papuanus
AAAAAAAAAAAAAAAAAAAAGCTTTGCGCTGCTGCTGCCTCTGCTGCTGCCGCCGCCGTCGCAACCACCACCAACCACCGCCAGCCACCACAGGACCACTAGCTCGGCTTTTACTTTCTCTCGCTTTCCGCTTTCTCTTGCTCTGCTATGTCAGCATGTCCATGGGGCATGGAAGATCTTTAAATCCCATAACCCTTACATTTGGCCCCAAGATCTTTCATGTCCCTTACTTGGCAAAAATACAGTAGGAATAACTGGTGTCAACAAAATTTCACAACAATATAACAAGAATAGCACACAATAAACACAGAAAACCATATTTTAGGGTGGGGCTTGAGCGCAAGCTCCCCATCATTCCCCCAACCCCAAACAAATGGGGCCCCAAAATCTTGTGGTAAGGGGTGAAGATCTCTTCTTCTATGGCTACTTGCTGCTGAAATCGGATGTAGAGCTGTCCCTGTCCTAAGGGGTCCCATTTGAGAGGTCAGTTCTTAATATGCTTGATGCCAGGTCCAAGGGTGACACATCACAGTTGCAGACAGGGGGTGACATCCAGCTTAAGCTATCAGGCATCCACAGATGGAGGGTACCAAATGTGATAGTAATGGCAATTAAAGATTCCCCTGCATTGGCTTGGTTTTCAAATTGATTGTATTAAAACCCAGAGTTTGTTAATCCCACCTGTGGGATGGGCTTGTTGATGTGAAAAGAAAGTCCTGAAGTGGGAGGAGCTGGTGATGTAGATTTGGAGAGACAAGAGAGAGGCGGAAGTTCTTTTTGGAAGCAGCACCTCCTGGAGAGGGAGAGATTAAGAGATTGCTGGTGGCCGCTTTGAATTGCCCTGGACTTTTGAGACCTGCCCCCTGAGCTGCCAAGGACTGAGGAGACATGGCTGTTTTGCTGGTACTTTGTCTGTCTGTTTTGATGTTATTTTGCCAGATTTGTCCACTGGTGAAAGACTGTCCTGTTGAAGAAGTCCTGGAACCTGGCATTTGGTTAAGAAGGCCTGAGACTGTCCTGCAGACAGAGAGTGAATACTGTCCACTGGTGAGGGACAGTACTGTTGTTGCAGGGGTCTGGAGACTGTCCGGCAGACAGAATGAATACTGTCCACTGGTGAAGGACAGTGCTGTTGTTGCAGGGGTCTGGGAGCCTTTCTGTTGGTTCAGAAGCCCTGAAGAAGGATTTTCTTGTTGTATGTTTACAGAAATCCTGGGAGAGGGCTTTGCTAATGTGTTCAGGGGTTCTAGGACTGTTCTACAGACAGAGGATAAATTCATGAAGGGACTGGCAATGTATCTTATGGCCTTGCTAAGCCTTGTCTCTCCAGGAACTAAGATTGCTGAGAACTTGCCTCGTGTCAGACCTCCATTTGGGTATTAAGTGCTGTGTTTAAACTTGATGTAACTCTGGGGTAGATTCAATTGTGATCCAGGGGTGGGGAACTTTTGACCTTTTTGTGTTCTATGGTTGAGCAAATGAATGTATTTTACTTATGTTTGGAAACTAATCTCCATTTGAGAAGAGGGGCTTTGTGGTGGACTTAATTAAGGTATAGCCTAGGGGTGGAGAAGTATTTGGAACAGAGACTTTGTAATTGATTGAATGATTGGAAAGTCCTGGGGTGGGGTAGGCCTTGGAGATGATTTAATCACACTTAGTAAATGCTGTATTTTGAATGATGTCATGTTTTGATCTTCTCTGTTCTTGGTTTGTCACTAAATAAAATAGAGAGCACCTATGCTGGTATTTTGAACCTGGGAAGTTGCCTTTCTTTTGGCATTACATTACACCAAGTCTGTAGAAACAAATCTAACAAACAAGGTGAACAAACAAAAAATCAAGAAGAAGCAAAGAGACAATAACCAGACTATTGTAGCCTCACTCACGGTAGAATAAATGACTTAAGGGTACAATTTTGTAATCATCTTCTCCAGAATAAACAATAGTTACAGTGTTATCCTTCCAATATGCTATAATCTCTGCAGCCTTTGGAACATCATCTGGCTTCCATTTTACCCATACTTTAGCTCCTGATTTTATTCTATCAGTAGAACCAAATCCTTCAGTTCCTGTGACAGTTATTTTGGAAGGAGGGTCAGTTTTTACAAGTGGCATTGTTTTACAAGGAACGATAATCACTTGAACTATCCTATCATTCTTGTGAATCTGTATGGGCCCTTCACCTAAATTCTGGAATGTTACAACAATTTCTCCTTGATAATTAGAATCTATTACTCCAGCCAATACATGTATTCCTTGAGCTGCTAATCCTGATTTGGGTAAAATCTGTCCAAAGTGATTTTTAGGGATTCTTATGCATATCCCAGTGGAAATTTTTCTTACTTCTTTCCTGTCCAACCAAAAGTCCTCTAAACAATGTAAATCATACCCCACCGAACCAGGTGGTCCTGGGTACGGTGCTGGGACATCTGGCCTCAAGGTCCAATACTCAATATTTGGGATCTTGTGTGTTTGTTGTTTTCTAATTTGCAGATTGGGGGTCATCATTCTGGCTAGAGGTGTACTTCCTCCCAATGGTCTATTATTCAAATTATGCAAAGCCATGAACAAATTATCCTTCCAATGTTGATATGAATTATTGGAACTTAACTTCCTCAACTGTTCTTTCAGTAATCCATTCATTCTTTCAATTAACCCAGATGCTTCTGGATAATATGGAATATGATATATCCATTCTATATTGTTTAGTATACAATACTTCTTCATTTCATTGCCTTTGAAATGTGACCCATTGTCACTTTGAATCTGCACTGGGGTTCCATAATATAGACTTATGAGATCTAGGGTTTTACAAGTGTTTTTCTGGGTTGCATTCTTATAAGGACAAGCTACTAGTACACCTGAATAGGTATCAACACAAGTACATATAAATCTGCATCCTTTATCCAGTTTTAGTGGACCAATATAATCTATTTGCCAGATTTGGGCTGGGACTTTTCCTCTTGCTATCTCTCCAGTCACTACCCGAGGAACAGTTCGCTCCTTTTCCAATTGACATATATGACATTCTCCTGCTATCTGTTTTAACAGTGAATGAGAGATACTAATACCTCGATCTTGTGCCCACTGGTGTGTGGCCTGGACCCCCAAATGGCCTGCTGTTTGGTGGACCCATTTTGCTAATACCGGATCATCAGTTGTTGTCAAAGTAGGGACAATATGTTCAGTAGCAATCTTTGCCAGTCGATCAGCATGAGCATTGTACTCACGTTCTAGTGTGGTGGGGGCCACGTGAGCATCTACATGAAAATGGCATTGCTGTGCTGCAGCCCTCAGCAGCTTCTTGCTCAGGGGGTCGCAATGTGCTCACTGCACTGACTTCTCGTTTTGTCCTTAGCATCTATGTGTTGATAATTCTGGACCACCACAGCTGCAGGTAATCTGGAGTCCCTCCAGCTGGTGGTTGGTCAGGCCTGCCCTGGGGCTAAAACCTTTGGCTCCCTCGGGGGCTGGGTTTGGATCCCAGAGCGTTGAGCTGGCCTTTTCATGCCAGTCTGCCAGGCTGTCCTTAGTAGGAGGTTAGCTTCTCTGTCATTTTGTGGGTTCTGTAGCTCCAAAGTTTGATCAGAGTCCCCTTTTACCTAAATTGGACGTGGTGGGAGCTGGAGCCACACGAAGGTCCTGTTTCTACTCCTCCATCTTGACTCCCCAAGTTCAACTCTTTATTGTCCCTTTCTCTCTAGTCCCTTGCCCTCTTATACTTTCATTGATATGCCCTGCCCAACCCCAGCCTTGAACTATCCCCACTATCCACAGTCTTCAATCCTACTTATGTATTGCTGAAAAAAGATGGAGAAAATCAGAAATCCATGCTAACTCTTCCCACTGCAAATTTAAGTTATATAATCTTAACTGGGTTCTCAGTGTATTATTTCTTCTTAATTGAGTCACTATCCTAGTTACTTCAGCAGCTTTTTCAAATCTTTTTAAACCTTCCATGGCTGCCTTCAGCACTCCCTCCCCCACCCTTTCAGCAGAGAACAATGCCTTATTTTACTGAAAAAAAAATGAGGTGATTTACTGAGAGATCCTTCTTCTTCCCTTATCATCTCACATAACTAAGATGCCTTCTGCAACTTTCTCCTCCTTCATCCCTGTTTCATATGAAAATGTAGCCCTTTTGCCAAGGCAAATCCTTCTACGTGCACACCATGCATTCTATCCAATTTTCTCCAGTATATTGTTCCTGCTTCAACACCTACCCAACCTTATTGCCAATTTCTCCCTGTCTACTGCTTGCTTCCCTGCTACCAACAAATATGCTCACATCCCCACTCTCAGAAAACCCTTTAAACCATTTATCACAGCTAGCCAACATCCTATATCTCTTCTCTCCTTTCTGGATTAATTTGACAAAGCTATATACAATCAATGACTTTCCTTCCTCTCCACTCACTCCTTTCCTTCCTCTTCCATCTGGCTTCTCACCTCATCATTCCACTGAAATTGCTCTCTCCAGCGTTACCAATGATCTTTTAATCACTAAAACTAATGGTCTTTTCTCAGTCCTCATCTTTATTGACCTCTTTACAACCTTTCACCCTATAGACCATCCTCCTTCCCTTATCACTTTCTTCCCTGTAGGTTTTTATGATGCTACTCTCTCCTGCTTCCCTTCTTACCTATCTGAAAGTATTCTTTGCTGGATTTTCATCCAGGCCACAGTCATTAACCCTGGGTCTCCCCCACGGCTCTGTGTTGGTCTGCTCCTCTTTTTTCTATATACCATTTTACTTGGCGATCTCGCAATTCCTCTGTGAAGATGACTTTCAGGTTTATTTGTCCAGCCCTATGTCTGTGCTGACCTCCAGTTTCACATCTCCAATTGCCTTTTGGACATTTTGAAGTAGATATCTAATATAAACCTTAAACTCAACATGTCAAAAACTGAACTCATTATCTTTCTACCCCTTCCCCCCACCTTCTTAACTTCTCTATTACTCTATTATCTGAACCCAGGGGTCATTCTCAACTCTCTTTCTCACTCTTGCTCATATCTAATCAGTTGTCAAGTCCTATTGTTTCTAACTTAAAAACTTCTCTCATAAGTGCCCCCTTCTCTCCTTTGACACTGGTACCACCCTGGTGCAGGCCCACATCCCTTCATGACTAGACTATTGCAATAGCCTGTTGGTTAATCTGTCTGCCATAAGTCCCTTTCCACTCCACCCCATCCTACATGCAGATGTCAAATTGATCTTCCTGAAGTACAGTTCTTACCATGTCATCTTCCTATTCAATCAGTTCTGGTGGCTCCTTTTTGGTGCCAGGACCAAAAAGAAAATCATCTTCTTGACTTTTAAAATCTTCTATAATCTGGCTACTTTACACACTCACTTGCACCTTACACATGCCTTCCCATTTACTTTGCTCTACAGTGACAATGGTCCCTGCTCCCACATGCTAGGCATTTTTATTTACTGCATCCTCTCCATCCCTCATGCCTGGAACTCTTTCACTCCTCTTTTCTTCCTTCTAGTTTATCTGGCTGCCTTCAAATATCAACTAAAGTCCCACTTTTGACGAGAAGCCTGTCCACATCCCCATAATACTAATACATTCCCCCTTTGGATTAGTTCAAAGTTATACAGCGTATATCTTGTTTATGTATAGACATAGATATAGATAGATAGATAGATAGATAGATAGATAGATAGATAGATAGATATAGATATGTTGTATATTGTCTCCCCATTACATTGTGAGTTTCTTGTGAACATATATTTTGCCTTTTCTTGTATCTTCAGTGCTTAGCATAGTGCTTGGCACAGAGTATATGCTTAAAAATAATTGCTGACTGATTGATTCTTAGGTAATGTCATCTTATCTCTTTTCTAAGACAAAATGAGGCAGTTTGTTCTAGGATTTGTTCTTTCCTAAAGTTTATAGAGGTATGTGATTTGGGCTATAAGCTTTTAGAACCCCTGATGATGATTTCTACTTAAATTCATTAATATTTCAGTACAATTCAGGAGGTAATGCTTTGTGGTATTCTTTGTTTGAAATAGATTGGCTGCACAATAAATTCCATAAATTCTTAGCTACTCATTTATCTAACTAATATAAACTTTTTTTTCCCTGAGATTTTTCTTAAAAGCAGAATGTTATCACTGAAAGAACATAGCTCTATGGTACAGAATAGCTAGGATTTATTTCTGTTTTCAACTCTAGCTCATTCTAAGGGGATTGGCATTTCAAGTAACCAAATTTTTCCTGTCATATGGACAAAATAATGCCTACCTCCTCCCAGTGGAGATATTGAAGAGATAAGATAAAAATTTCTAATGGATAAGATTTCAGAGAAATGTAACAAGCAAAAGAGATTATTTTTCTATAGTATTGTCCTTGTGGTAGGGCCTTATAAAAGGTTTCACATAAATGTTTACTAGTTGAATTAAGTATATCAGAAAATTGAGGCCTAATATTCTCTCAAAGGAAATGAGTTCTCTTGGCAGTAGAAAACACAGAGACAAAAATGAGGTCCTTTTTTTTTTTTTGCAGAATCTCAGTTGGAAAGGATCTCAGAAGCCATTGAATTCAACTTATCCTAACAAAGGATCCTTTAGCTGATACTACTGAAGGAAATGTTCATCCAATATTTGTTGGAAGATCTCTAACGAAGGTTATTCAACTTTTTGCTAAGACAGTCTATTTCATCTGGACGAATCTAATTAGAAAGAAGCATTTATGACATCCCACCAAATGCTTATCCAGCATTTGTGGGAGGATGTCTAATAAGAGCTTATGGACTGCTTCCTAAGTCATTTGATTTCATTTGGGGACAACTCTAATTGGAAAGGAGTATTTCCTTTTACTTATTGTGGGAAAAATTGCCTCTTTGTAGTTTCTACCCATTATTACTAATTATTTCTCTCTGTGACTAAAAGCAATTATAAGCTCATAGACATAACTCCTTCAAAAATTTTAATACCATTAACTTTTCCCAATAAATATTCTCTTTTCTATCTGACTAAACATCCTCTTTAAAAAAAATTAAATCTTCATATGTTATGACTTTAAGGCCCTTCAACATGCTGGTTGTCCCCTGGATTTTTACCAGTTCACCAATGTCCTTTCTACATTGTGTTCTCCAGAATTGAACACCACAGTCTGTGGCCTGACCAGAACAGGGTACAGCATGTTTGTAGATAAATCACGGTAGGATTTTAAGATGAACAATTTTGTAAATGAAGATCTGAGATTCAGAAAATTGAAATAACTTGTTCAAGACCACATTGATAGCAAGTAAGTGGTAAAGCAGATATTTGAAATTTCAGGTACCTGGCCAGAGTCACCTGAGGTGGAGTTTGGCCACCAGGAGATGACTTTTTCATTTGCTATAGCAGGTCCTAGGTTCTCTGTCTCCAAACTCAGTGATTTTGGCCTTATACCACATAGCCTCCCTAAGGACCATCACCTCCCTTATTCTGATCTCTTTATCTCTTTTACATTATCTTCACTCTTTTGTTGCTGGGTTGCATTGTTGAGACTCTACATATACCTTATAGCATGTAAAAAAAGTGAAAGAACATCCAAAAGCTTCAGTATTACAGAAAGAAGATCATATTATGACTTTTAGATTCAATCTCAATAGCTCAATTTTATCTAATCTGAAATCTAGCCACTTTTATCCTGATTCTTTTCTCAATGTACTTTCACAACTTTAGTGTTTAAAGATGAAAGAGATTTCAAAAAGAGCGATCAAAATGTTATTCTATTGAAGTAACTCAGTAGGATTGCTTTTCATACCAAATTAATTAATGGTGGTCAACTTGTCAAATCTTAGTCTTTATCCAGCAGGCAAGAAAATGTGGTAATTTTCAGTCATTTACTACCAAAATAGATTCTATGTAGTGCATTTAGTTCTCTTTGTCCTGAATACTAGACTGAAGTTTCCAGTTTCTCATGAGTCCCGAAAACACAACATTTAAACATTTTATTTCCAATGCTTTCCACCTTTAAAAAGGGTTATGTTGATTTATTCGAAAAAGAAAAGTGCTTTATTGGTCGCATACTGATTAGTATCTTATCATCTAAAACTAATGCGTGAAAAATTACTACTTAGTTTCAAAAAATATAACCTCTTACACGAGCTTCTTTAAAATTTGGAATAAAATTTTCTTCTTGTCCTAAGAGAATGTTTCTTATTTTTTTTCCCTTTCAAAGGATGGGACAACTTCTTAACAATAGAAAACCCAGAACTATATAACTATATAACCTATTGTTTGCATCATCACACCTGCAGAACCCTCAGGCTTTTCAGCTGAAGAGTTACTCCAGGACAAAATGACATTTTCAATCTCTTGATGCAGTCAATCTCTTCATTTGCCCAGTATGTATCTTTAGAAGAAAGGGGAAAAAAAGAAAACCTTTTAGAGGAGGTCTTAGTGTCTTTCTCTTTAAGGTGAAAAGAAAACCTCTTTGAGCCCAGTGCGTGCCCACAGTTCAGTCTTTGATTTGTGAGAGTGAGGTCTTGCACTAAATCAAAGTTGAATGCTTTATGTCTGTAAACCTTATTTCCACTTAATGGGATTATAAAGACCACTGCATTAAACAAACAAAAACATCAATTTAACATCAAACTAGACAGAACTGTAAATTAAAATATGTCCAAGATAGGGAACTCATGGAACACTCAGTCATAAATCTAGAAGGAGTAAAATTTCAGTTGAGTTTCACAGTAGAATTAGAAAACTTGGGAATTGAGGATTTAAACTTTCCCCAAACTTTTTTTTCTCTCATTTCTACCAAGTTGTAGCCTGTATTAAAACAAACAAACAAAAAACAAAACAAAACCCCTCCTAAATAGAGTCAATATGGAATGTGTTGTGAGGTTAGCTGAGAAAGGAAGAATTAGAGGACAGTTCCTCTGAACTTATACAGATGTCAGGATTTAATGGAAACTTAGAAATCAGAAGCAACACCTCAACTGTAAAGCTTCTCAGTATGCAACCTAGGATAAATACATGTACATTATTTTTCCAGAAGATATGAAACTGACATGTTTTCTGGTTAGAGAAAAATCCCTCAGAGTTTCTCAACTAATACAACATGGAACATTTCAGGCAACAGAGAAACCTGTTACCAATTATCCCTTTTGACTTACTATGTCCTTGTTCTTCAAACAGAATCATCCTATAACCACTTTTTTTTAAAACATCCATTTATATCTTTACTTTTTTATAGAGAAAAGAACTCGATTCTGTCTTCACTTTCTGACCTCAGCTTACATTGAATTCAGGGATTTGTACATGTAAGTAAAGAAAATACTATGTAATTAAAAATGACCAACTTTGTGGTTTTATGCCTTTTTATTTCTTCTGAGTTTTGCCTTGTTGCCCCCCCCCCTCAATCAAGTGATTTTCTCATATCAGGTCCACAGTTTTGAATTGAATTCTAAGGATACATGAATTCATCCAATAGGGGGCTCTTTCCCCTTCTATGAAGAGTGTTAAACCAACCACATCTTAGTAGATGGTCTTGGTTGAACTGATTTGGCCAAATAAAATATTACTTGTGCCTTGTGGCCAAACTTCATTGATGATTACCCTCTGAATACTTAGCTAAATTAGTCTTCTGTTGCCCCTGGCCCTGACCCCAGGCCTTTCCAGGTTGATAGCACCAGCAAGAACTTATATTTGGTTGGTAGAATTTTAAAGAACTCCTATAGATTTCCATTTCCCAGAATACTTAGCTAAATTAGTCTTCTGTTGCCCCTGGCCCTGACCCCAGGCCTTTCCAGGTTGATAGCACCAGCAAGAACTTATGTTTGTCTGGTAGAATTTTAAAGAACTCCTATAGATTTCCACTTCCCAGTAAAGAGAAGAATGTTTTAAGGAAGGAACCAATAGATAAAAAAAATAGGGCTGGTGCCACACCCTTGTTGCTATAAGATTAAAAGAGAGAAATATAAAACATTGAGAAGAGAAAAGAAACAACACAGAATAAAGCCTTAGGAAGAGAGCTACTGAACAAGGGCAGGGATCCTTAAACTTTTTTGTC
Source organism: Petaurus breviceps papuanus (assembly GCF_028583685.1). Lineage (NCBI taxonomy): Eukaryota > Metazoa > Chordata > Mammalia > Diprotodontia > Petauridae > Petaurus > Petaurus breviceps. Next base: position 7,309,378 of record NW_027185890.1, read on the forward strand.
TCTTGGGTTCTTTTGTCAATCTGATGAAGACTATGAGTCCCTGTAATAGCACATGGGAAAGACAATGCCATAGCTTTTGTTTGTTCAGGAGAGGATGATTATCAAAGTTTACCCTTAGCTCATGTATTCTACTGTGAATCAGGCTATGATAGTGAGTTCATGGACTCCAAAAGCACGGTTGACGCTTTTTGGCTTTTTGTCTATTAAACTTGTTTGCCAGATTGGTTTCCTACAGGCTTAGTACCTTCCACCTGTAGATGCCTGATTACTTAAGTCAGATGCCACTCTCTCTCCATGACTGTGATGTGCCATCCCTGGACTTGGTATCAATTAAGTTCCAGATGCCAGATAAAGAAGTGATCTCTTGAATGGGACCTCTTGGGGCAGGGACAGCTCTATGTCCAATTCCAGCTGGAAGTAGCTATGGAAAAGAGATCTTGAACCCTTAAGATTTTGAGCCTCATTCATTTGAGGGGAGAAGGATGGGGTACTTATACCCAAGCCCCCACCCTAATATATAGTTTTATGTGCTTATTTTCTATTATCCCTGTTATATTGTTGCAAAGATCTGTTGATGTCAGTTACCCCATTAGTTACCCCTAAACTCTCACTAATCTATGTAATGAAATGTATTGTTAATGTATTTTTGCTAAGTAAGGGACATAAAAGATCTTGAGGTTGAATATAATGATAATGGGGATTTGAAGATCTTCCCTGGCCCTTAATAAGCCTAATGAAATTTGAAGACCTTCTCTGCCTTGAAAATAAACTCTGCCCCCTAATAGGCTAAATGGACCCTGTGGTAGAAGGAGTTTGCTGAAAGGTGGAGCAGAGACCATAGGAAGTTGGGAGTCAGAGCTACACTAGACTATTGGGAGGAGACCATGCTTTGGAGGGAGACAGATAGGCTTGTGAGTAAAAGTTGCTTTTTTGCCATCTGTCTTTGCCAGCTAGGCTTGTGCTGTTTTGTGGGAAAGCTAAAGGATGGTGTGACTCTCTGTGCTGTTGTGGCTTATTAATTTTTTAATACTATGATGGAATCAGCTTATTGGTTTTGGGATTCTGTTTTTCTGGTGTCTGAATAAATGTTTTGCTCCTGTCTTCTATATGGAGAATCAGTTATATTTTACAATCGAACACTATGCAGATATATTTATAGTTATTGTGGGCTCTGTGACTATTGTATTGATGCTACAACCCCTACCAAGAATAATGTTTTATATGTATGGGTGTGTATGTATATGTATATGTGTTTATACATACAAACTATATATAACAAAATATATGGGGTTACAAAGGAAACCAATTATATTGAAATAAAGATCTACCTATCTCCTGTCCAAGTTTACAAATCCCATGAAATCTATTTGTAGGACCATTAAGGACTACTAGGGACTAGGTATAAAATGGGAAAGCCTTGGTCAGTGAAGGTAGGATCAAGAGTTGAGATGGGAAAAGGGAAGGTTATTTTCTTTAAGTAAAACAACAAAAACTAATAGTTTTCTAGTACTCTAATATGAAAAAAATATTTTTTTAAAATGAGGAGAATCAATAATTTGAAATATTTCTTTTAATTACTTTAAAAGCCAAAGATGATGAGAACAAAATCTGTTTTATTTTACAGATGCAAATGGTGGACTCCACTAATATCCAATTCTAATGTCTCATCATGGTGTGGATGACTCAGGATTCTTGAAGGTTAGAAGAACAAAAAGGTTCTTCCTACCAAACTAACAAAGTGACCCACTCAGCTGAGAAACTGACAAAAACATGAGATTGGGTAGTCCCACCAATGAGTCACATTGTACATTAGAAGTTCAAGATATCTCCTAAATGTGTCAGCATGGTGATTATCTTGAGTGAAATTTGTGTAGTCAGATGGATGGAAATAACCTCCTCTTACATACATATTGCACAATTCAGGAGAGGAATGCCACACATTTTCCCATTATCCAGGGTCTTGTCAGCTCTTTCCCATGCCAAAGTAATGCTGAACTAGATAAAGAATCTCTTATGCAAGAATTATAGGAAAAGTCTAACTCTCAGTTTACCTGGGCATCCCTTCCTTTGGCTTTGGACTTACATTGAAGAGGCTTCATTGGCTGGGGAAGCTTGATGTGAGCTTCAAAATAAACTGAAATCTGTTGTTCACCCCTTCATAGCTGTGATCAGCCTCGTTGTGATGGTGTTCTTTAGGTACTCTCTGAGTCAGTTAAAGTATTTGGCCTCAACTACTTCACAGCCTAATGCAGAGCTATTGCTCATGGAGCAGAAAGAACATCTTGGCCAAAGCACTGCCAGAAACTTGACATCAAAATCAGAGAGGGAAATTATGGTATTTTTTTCCACATATGGGAATCCAAATGTCTCTACCTAGTCACATAAAGATGAAAATACTTTAAAGAGAAAAAAAAGAAGTCAGATCTCCCCCAGAATACCACAGGGACATTCTTCCACTCAGATATTGATTAGTCATGAAAAAATTTGGGTAGCCAATAAAGTGCTGTTGTTGTTTGTAATAAAAGTGAGAAACACTTTGAGGGTTATTTTTAATATTCAACATTTGTTCTTCCCTTGGAATTTGCTTTAGCTTTAACTGTCAGACAAACAACAGTTCCTTGCTGGTCCATGTTTTCCTGGTCATATGCCACGTGAAAATGGGCATAGTTTTGACTAAAGGCGTAGAGGACCAAGCAAGTCAACATTTATTTATTCCATAGGTATAACACAACACAGGTATAACATAAGGACACCCGTGCATCTTCAAAAGGGGTGCTTAACTGACCAAAGAATCTCTCCATGTCCCCAAAAGTTATCCAGCTGTAGTTGCTGCCGCTACAGGAAATGCCTATTTCAAAGGGAGAGTTTCCAAAGATAACTGTACAACATAGTTTGGGACAAAACAGCCTTCACTTAAGATAAGTTTAGACTCTACTGCCTTATTAGATTAATAACAACGGGTTGTTGTTCAGTTGTTTTTGTGTATGACTCTGTGACCCCATTTGGGGCTTTCTTGGCAGAGATACTGGAATGGTTTACCATTTCCTTCTCTGGCTCTTTTTTAAAGATGAGCAACCAAGGCAAACAGGGTTAAGTGACTTGCTCAAGGTTGCACATCTAGGAAGTATATGAAGCCAGATTTGAACTCAGGAAGATGAGTTTTCCTGACTCCCAGATGCAACAATTTCTCCACTTCACCATGTAGCTGGCGCAACAAAAGCTGTGTCATCTTTGGTGAGTTACTTAAGTTCTCTGAGTTTTGGTTTCGTCATCTGTAAAATAAGGGCATTGAACTAGATGTCACTACCAGCTCTGAATCTGTGATCATATGACCCAACACTTCTATGAGTTTTTGTCTCTTTTTAGCATCAACAGTTGCCAGAGCAAATCCATGCTTTGATTGTCCAGGACACAAAGAAGGGCCATTATAATATCTATTCAGTAGTTATTGGGGGCTAAGAACAGAGTTCCAATAGATATGGGTTCTCTTGCCTAGTAGTTTCATCATTTGATTTCCAATATAGATATTTACCTATTGTTTAAGACTGGCAAGATTACAGCTCTAGAGACAACCACCACAGCAAAAGATTAGAGAGAGAAAAATAACTGTCTGAAACCTCTATGAAGTTCCTAATGTTATTGATTTTCCCTGGTTTGTCGTACATTAAAAGGAATAGGAAAGACAGCCTGGATATATGCATCATTAACAGTCTTTACCAAGCTGTTGAGCTACTGCTCTTTGACCAAAGGTCACTCTCTAGAGGTACATTCAAGCTTATGGTTTCTGTGGGTTACTTTCCCACTTGCTCTTTGTGTTAATGAAGTTCATTTTAGATAAGCCAGAAGCCAAGAGTTGTCTATTTCTTTCAGGACACTTGACAAGGGAAATAAACATTTGCCCTTCTTCCCCTCCAAATGTCAGACCAGGCTCAGCCAGTTATTTGGTTACTGTCCCATAGAGCAGTCTGTCTTTTCCAATGGTAAGAACACATTAATCCATCTGATAAAGGGTAGTTTGAAGAAGGTGAGCTAAACCTTGGGTTCCTTCTCCTGTCAAGCTCCATTTTCTTTAACCTTTGAAATGTTCCAGGATCCTCCTTCAGACCTGTCAAAGATAATTCTGAAATCTCAGCAGAGAGTTCAGATTAATTAACCTTTAATAATATTATCAGTGGACATTAAGCTGGCTTGAAAAGGGGGCCTGCTGTGGTGACTTTGAATGTTTTTTACTATCTAGATTTTTCTATAGATGGTTTGCCAGAATGAAGACCCATTATTGTTATTTGCATACTATTACGTACAGATATGTACACAAGTGAAAGAAAATAAAGTGGTAGATGTGGATCTGATTTTTTTTTAATTTCATATACAATTTATAGCAAATATGCCATCAGGTGATTGGCTTATAAATAAAGAAGCAGGCAGTATTATGGGAAAAATGAATTGTTCTATTGTTTCTGGGAATAATGATTTTTCTACTTATGCATAAGTTCCAAATGATGTATGACATGCATAATGGGAATGAAAAATTTTTCTTCTTTGAAGTCTAGTGCTATGTACAGACTGAAAATTCAGCTGCAACTAATGCAATTTTCTCAGTGAGTTATACAATTTTAAATCTCTTCTAGATAAATTCCCAGTCCCATCAATTCTGGTAGATTTTCAGTCTACATAATTTAATAAATCCCTCTCAAAGACAAGAAAAAATATTTTTAAATGGTATCACCTCTGCCTTCTGGTAGAGGATATTAACTGTTAGTACCAGGAACACACTTTGGGTTATACAAATTTAACTAGGGTCTATCCACTATGGCAATATGGGAAACAGCTAGTTTATGAGCCATAATGATATCCTATCAGTGGATCCTTCTTATCTACCTTATTTTGAAAACTCCTTGGTGGCTGAGGCTATAACTAAAAATAAAAATATAAACAGAGATATATTTTCAAAGCATAAGGGCTTTGCTTATCTTTCTGCCTGAAGTTTTATTTCTATCTTCTTTTCAATGAGAGACTCTTGTGAGTTATACAAAACAATGTCAAAGCAAAATGATTTAAACAAATGTGTCTGGTAAATTCTGTTAATGTTGTTTGCTTAGTCCCTCTATGAAAGTAGAAATAAACTCTGTATAGTATCCTTCTAGGGTTTGTAAATGCCATTTTCATCAGTAATATTAAGGGATAATCTAAAATTTTAGTCAAATTGATAATATCTGCATCTATCCCCCTCCAGATTTTACTGACTTAATTTTTTTGGAATGTGATATCTTTCTGTAAGTCTCACTTTGTGTGTGTGTGTGTGGATATCTAGTGACCTAAGAAACCTTTAGATAAGAAATTACAACTGCATTTGAAGATAAAAATCATCTTTCAAAGACGTCTGCCTTTTGAAATTCATGTGCTTGTATGCATAGTAGGGAAACTTGTTCTATAAGGAAAAATGTCTACTAGTTAAGATAAAGAGGATAAAGAGAAGCCATCAAAAGCATAGCCAGGATCAGTTATTATCAAAGATAAATAAGATTGGAGTGTACATTTTAGTAAAGTTCCCCAGAAAAGGAGATGTTGGCTAAATGGAATTGCTACAAGTGAAACTATTAAAAGATGATGTCTAATTTTAGTTTCAAAATTATATATATTGGACACACTTTTGTTTGTGTTGAATTACTAATACAGAATTCTATACCCATATGGTTGGCAGCCTTGCCTATATATACATGGAGTGCAGCAGTGGAGCCAGAGACTAGAATTCCATGAGCAAGTAAGGGATTCCTGAGATCACTAACATATGTATAATCCATAAAACTCTAATGTGTCACAATTGGACCCATGTGTAAGTCTTTGACATAAATGTAAACTACTGTGTAAAAATATCAACTAATAAGAGGTGAAATGTACATATTAATCCAAGCAGAAGATAACTATCACCCCCCTTTTATATATACTCTGTCTCTGCTTCTGTCTTTGTCTCTCTTTCTGTCTCTGTTTCTACATATATATATAATTATATATGTATGTATATATATTTATATATATAGATGATAGATAGGTGGATATATAGATTTAAAAGATTTCAAGGGACATGATATCTGTCTTTAAGAATTTGAAGGGCTTTCCTGTGAGAGAGAGATTAGACATCTTTTGCTTGAACTCAGAAGGCAGAACTAGCAGCAATGACTAGAAGGTGTAGAGAAACAGATTTTAGCTTGATATGAGGAAATACTTCCTAATGAGTAGAATATTATATCTCAGGACCATTGAGTAACCCATCACTAGAGATTTTCAGCATTCATTTTCCTTAAAATTTTGAGTTCCAAATTCTCTCCCTATCTTGAATTCTTCTCCTACCATTTGAGAAAGAAAAACAATGTAATAACTATTATAATGTGGTCATACAAAACCTATTTCTATTATTTTATTGCTTTAAAATCTTTAGTTTTTTTCACATTCTTTTTTAAAAATTTCTCTAGAGATTTTTAAGAAGTGGATGAGAGAGCTTACCAGAGATTTTCTCATGGGGAGCCCTGTTCCAGAACAGATTAGAATAGATATTGTCTGAGTTCTCTTCAAACTCACTGGTTCAGCAATCTAGAGAAATCATGCTACTTTCAGGGACATTTCTTAAAGTAAATTTCTGTTTCCATATACTCCTTTTCTTCAAAGAGTCATGGTCCAAATACTTAGAGAAAATATCATTACTTTAATATATTTCATTCTGGTGTTCTGTTGACTATAGAAAAATAACTTCATTGAGCTAGTATGCTTTATTTCCTTGTATGGATATATTTACATATATTACTTGAAACTCATACTGTACAGGCTGTCTTTTAAAAAATCATTTATTAGTAAACACTGAATCAAAAGAAACATGTGCCTACAATGAAAAAGGCAGACTTCTTTGACCTTTATCCTTATCAGCAATCGAGGAAAGACCTATCATTGGACCAGCAGGAAATTAAAAAATTGTCAATGGGATAGTGTGGTAAAAGACCAGAGACTTTTCCTGAGACTTAACTTTGCTTCCCACCTTAGACACATTTTTATAGTGTAATTAGGGGCAAACTACTTCACCTCTGAAACTCAGTTTCCTCATTTGTAAAGTGGGAATAGCAATACTTATAGTAGCACCATCTATCTAATATCACCATATTAAATGGAAAGGACAGGAGGAGTAGTTCCTCCCAAATTGAAATCTTTTAAAAAAGAGAGGTCTATCTACCCTTCTTCCTTCCACACATGGGTCAAGGAGGCTATGGATATGGAATACTGTAGATTAGATTAGAAGCAGCGTGGAGAAATGGGTTGAGAACTGGAACAATAATCAGGAAGACCTAGGTTCAGTTCTCACTTCAAACCCTTATTAACTGTGACCTTTGTCAGTAAGTTAACCTCTGATTTCTAAAATGAGGGAATTGGAATAGAGGACAACTGAGATCCCTTTGAGCTACAAATCCATGAAGTTATATTGTAATGATCTGTTTTGTTGAACTCTTATTTTCTTATTTTTATTTTATTTTATTTTAATTTTATTTATGCCTTTTTGGAGGGCAATTGGGGTTATGTAACTTACCCAAGGTTACACGGCTAGATTTTTTGTGTGGGTGTTAAGTGTCTGAGGCCAGAACAGAACTCGGGTCTTCCTGACTTTGGGGTTGGTGCTTTAGTCAGTGCACCACCTAGCCTCCCCATTTTCTTCTTTTTAAAAAATTCTTTATTGTGAAGGATGACTTTCTGGGTGAAGGGATTAATATATATCAGGGAACAAAGATGATGTAAGAGCAAATATATCAATAACAATTTAAGAAGAAAAAAATTGTAACAAGAGTTCAGGGAAAGGAAGTTTATTGGGAGAGTCAAGAGACTTTAAGAAGAGAAAGAAAAAATATCCTAAACTTAGGTTTTGTTAATGTTTATTCCTTCCTCTAATTACTTTTCTGTGTACTTGTTACATACCCCTGTGAAAATGTAACCTCCTTATGGGCAGGGATCATTTTAAATTTTTATCTTGGGTAGAGTATTAATCAATGCTCTCTGAATTGAATCACAAACCTTTAAGTACTATAAAATGTGAGTTATGATGATGATGATGCAGAGTTAAGTTTTTATTTATGAAAATAAACTCCCTTGTGATGAGTAAATTATCCTTGAAAGCATTTGTTCCTAAGAGTTGCCTAGTGTTCTCAAAATAGTGTTAATTGGTTTCTTAGTGAAGTGGGAAGGAGTTGATGTCCTCACCTTAAAATCTAAAGCATAATCTCTTCACTTCCTCATGATAACTCTGTTGGGAAAACCATGTTTATGCAAGGAAAGGTGGTGAAGGGAAGCATTAGAGGAGTTGAGAGGCCTTTTCATCAGATGCCTGCCAATATGGAATTCCATGCGATGGGAACACCCACTGAAAACCAGGGAATTGAAGGACTCAATGATTTACCAAGACAGACTTCAGCAGAAGAAAATACTTAGCCTAATGAATTGAGATGGCTGCATTACCATGTTATAAATCAGTCAAGAAGTTCAGATGACATTATAAACCACAGCAGTATTGCTTTTGTGGTTTACAATAACATTATAAACCCAAGTTGATTTTCAGAGTAAAAATTATTCCTAGTCATCCAGAGCTATTTATAATATAGAAGTCATGATGTTTTTATTGTTGTTATTATAGTTAAAGTTTTCAGCATTAAGACAGTGGTTTCCAGGAGCAGCATAAGGAAAGATAAACCTTGTGAATGGGAGGCTTGCATGAGCTCAAGGCCTTTCTGACAGATTCCTGCGCTCTTGTTTTTCAAAATGTCAGGATAACTTAACTACAGTTTAATTCAGTGGTTCCGGTCTCCTTTTTACCTCTGTCTACTTTAGTACTATTCTTTCCATAGAAAATGGTTTGGAACAGGATGAAAGATTTCCATGAACAAAGCAGCATCTGTTTCTCTAAATGAAAGAAAAGAAGACAATTTGGGAAAGGAATATTTTCTTCCAATTATATAGTAGCTTCCCTCTTTTTTTTTTAATAGAGTGGTTATTTCAGTAACCAAGTATCTTAAAATTAATTACTACAAGGATCTGTAGTCTCAATATTGTATGTATGCCCACTACTGATATAGATTCCAAACCATGAGTGACTTAGTAGAACATCTATCACATCTCTCTCTCTCTCTCTCTCTCTCTCTCTCTCTCTCTCTCTCTGTCCATCTGTCTATCTTTCTATCCACATGTATGTATATATGTACAATATATGTATATGTATGAGTACATATACTCCATGTATCTATAGACACACATGTGTTGCATGAATATACATACATAATTTTCAGATTTGCCAAGTGCTTCACATGCATTATCTCATTTGGTTCTCAAAATACCCCTGTGATGGGGTTATTATGAATACCATTTCACAAATGAGAAAGCTCAGCCCGAGAAATTAAGTAACATGCCTGTCATCATGCAGCTATTAAGTGTCTGAAGTATTCAGCCTGATGCTGAAGCCCATCTTATACTACGTATTCATTCTTTAAAGGGTTTTTCAGAGTTCTTCTACCTGAAAGTTGCATCATCCTTTAGCCAATCAGCTAAGCCTTCCCAGATTCACTTACCAGTCTGATGACAGATTCAGCCCAACATAGTTCTGTACTTCAAAAATTTTCAATCTCCTTTAACTCCAATGACTTTAGCCTTCAGTGACCCAACAGTATCTCTATGCAATGATAAATCATTGCAGGAAGAACTATTCAGAATATTAGGGATTTATCCAACCCTAATTTAAATTTTATATCCTTTATTCTGAAATGATAAACAACTTTAGGTTAAGCATTGAATGTTCTACGTGGAGTGAATTTAAGTTGGTGTCAATATCCACCCTATCACTGAAAAAAGGGAAGAAAAACATATAATTTCATACATTAAAGGTTAATTTAAGATTTTACACCCAAATTTAATTTATCCATTCAAAGTATTCATTTATTGAATTTTTCACTGTAATAGGACCAAACTGTTCCCTACATTGCTTAGTAAATTTTCAGTGAGTAAGATTTAGCTTGGAGAAAGCATGAAAATAAATGAGGTGCAAAGTTCTTTAGTGAAAGAAATGTATTTAATTCATTCTTCCAACAAATTTACTGAGCACATGACATATATAAGACACTACTAGCTTGTAAGTTCCTTGCAAATAGAGATTGTTTTATTTTTTGTATTTGTAACCTCAGAAACTAGCATAGGGTCTTGGTCATGATACATTTTTTAAAAAATAAATGCTAGATAATTGATTGACACTAAAGAGACCCTCAACCTTTTTTTTTAATGATTAAAAAACTATTAGTTTATTTTTAGTTTACAACATTCATTTCTACAAGTTTTTGAGGCTCCAAATTGTCTCCCCTTCATCTCCTACCTCTTCCCCAAGAAGCCATGAAATCTGATATAGGCTCTACATTTACGTTCATATTAAACATATTTTCTCATTAGTCATGTTGCAAAGAAGAATTATAACCAATGGAATGAACCACAATAAAAAAGAAACAAAACAAAACAAGAGGGAGACCAAATAGTATGCTGTGATCTGCATTTAGACTCTGTTAATTCTGTCTCTGAATGTGGACAGTGTTTTCCATCAAATGTCTTTTGGAGTTTAGAACCTTGCATCGCTGAAAAGAGCCAAGTCTATCAAAGTTAGTCATTGCACAATGTGGTTGTAACTGTGCACAATGTTCTCCTGGTTCTGCTCCCCTCACTTATCATCAGTTCATATAAGTCTTTCCAGATTTTTCTGAAGTTTGCCTGCTCATCATTTCTTATAGCACAACAGTATTCCATTACATTCATATACCACAACTCATTCTGTCATTCCCCAATTGATGGGCATCCCTTCAATTTTGAGTTTTATACAACCACAAAAAGAGCTGCTATAAATATTTTTGTACATGTGGGTTCTGTTCCCATTTGCAGGATCTCTTTGGGATACAGACCTAGAAGTGGTATTTCAGGGTCAAAGGATATACACATTTTTATAGCCCTTTGGGTATAGTTCCAAATTGCTTTCCACAGTGGTTGGATCAATTCACAACTCCACTAACAATGCGTTAGTGTTCCAATTTTCCCACATCTTCTCCAGCATTTATAATGTTCCTGTTTTGTCATGTCAACCCTTCTGATAGGTGTGATGTGGTACCTAAAAGTTTTTTTTATTTTGCATTTCTCTAATCAACAGTGATTTGGAGCATATTTTCATATGACTATAGATAATTTTAATTTCTTCCTCTGAAAACTGCCTGTTCATATTCTTTGACCACTTATCAACTGGGCAATGACTTATATTCTTATAAATTTGACTCAGTTCTCTATATATTTTAAGAATGAGGCCTTTACCAGAGACACCAGTTGTAAAAATTCTTTCCCAGTTTTCTACTTCCCTTCTAATCTTGGTTGTATTGGCTTTGTAAAAAAAAAGCCCTTTTAAATTTAATGTAATCATAATTATCTTGTATGCTTGCATGTATGTATGTATAAAGATGTACATATCTATAGACAGATCATTTATACACATCTAGATATGTATATATAGATAGAACTATATAATGTAGGAGCATGAAAAATATATACACATATGAAACAAAAAGACCCATATATGTGTACTTAGAGTATAGACACATGTATATGTACACACACTTGTATATGTGCATATATATGCATATAGATATATGTAGATATAGATGTGAATATGTTGTATATATTACATATGTTATATACCTATATCCATATGTATCTATACTTTATAGATACACATACATGTTTATTTTGTGTATGTACACACACATTTCTTAGAAAAAAGTTTCATCACTTAAATATCATCATTCTCACATGTGACTATGTGAAAAAAGACACAGAAAGCAATATTTTCCAAACAATTAAAAATTAATATCAAATAGAGGGTAATGGAGTGGTGCATGGTTGGATGTGAGCAGGCTACTAAAACCAATGAGGAGATTTGAAGAACAGGATTAAAAGATTCATCAACTAATTTTATGATAGGATGAGAAGATGAGCTAGTCACATAGCAAGGGTGTGGAATAGTAGGAGGAAAGCCAGAATTATTCCAATTATATTATTTTTATTACTATATAATTATATATAATATATCTATGATATATAATTGCATGTTATCTGTTATATAATATTTAATTATGTATCATAGATATTATATATTATATGTAATATGATACATAATAATTATCCAATTATTCCATTTTATAATTGGAATGTCAAAAGAAAGCAAGTTAGGTCTCCCACTGACCATGTGGACAACCTGTAGTTGACTTTTGGGAGACTCATACTGTAGATGGGCAAGCAAAGATGCATTAAGATCCTATATCATTCATTGTTGGGAGCTCCCAAAACTATAATATCAGAGATCTCTTTAAGTATTTGAGGATAGACAGACAGATAGATAGATAGATGGATAAATGGATAGAGGGATGGATAGATGGATAGACAGAAGGATATATGGATAGATAGATGGATAGATGGATGGATGGATAGATAGATAGATAGATAGATAGATAGATAGATAGATAGATAGAT
>NW_027185890.1:7321960-7394787 GCF_028583685.1 Petaurus breviceps papuanus
ATAGATAGATAGATAGATAGATAGATAGATAGATAGATAGATAGATAGAGGATTGGATGGATAGATGGATACATAGATACATAGATAGGTTCATAGATACATAGATAATAGATAGATATATAGATAGACAGACACATAGATAGATAGATACATAGATAAATGGATGGATGGTTCTATAGATGGCTGGATAGACAGACTTCCTAGTCACTAATTCGAAATCATGTCACCTCAACATTCTGACCTTTTACATCTCCTTTTCACAATCTCCTTTCACATCAGAACCTTGGACTCTGTTCTTGGAATTACCCAGGGCTAGGATGAGGAAATTTTTACCCTAATTTCACTACAAAAAGACAAGATTTCCTTTTCACTTATGAATAGACTTCAGCTCCAAGTTGTGTTGTCTCAGGTATATTGTACCGCACCCTGTAATGGTAATAGGAATTTGAAGATCTTTCCTGCCCCTTAATAGGCTTAGGTGAATTTGAGGACTTTTCCTTATTTGAAAATAAACTCTGCCCCCTAATAGGCTGCATGTGATCACATGGAACCTGTGGCGGGAGGCTTGTTTTTCAGGAAGGCACAACTTTTGTTACTTTGTAGTCAAGTGGGGCGGGAGGGTTGTGATGTTCTCTGACCCTGGAGAATGCTATTTATACCTCTGAGACCAGATTTTTCTTTGGGGCTCACTTTGGGAAGACTTCTGTGATTTGACCAGATGAGACTCTGGGCAACCATTGAGCCCCTCCCACCCCCTTTGAAAAACCAGATGCTGGAGGGGGGTGGAGTCAAGATTGCATAGTAGAGGCAGGACCTCTCCTGCTGCTCCAGCTTCCACCTTCCCCAATCCATGTAAAAAGGGGACTCGGAACAAACTTTGGAGCAGCAGAACCCACAAAATGACACAGAGAAGCTAACCTCCTACCGAGGACAGCCCACCAGGCCAGCAGGAATCTGTCAGTGCAGTGCTCTGGGAGGCCAGCCCAGCCCCACACCAAGGCTTTAGCCCCAGGACAGACGTGACCAGCCACAAGGCCAAAGGGACTCCAGATCAGCAGCAGCTGTGGCTGTTTCCAGATTTATCAACACATAGACACAAAGGAAAAACTGAGAGGTCAGTGCAGTCTGGATATTGGGACTCAGTAAGTGGGAGTGCATGGCTTTTGTCCCCAGGGCAAGAAACCACTGAGATGCCGGCATAGCTAGCCAGCGCCATATGTCAGCTTAAGCTCCTTGCCTGCAGAGTGTAGGAGGACCAAGCACCAGTCTGAAGGGTAATTGCTCTTGCTTTAACCTTCTTGGATCTGGATTGAAGTCTAAGGTAGAGGTCCTGGGATGTGTGTCCAGCTTGCCAGAGCGTGTGGAGACCTCAGAGAGGTCACCCATCTAATACCTCCAGCAGCTAAGAAAACCCCATAATTTGGGAGGAAAGCTCCCCTGTTTGGTGTCAGAGTCCTACTGTGGCAAAAAACCCAGGGGTCAAGTGACTAAGGGACGAAATGACCAAGTAAAGGAAACAAAGCAGAGTGAAGAATCCAACATTACACTCCTATTTTGGGGACAAAAAGGAGCAAAACATGGAACAGGAGAAAGACAGTGAAGTCAGAATTCCTGCACCAAAAGCTTCAAAGGAAAATACGAGCTGGTTACAGGACAAAGAGGACCTTAAGAAGCAGATAAGAGAAATGGAGGAAAAATTGGGAAGAGAAATGAGAGCAATGCAAGAAAATTACAAAATGAGAGTTAACAGCCTGACAGAGGAAAATAACACCTTAAAAAATTCAAATGGCAAAGGATGCTCAAAAAGGCAATGAGGAGAAGAATGCCTTAAAAAGCTGATTTTGCCAGATGGAGAAAGAATATCAAAAGCTCACTGAGGAGCATAATTGCTTCAGAATTAGATTGGAGCAAATGGAAGCTAATGACTTTATGAGAAATCAAGATGCTGTTAAACAGATCCAAACAAATGAAAGAATAGAAGACAATGTGATTTTTCTCATGGGCAAAACCACTGACCTGGAAAATAGATTCAGGAGAGATAACTTAAAAATTATTGCACTACCTGAAAGCCATGTTCAAAGTAAGAACCTAGAAATCATCCTCCAGGAAGTTCTCAAAGAAAACTGCTCTGATGTTTTAGAACCAGAGGGCAAAATAGAGGTTGAAAGAATAAACTGATCTCCTCCTGAAAAAGATCCCAAAAAGAAAACTCCTAGAAATATTATTGCCAGGTTCCAGAATTCCCAGATTAGGGAGAGAATATTACAAGCAGCCAGGAAGAAACAGTTTGAATATTGTGGAAACATGATCAGGATAACCCAGGATCTGGCAGCTTCTACACTGAGGGATCAAAGGGCTTGGAATATGATATTCCAGAGGTCAAAGGAGCTGGGATTAAAACCAAGAGTCACCTACCCAGCAAAACTGAGTATCATGTTTCAGGGGAAAATATGGTCATTCAGTGGGATAGAAGACTTTCAAGCATTCTTGCTGAAAAAACCAGAATTGAATAGAAAATTTGACACTTAGATACAAGAAGCAGGAGAAGCATGAGAAGGTAAACAGGGAAAAGAAATCATAAGGAACTTATCAAAGTTGAGCTATTAACATTCCTACATGGAAAAACAATGATTGTAACTTATGAAACTTTTCTCAGTAGTTGAAGAGAATAGAAATAGAAACATATACATATATATATATATATATATATGTGTGTGTGTGTGTGTGTGTATACATATATGAGGGTATACAGGCCTATGAAAACGTATATGATTGTGTGTATATATTTTTACAGGCATACATAGATAGAGGGCACAGGACCAATTTAACAGGAAGGGATGATACTTAAAAGGTGAAATTAAGAGGTGAGAGAGGAAGATAATGAGAGGAGATGGGGAGAGACAGAATGGGGGTAAACTATCTCATATAGAAGAGGCAAGGGAGAATGGTTACAATGGAGGGGAAGAATAGGAAGGCAAAAGGGAATGGGTCAACTTTATGCCCATTGAATTTGGCTTGAGGAGAGAATGAAACACACACTAAATAGGGTATCTCACCCTCTAGGAGAGTAGGGGGGAAGGGGATGAGAGGGGGGATTATGGAAGGGTGGGCAGGCTGGGGGGCAGGGAATTTGGAAGCACCCAGTTTTGAAAAGGGATGGGATCAAAGTAGAGAATAGAACAAGTGGGAGGTGGGATAGGAGGGAGGGAAATATAGTCAGTCTTTTATAATATATCTACTATGTTATTGTTTTGCATTAGCCACATATGTACAATGTATACTGAACTGCTTATCTTCCCAGTATGGGTGGGTGACAATGGAGGAAGGGAATGAATCTGGAATTCAAAGTTTTAAAACCAAATATCCATATATATATATATATATATATATATATATATATATATATATATATACTATTATTAATACTATTTTACATGTAATTGGGAAATAAGATATACAGGCACTGGAGCATAGAGATCCACTGGAAAAGTCAAAAGGGGTATGGGAGAAAATATGGGAAAGAGTAGATTGGAGGAGGGGATATCCTGTGGGACTGCTATTTTGGGGTGGTGGGTAGGGGAAAAATTGGGAGAAAATTCGTAACTCATAATCTTGCAGAAATTAATGATGTAAATCAGAAGCTAATACAGCATTTGAAAAATTAAAAAGAAAAAGAGAAAAAAAAAGAAAAACCAGATGCTGGTGTTTCTCTGGTGACTAACTGTATGTATGTCATATAGCTGGAGGACCTGTCTGTTGGTTTGCTGCATTGTGTTATTTTCTCTGTTAGTGTTTCTTTCCTTTCTTGCAATTTGTTTGTATTCTTTGAAGTTCAGTGTGCTGACTTTTACTGCTGAACTAGGTAAATGATACATGTTTGATTAATTAAAGTAAGATTGTTGCTCCTTTTTGAGTGGCTTTCCTTTAGAAAAGCAGATCTTAGAACCTGTGCTAGCAGCCATCCTTTGTATTCTAGGATGTTTACTGCTGCACACCCCCCTTCACAAATTCCCATTTTCTGTTACCTTCCCCACCAGAGTACAAGTTCCTAGAGGTCTGACATTCTCTTGCTTGTGTTTCTATCCCTATTGCTTAATACCATTCTTATGTGTAGTAGGTGGTTAATAGATGTTTATTTTTGTATCTAGTTAGATTTTAGATGTAGATAATAAGTTGAACTAGAGGGACTCTTTAGATCCCTTCAGGAACTAAATCTATGATCCTAAGCTCTATTGATGTTTACTTTGGTAACATATCCGTGTTACCATGGACATAATTGAGTTGTAGGTAGATTAGATGTTATTGGCAAGGGCTTGGACAATGATATATAAGCACTCAACTATCAGAAGTGGGGGATTGCCCAAATTTAGCCACCAAACATGTTTAATCTTCTGGGGGAGATAACCTTAAGCTAAATCCTAGTAAGATGCACTAAGGTGTTCCCAGACACTTAGAACCTTGTGGTCAGGCTCACAAAATTGTTGCCTATTTCCCTCCCAGTCCTGGGCCACAATTCTGAAATCTGATAACATTTTCCAGTTTGAGCCTCAAAGAGAATGTATTAACAAGATATTGGGATAAGGGGGTAGTGGTGAGAGAACTGTCCTATATTACATTTGAGAAAAGGGATCGTGTAGCTCTTAGCATGTGACTGAGAAATACCTGCATGCACCAATCTCCCTATCAATAAATGTAGCCCACTAGCAAAGTTTCTTAGTTTAAAGGGGAAAATATATCTTTCAAAGGACACCTAAGGTAGGTAAATAGTTCCATAGAGAGATAGAAACATCTGTAGACATATCTATCTAGGCAATCTATACAGATCCGTATGTAAATAAAGCAGAGTGCTTCCTTTCCACTGAATTTTTAGACTCAAAATATAAATAATGATAACCATGTAAAACTTCCTATGTAATAAAACCAGGGGAACTATAGAAAACTTTCAAAGTTGCAACTCTTCAAAATATCATTTTGTATTTTGATAATGTTTTCAGTGTCTAACTTGGGTTTCACAGAAAATGATTCTTCTTTAATAACCATTAAGGAAAACTATAGCAATGTAATAGTTTAATTTTCTATTATTTAGTTTTAGGTCAATTTCTCTACTTAAAAACATTAGCTATTGGGGCATCTGGGTGATGTAGTGAATAGAGCACCGGCCCTGGAGTCAGGACTACCTGAGTTCAAATCTGGCCTCAGACACCTAACACCAAACTAGCCGTGTGACCTTGGGCAAGTCACTTAACACTAATTGCCCTACTTTCCCCCCTCCAAGAAGCAAAAAGAAAAATCTAAAGAAATTAAAAACAAACAAAAAAAATAGCTATTTTGTGGAGACAAAAAGTTGCTTAAAATCCATAGTAAAAAGTCTTTAGTTTTGTACTTCCTGTGTATTCCTCACAATGCTTAGCACAATTTTGGGCACATGATAGGTACTTTAAAAAATACTCATTGATTAACATTTATGATTGCAAAGCCCATATTAAATGAATGAATCTCATTTCCTCCTCCTGCACACATGAGCACTCACATAGTCACACCATCCCCTTCCCCCAAACTCTGAGTCTAGCCAGCCAAAACAGACTCAAGATTCAGTTTTGCTCCTGAAATTCCTCTATTCTATAAAGTGCAATTCTTGTTTGAGGTTCTGCCATTGTCAGTGGTTGTATGCATGAAGATACTCCTGCTTGATTCCTTGTTAGGCTTAACCTCTATATTAGACTCTATTTATAAAAATCAAAGTATTTGCCCACTCATAAAAGCTTCCCATAAATTGCAGCATTATAAGGAGTAGTGTGAAGTACACTTTGGAACTACCCATTTTAGACAGGCAGATGAAAGTCTGGGCGGTTTTAGTTAGTGGTTAGGTCCATCTGCCACCAGTCATTTGTGGAAGGAGATGTCTGTTTCTTGTCAGCTAGCAATAGGAAACACAGCAGGATTTAGGAGCTGCTGAAGTACCAAAAGAAAAGGGAACCCCACACATTATCCATGTCAGGTTATTTATGTGATCCAGGCTCTCTTATCCTTTGCATCTGGTAAATAAACACTCTCCATACTGTTTAGCATCAGATAATACCTACCTTGCTAACCAAGGAAAAATACATATAGTTAACAAGGGAATGCTGCAGCAGCAAGGAACACAATTATTTAAAAAATTATAAAGATATATTTATTATTTTACTATCTCATTTAAATTGCTGAAGCAGTGTCTATGAATTGAGGTAACAGACTAAATCAAATCTCACCTAATCTCTATTCCCTTAATTAACTGAACACTTCAGTTGAAAGTACGGAAGGGGCAGGCATGTGAATGATTCAAATATTTGCCTTAGTTCTCTAATTTAGTATCATACATTTCAATATTTGATCCTTTTGGAAATAATATCAATATATACTTTGATTTATAGATGATATTGATGGAAGGGTAGGTGGGAAAAGGTAAGTATGAACAGAAATATATTGAAAAATGTGGTTTAGGAGAAAGAAATATGAGAGACCAAAGTCACATAGATTTTGTGGAAGATACAAAGAACTATATTTATGCAACAACAAACAACTATTTCAGAAATAAAAACAGATCTAAATGATTAAAGAAAATATTAATTGTCCATGACTAGGAAGATTCAATATAATAAAAGTGACAATATTGCATAAATTAATTTACTTGGCTAATGTTATAGCAATCACATGACCAAAGGACTATTTTATACAACTAAAAATTATAACAAATTCTATATGGCAGGAAAAAGATCAATAATATCAAGAAGAATAATGATATATAACATGTATATATGTCACGAATGCCATTTAAATAAAGTTAGAAGCTGTACGTGACAAGCACCAAATAATATCACAAAGAATGAAACTGATATATCTTAATAAATCAGAAAAAGACTCATTTTTGATAGAATTATCTCAGAGACAGTTTTGTGCATAGTGAGACTATCAACTCACCAGAAGTAAGAAAAGAATTTATAATAAACAAGAAGAAAAAATAATGAAAACAATATGGCATAAATTTCTTTAAAAGAATGGCAGTAAAGAGAACAAAGATGGGAAAAGCAGTCAGATTATAGCAGGTATATAAAGAGTGATTCAAAAATTTTAGTGCCATTTTTTATTATTAAAACATTTATAATTACATTAAGACTTTTGGAATACCCTGTATAGAGAAGGTCCAAGCTGAAGATAATATAATTGTAAAGGCATAATAGAGCAATTTATAAGGAAGGAAAAATGACAAAGTCATGGGGGGGGCAGAATCTAGAATATTAATACCTAGAAAGGATGACTTAGAGACTATCAATAACTACTGATTTCACATGTATAGAAAATTATTATGAGGTGCACAAATAGAGGGCATACTCATTGAGAATATTAGTAGGTAATAAGCAGGTCTTCAAAAGTGATGATTAAAATATTTACCACGATGAGATATATAGAGAAGGTAAGATACCACTTGTTGATTATGAAAAAGAAATCTACATAGGAAAAGAACAAATGAGTAAAGAATGTCTATTGCCCAGATTTTAATATGCATCAGAATGATCACTCTTCAGAGCTTGTCCAACAGCATGTAAACCTGGGACAAATAGTACAGATGAACTAGTACCTGGGCTCAGAATTGAAAAGGCAAAGGTAGACTCCTTTGCTTTTGGGAAATTGCAGAGCTCAATATATGTCATCCAAGGCCCATCATTTCAAAATAAAATTTTTTCAGTATTTTTATATTGAAATCTGACACATCATTGCCTCCAAAAAACTAAAGATCATCAAAAAAAGGGGCATTGTGCCACATGTATAGTGGGGTAGGGGCAGCCTGTAACATAAGACCCTGATGTTGGGAAAGATTGAAAGGAAAAGCAACAGTGGAGGATGAGACGGATATATAGTGTTGTGGAAACAATGAATATGAACTTGGACAGATAGTAGAGGATAGAAGGATCTGGCATGTTATGGTCCATGAGGTCACAAAGAGTCAGGCACCATTGAATGATTGAACAACAACAACAAAAAAGACATCTATTAAAAATGCAGTTCTTCATTTTTAATTGATCAATAGTTGATCCAATCCAGTTGACTATGAGCAATGCTCTGGCATGTGAAAATGATTCTTTCCCCATACAGTTTATGAATTGAGTTCTCAAAAATATGTTGAGGTCTATATTTTAGAATATACAATAGAATAACAATTTTTCATGTCGGTATATAAAAGATAGAGAACATCTTATATAAAATCCTAGTTGTGAAGGGATGTCTTGCCATATATTTGGCAGGGCAACAACTTTTACATTATTAGTATTGGTTGCAGAATTCCCTTCTTAATCTACGTTAAGTTCAACCTTCTTCAATTTTTGGTGGAAATGATTTGATCTTGAATTGCCATCATAAATCTATTTCCATAAAAAGTTCACATGACCCAGCTAATTGTCTGATGCTTCTTTGTTGACATATCTGAGGTCATGTAGATGTCACTTATATAATGACCTTTTGATCCATTTTTGACTCTTAGCTACTTCATAGGTTCAGTTAGGAAATAAACCACTTTCTTTGACATTTTAAAAATCCAAATATGTGTACCAGTTATCAACTTTTTACTATTGCTTGGTAAAGTGATGTCTGATGTTTCAAAATGTTTCTGTAGTATTTTTGTCTACTTGTTATATGTCCTATAAAAGTCTATTATTTTTCTTCATTTTTGGGTGAAGAAGTGCTAGTCTTTCCATAGTTAACTTGGGATAATGGTCCTAAATGGTAGTAATAGTTCATGTTGTTTTTTTTTTTTGCTAGGGTACTTTTAAAATAAGTTGAGATACATTTTATAATTCTTAAAGTGTACATTAAGAATGTTATTGCATTAAAAATTATGGTCTTGTATGTGCTGATTGCTTTACATGTGTTCTTCCCATTCTTTTAAAAATATATTTAATTTCTAATTTATTGAATGAAACAAGTATTTCTGTAACATAGTATAATAAAAATATAATTGCACATGAAACTGCAAATCTATTGAGTACAACTTGCCATAGCTTTTAAATATATGATAAAGTTAGCATGTATATTTCTCCTTTTTTCTTTCCCCCTGCCCTAGCCACAAATGTGTATGTGTGTATGTAATTGTTCAATATATACTTCTATTTATCAGTTCTACCTCTGGATGCAGATAATGTCTTTATCTATATGTCCTTTGTAGTTAGTTTGAGTGTTTGTAATCCTCAAAATGACTTATTTACTCAAAGTTGTTGTTAAAACAATATTGCTATTACTATATTCAATATTCTCTTGGTTCTGCTCATTTTCATTCTTCATTATTTTGTGCAAGTTTATCCATGGTTTTTTAAGATCACTGAGACCATCATTTATTATATCACAGTAATATTCCATCACAATCATATACCACAACTTTTTCATCCATTCCTCAATTGATGGGCATCCCTGCAATTTCCAGTACATTGTCATCACAAATAGAGCTGCTATAAATATTTTAGAACATGTAGGTTCTTTCCTTTATCCCTAATCATCTTTGGAAATAGACCTAGTATTCTACTAGTAGCATTACTGTTTCAAAGGGTATAGACAGTTTAATAACACTGTGGGCATAATTCCAAGATTGCTCCCTAAAATGACAAATGACATTTTAATATCACTAGAGACAGATTGAATGAGATGAAGGAGATATTTGATATCCTTTTTTCAGTTCAGCCATATAGTTTTTTTAATGTATACATCATGTAATTAATGGATGTTTTGGTTTGACTTAACTAGTTTGGAAGTCATACTTAGTTCCATTTAAGAGAGATTATAATAAATAAAGGTTGGGCAGAACCATAATGGAACTAAATTGTGTTCCTCAAAAGTGTTGTATTTTGTATCAATTATTCTTATTATTAGTATATTAGAGACATTTTTAAATAGAGAACAATTTTCCATGTAGACAAAGAGTACTCTAGTGATATCACTACAGTTGGATCTATTTTAAAAATCTGAGGTGCATAAATAAGCAATAGATGTGAAACTGAGTCAAAGGCTTCAGGAAAATCAACCAAGTCATCAAAAATTTCTCAGGACTTTTGGTATATGTATTCCCTAAAAGTCCAGCAAAACTTAAGAACAGCATTATTAATTGGTGTTACCTTCATAAATACTTCACTGAATGTAATATGAGAACAAAAATAATAATGATAATAAATATCAAATATTTAATGATCCTATATCATAGCAACAGAGATTTAGAACTAGAAGGCACTGTAGAGGTCATCAAGTGCAACCTTCTCATTTAGGGATGTAAAAACTAACAAACATAGAGGTTAAGTGACTTACCCAAGCTCATATAGTCAAGATCTGACCTTTTTCAAAAAAAAGCAGATTTCAATCACTTCCTTGACATAGTTTTTCTGGGCCTCACTATATTTGTACTGCTCAGGTTTTCTGCTTCTCCTTTGATCCAACTTTATTTTCATTGTGTTAAACATAAAGGTCAGAAATTTCCCATCTCTCTCTCTCTCTCTCTCTCTCTCTCTCTCTCTCTCTCTCTCTCTCTCTCTCTCTCTCTCTCTCTCAACTCATTTCTTTACTTTACAAAGCAGTGTAGCAAATTTTTTAAAATTGATATTTCGTTTTTGCTTTTGTTCTTTGTGCTGCTTTGATGCCTTGTATTATAACTTTTTGACTTAACTTTGAGTCTCTGATAAAGGAATCTAGAATTCCTTATGTGTTTTCATATTTCACTTTCCTTTCCATACATTATTTGTTGTTTTGTTATTGTTGTTTTCTTTAATTGAACAACATGGGATTTAGGTTTTCAGCTGCATGTATAAGTTAGATGTTAGAGTAATCTTCAAAAGAATTTTCTGCAGATTTTAATAGTTCTTTCAGTATGCTCCTGTCATAAGTCTTTGAAATATGACACTAGAAGTATTCCCTGATATGTTTACTGTTTTCCTGTAAATCTTATCATGTCATCAACTGCCACTTATACTGATGTATACCAGTCAGGAAATATTTTTACACTTTTTGGAGGGTAATATTAGAGAACGTTCTCATTTATGATGGTTATAGTGGATTCTACATTTTAAAATTGGGTAGCTAGGTGGCATAGTGTATAGAGTTCAGGTCTGGACCTCAGAAGACTTATCTTCCTGAGTTCAAATCTGGCATCAGACACTTAATAGCTATGTAATCCTGGACAAGTTACTTAACCCTGTTTGCCTTAGTTTCCTCATCTTTAAAAATGAACTAGAGAAGCAAATGGCAGACCATTCTAGCATCTTTGCCAAGAAAACCCTAAATGGTATAACAGAGGGGGGCATGACTGGAAAATGAATGAAATAATCATAGCCACCCCATCTAGCTAATACCCCCCAGGATGATTAGGGCTTTCCTTATTGGGCAGCTAGGTAGCTCAGTGGATACAGTTCCTGGCCTGGAGTGGGTAGGACCTGAATTGAAATTTGGCCTCAGTTACTTACTGTGTGACCCTGGGCAAGTAACTTAATTCTGTTTTTTAGGGGAATTCATCTATAAAATTAGCTGGAGAAGGAACTGTTAAATCAATCCAGTATCTCTACCAAACAAGTCCCTCCAAAGAGGGGTCATGAAGACTCAGACACAACTGAAAACAACTGAACAACAACAACAACAAAATCATAGTCTGACTCTGATAATTATAAACTCTGTGACCCTGGTGAGTCATTTAACTTCTCTATGCTCTCTAACAGCAATCATGGATGCATCTACAAATTAATAAATGGATTGTGATCTACAATGTAAAATGGAGCTCCCAGTTTATGTCATGCTCCCCAAATCCTCCAGGTACCGTGTCTTTACTTACAAGAAAACTGGCAGTCAACTAATATAAATCAATCAAGTATTTATTGACTGCCTACTATGAACCATTGAGCTGGATTCTGGGGTGCAGAAACAATCAAAGAAAAGAACAAACATAATAGTTACTGCCCTTAAGGCACACATACATAAGAGAGGGATACAATACGCAACTATACAAAATAAGTACAAGGTTTTTTTTGTGTGTGGGAGGAGATTAGCAGATGGCAGGATTAGGAAAATATACAGAAGGTTGGGTTTAACAAAGTCTTGAAGGAAACCAGGGGTCCTATGAGGCAGAGGCAAGGGGACCATACATGCTGCATATGATATAACTTGAAAGATGATATAATTTATTATGTAGAGCCTAAATTAGAAGTGACTATGATTGAGTGAATAGTATTCTGGATTTGAAAGTCAGAGAACCAGGGCCTAAATACAAGTTCTTTTAATTAGTAAGTGACCTTGGTCAAGTGACTTAACTTTTTTATTTTTTTTAATCTCTAAAATGAAAAAGAAATTGCTTCCTGACGGTGAAATGAAGGACTAAATATGCAGAATGAGACACACATATTTGCATGTGGCTATTTTGAGAATTTATTTTGCTTGGCCATGCATATTTGTTTCAAGGATTTTTTTTTTACTTTTTATTTGTTTCTCTAAGGAGTAGAAGAAACATAGGAGGGAGAGAAAATAAATGTTTATTAATTGAAAAAATGTAATTAAAAGAAAACAAAATTAAGAGATTGGAATACGTAGTCTCTAAGGTCTCTTTTTAGTTCTAAATCTATGCTCCTATGTCCAGGTCTAATTTAAACCAGTGTTCTGCTTGTGTTCTTGATATTGTTTGAACATAAGCAAAACAAAACACTTCGAAAATCTGTCCTGACTAAAGTATTTAAAAAGCACAAAGTGTCGCCACTTTGACAATTCCATGAAAAGCCACAAATAGTACAAGTATACATGGACAAGAAAACTCAGTTCTCTGAAGTGGTATGCATGTGAGCCTGTGCGTGTGTGTTTTAACTCTACCGTATGTAATAACCAATAAGAGTAATCAAATCCTTGAAAATTGAAGAGGAAACAAGAGTATCTCATTGTGATACCATTAAAGTTGAGCCAGTTTTTTTGTTATTGTTGTTCCCTAGACTCTGGCTCCAAGAGAACAATAGATTTTGTTACTACTGAAGAACACCACTCTCTTTCTCTCCTTTGGCCATGAACCTGTAACTCACTTACCTTCTCCTTTAAGAATCTGGATGCTATACCACTTGGTGCTTATATGTTTAGTATTGATATTACTTCATTGTCTATTGCACCTTTAAGCAAGATGTAGTCTCCTTCCTTCTCAATCTTAATTAGGTCTATTTTTGCTTTTGCTTTGTCTGAAATCAAGATTGCTACCTCCAGGGGGGCAGAGTCAAGATGGCGGAGTAGAAGCAGGTCCTCCCCATGGCTCCAGGCTTCCACCTTCCCCAATTCATGTAAAAGGGGACTCTATACAAACTTTGGAGCCACAGAACCCACAAAATGACACAGAGAAGCTAACCTCCCTCTGAGGATAGCCCAGCAGTCCAGCAGGAATCGTCCAGCACGGTACTCTGGGAGCCTGTACCTAGCCCCACTGATTTAGCCCCAGGGAGGTCCTTACCAGCCACCAGCTGGAGGGACTCGAAATCACCAGCAGCTGTGGTCCTTTCCAGATTTATTAACACATAGATGTGAAGGACAAAGTGAGAGGTCAGTGCAGTGCGGACTTTGGGACCCAGTAGATGGAAGTGCCTCGGCTTTTGCCCTCTGGGTGAGAAGCTGCTGAGTGTTGCAATGCAGCTTCAGCTCCTGGCCTGCAGAGTGTAGGGGGACCAAGCAACAAGTCTGAGGGGTAATCGCTCTTGCTTTAACCTGCTTGGATCTGGATTGCAGTCTAGGGTGGAGGTCTTGGGGTGTGTGGAGAGGGCTCCCAACTAATACCTCTGGCAGCTGAGAAAAATCCAGTGTTTGGGACAGAAGCTCCCCTGTTTGGTAGCTGAGTCCTACTGTGGTAAAAAGCTCAAAAGTCAAGTAATTGCGTGGCAACAAGCCCAGGCAAAGGAAACAAAGCAAACAGAAGAACCCAACATTAGACTCCTATTTTGGGGGAAAAAAACGATCAAAGCATGGAACAGTAGGAAGACAGTGAAGTCAGAACTCCTGCACCAAAAGCTTCAAAGGAAAATACAAGTTGGTTACAGGCCATAGAGGACCTTAAGAAGCACATAAGAGAAGTGGAGGAAAAATTTGGAAGAGAAATGAGAACGATGCAAGAAAATTATGAAATGAGAGTCAACAGCCTGACTGAGGAAAATAACACCTTAAAAAACAGACTAACTCAAATGGCAAAAGAGGCTCACAAAGGCAATGAATGCCTTAAAAAGATGAATTTGCCAGATGGAAAAAAAATCTCAGTAGCTCACTGAGGGGAATCATTCCTTGAGAATTAAATTGGAGCAAATGGAAGCTAATGACTTTATGAGAAATCAAGATGCTATTAAACAGATCCAAACAAATGAAAGAATAGAAAGTAATGTGAAATATGTCATTGGAAAAACCACTGACCAGGAAAAAAGATCCAGCAGAGATAATTTAAAAATTATTGGACTGCCTGAAAGCCATGATCAAAGAAAAAACCTAGAAATCATCCTCCAAGAAATTCTCAAGGAAAACT
Organism: Petaurus breviceps papuanus; assembly: GCF_028583685.1. NCBI lineage: Eukaryota > Metazoa > Chordata > Mammalia > Diprotodontia > Petauridae > Petaurus > Petaurus breviceps. The sequence continues at coordinate 7,336,491 of NW_027185890.1, forward strand.
GCCCTGATGTTTTAGAACCAGAGGGCTAAATAGAGGTGGAAAGAATCTAATGATCATCTCCTGAAGAAGATACCAAAAAGAAAACTCCTAGGAATATTACAGCCACATTCCGAGATTCCCAGATCAAGGAGAGAATATTACAAGCAGCCAGGAAGAAACAATTTGAATATTGTGGAAACACAATCAGGATAACCCAGGATCTGGCAGCTTCAACACTGAGGGATCGAAGGGATTGGAATATGATATTCCAAAGGGCAAAGGAGCTGGGATTAAAACCAAGAATCACCTACCCAGCAAAAAATCAGTATCATATTTGGGAGGAAAATATGATCATTCAGTGAAATAGAGGACTTTCAAGCATTCTTAATGAAAAAACCAAAGTTGAATAGAAAATTTGACATTCAGATACAAGTAGCAAGAGAAGCATGAGAAGTTAAAGAGGGAAAAGAAACCATAAGCAACTTATCAAAGTTGAGCTATTAATATTCCTACATGGAGAAACAATAATTGTAACTGATGAAACTTTTCTCAGTATGAAAATAGTTGAAGAGAGCATATATATGTCTATATCGGAGGGTATACAGGTGTAGGAATACATATGCGAATGTGTGTATATATATTTACAGGTAGACATAGATAGAGGGCACAGGGCCAATTTAATAGGAAGGGATGTTAATTAAAAGATGAAATTAAGAGGTGAGAGAAATATAATGAGAGGAGATGGGGAGAGACAGAATGGGGTGAACTATCTCATATAGAAGAGGCAAGGGGAAATGGTTACAATGGAGGGGAAGAATAGGAAAGCAAAAGGGAATGGGTCAACCTTATTCTCATTGAATTTGGCTCAGGGAGGGAAAGAAATACACACTAGATAGGGCATCTCACCCTACAGGAGAGTAGGGGTGAAGGGGATGAGACGGGGAATGATGGATTGGAGGGCAGGCTGGGGGGGAGAGAAGTTGGAAGCACCCACTTTTGAAAAGGTATGGGATCAAAGTAGAGAATAGAACTAGTGGGAGGTGGGATAGGAGGGAGGGAAATATAGTCAGTCTTTTACAATGTATCAACTATGTTAATGTTTCACATAGGCTACACTTGTACAACCTATACTGAACTGCTTATCTTTCCATTAAGGGCGGGTGATAAGCGAGGAAGGGAATGAATCTGGAATTCAAAGTTTTAATATCAAATGTTTAAATATATATACTATTAATAATACTATTTTACATGTAATTGGGAAATAAGATATACAGGCACTGGGGCATAGAGATCCATCATGCTCTACTGGAAAACTCAAAGGGGGTATGAGAGAAGATATGGGAGAGAGCATATTGGAGGAGGGGATATACTGTGGGAGTGTTATTTTGGGGTGGTGGTTACAGGAAAAATGGGGAGAAAATGCATAACTCAAAATCTGGTGGAAATGAATGATTTAAGTCAGAAGTTAAGAAAGCATTTGAAAAATGAAAAAAAAAAGGATTGCTACCCCCTGCTTTTTTTAGTTCAACTGAAGCATAACTCCCCCTTAGCTTTACTCTGTGCGTGTCTCTCTATTGTAAGTGTATTTCTTAGAAATAAGATATTGTAGGATCCTGTTTTTTTGATCCACTCTGTTATTTGCTTCTGTTTCATGGGAGCGTTCATCCCAATGACATTCACAGTTATGATAACTCACCGTGTATTGCCCTCCATCCTATTCTTCCTCCTATTTATCCTCTCCCTTTCACCCTCTCCCTCCTCAACAGTATTTTGCTTCTCTTCTGTCAGTCTCCCTACCCCTTTATTTAATCTCCTCCTCTCCTACTTTCCTTTTGGTAAAATAGACTTGTATATCCCACTGACTGTGGCTCTTTGAGCCAATACTAATGAGAGCAAGGTTCAAGTGATGCCCGTCACTCACCCGCCATCTTTCCCTTCACTGGCTTCTCACATGACATGATTTACCCGCTCTGCAGTTCGCTGCCTTCCGTAGCCAGGGTACTGCTCTTTGTCATCCCCTAATTATTTTTTGTCATTTCCTCAAATTCATCTCATACCCATACCCTCTACCTGTGTATATGCCTTCTAGCCTTACTATTAGTGGTGCAGTTTTTAAGAAGTAAAAGCATCCTCTTCCAATGTAAATAGTGCAGTTCCATTGAATCCCTTATATTTTCTTGTCTCTTTTTTACCTTTTTAGGTTTCTCGTGGGTCTTAATAGTGGAGAATAAATTTTTTTCTTCAGTTATAGTTTTCCTCTTATAAAAGCATGAAATACTTCTTTCTATTTCATTGAATGACCATTGTTCCTTTGAAGTATTATGCTTATTTTCACCAGATAGGTGATCCTTAGTTGTAGTCCTAGCTCCTTTGCCTTCCAGAATATGACCTCCAATTTTTTATGTTGTAACTTCTAAGTCTTGTGTGATCCCAATCATGGCTCCTTGATATTTGAATTATTTCACCCTGGTCAGTTACACTATTTTTCCTTTACCTGATAGCTTTGTAATTTGGCTATAATGTTTTTTGGACTTTTATTTTGGAATCTCTTTCTTGAAGTGATTGGTAGATTCTTTCAGTGCCTATTTTGCCCTATAGTTCCAGGATAGGGCAGTTTTCCTTGATAATTTTTTGAAAGATGCTGTCCAGTCCCTCCTTTTGATTATGGCCTTCAGGTAGTCTATGATTCTGACACTGTCTCTCCTGTATCTATTTTCCAGGTAAGTTGTTTTTCCAGTGAGGTGCTTCATATTTTCTTCTTCTTCTATTTTCATTCTTTGAATTGGTTTGATTGATTCATGATGTGTTATAGAATCATTAGCTTCTACTTGCCCAATCTTAACTTTTAAGGAATTGTTTTCCTTAGCCTTTGTGTCTCCTTTTCCATTTGGTCATTCTACTTTTTAAGCAGTTGTTTTCTTTTTTCAAGTTGTTGGCTCTTTTTTCATAATTCTTTCATATCCTTCTCATTTCTTTTTCCATTTTTTTCTTCTACCTCTCTTATATGATTTTAAAGTTCCTTTAAAACTCTTCAATGAGTTCTTTTTGGGCTTGAGACTACTTCCCATTTTTCATTAGGGTTTTGCCCATAGATGTTTTGACATTATTGTCCTCTTCTGAGTTTGTGTCTTGATTTTCCTTGCCACCGCAATAACTTTCTATGTTTAGATTTTTTTTTGTTTTTAAATTTATTTATTTACTTTTAGTTTACAACATTCAGTTCCACATTCCCTTGGGTTTCAAATTTTCTTCCCCTCCTTTTCCTTCCCCCTTGCCCCCATGGCAACATATCATCAAATATAGGTTCTACATATACTTCACATTAAACATTAGCCAAGTTGTAAAGAAGGATTATAACCAATGGAGTGAACAATGAGAAAGAAGGGACAAAACAAAACAAAATACAAAGAGAGAGCAAGTCATTTGCTTCAATCTGCATTTAGACTCTAGTTCTTTCTCTGGATATGGATATCCTTTCCATCATGAGACTTTTGTAGTTGTCTTCTAACCTGGTATTGCTGAGACAAGTCTTGTCTATCAAAGTTAGTTGTCACACATACTATGTGTCTGTAATTGTGTACAAAGTTCTCCTGGCTCTGCTCTCCTCATTCAGCATCAGTTTATATAAGTGTCTCCAGGTTATTATGAAGTCTGTCTGCTCTTCATTTCATATAGCACAATATAATTCCATTACATTCATATACCACATGTTGTTTTATTAATCATATTTTTTGACCTTTCTTATTTCCTTTAAATTTGAGTTCCGCTCTCAAGGTAGAAGGGGCAATGTATAGGTCTTCTTGTGCCAGAGGCTACAGGCACTGGTGATTTACCTAATGCTGCACTGATGTTGCCCATGGGTACCTCTATGTCTGGTGTTGTGCTGAGGTGGTATGGTGAGGTGTGCCTGGCATTGCTGGAGGCTATAGGGGTCTAGAAGTTTACCTGGTGCTAGACCAGGATCCTTGTGTTGATGTCTGGTATGTGCTGAAGCCAGTGGGGTTTTCTGCATTTCCCCAAGGCTACTCTGAAGCACATGGAGATTTGATCTGCTAGAAGTTACCTGTTTGCATGAGGCTATGCATGGAACTTATTGGAGCTGGAGTCTGCCCATTTACCTGGATATGCTGAGGCACATGGCAAGTCCTGGTGTTGGCATTTGCCTGCTCCACCATGCTGGGGCTCAAGCCCTCCTGCTGATTTGCTGAGATGAGGCTTGGTGCTGGCTTGTTGGGACTCTCACAAACTGTGTTTTCCCCTTACATGAGTGAGACAGATCTTTCTTGTTGATCTTCCAAGTTTCTTGGGCTAAAAGATTGTTTCACCTCATCTTTTTGCTGGTTCTGCTGTCCTGGGATTTGTTTTGGGGTTATGGTTATTTTATGTGAATTTTTTATTGTTGTTTTAGGTGAAGATGAGAGAACCATGATGATGTACTTCTTACTCTGCCATCTTCTTGCTCATTGCCTTAAAAGAAATTAGGATTTTATTTTTGTGTAAGGTTTTTTTAAACTTATCTTTATATACATAAATCTCCATTAAAGTTCTGTGCCATACTGGAGCTGACCCTGGGTTCTATACTGTGGAATGTAAGTGTTATCAAGTTCTACTAAGCTTCAAGACTTTAAAGATTAGGCTAGGTGATTGTCTGACAACAATAACATATCTGCCATCCAAGAAACAGCTTAGCTGAATTTGGAGTTCTTCAACTATCAATCAATTGCAGGCATTGCGTTAACTACTGGAGGTACAGGTACAGTGAAATAGCTACTGCCCTTGGGGCAGCCAGGTAGCACAGTGAGTAAGAGCACCAGCTCCAGTATTGAGAAGACCCTGGAGATTGAATCCCGGGCTCAGACACTTAGCACCCACCCAGAATCACCTGGCCGTGTAACCTTGAGCAAGTTACTTAACCCCAATTGCTTAGGGGCGGCCAGGTGGCTCAGCAGGTAAGAGCACTCCAGTGTCGGGATGACCTGGATCAAATCTGGGCTCAGATACTCAGCACCACACCCAGAAATAAAAAAAGAAATAGCCACTGCCCTCGAGAAGTATATATTCTACAATTCTTAGGTAACATGTGCACTCTGATCCTACTGTTTCAGAATCAGGCCTGCTACATTGTTCATCAGCAATTTGAAGAGCCCCATAAAGTTTTAGGGTGTCTTTTTGTTCCCTATCATTGGCTTTATCACCAAACATCTTATGGAGGAAATATTTCATTTTCTGGGGACATAGGCAGAAGTGAAAGGAGTTCCCTCCTCCCCCCTCTACCTTATTTCATATGACTCATATGCCTTTTGCTACTATCTTCTCCTTTACTCTTGTCTTACATGATGAGGTGGCTTTAATCCTTACTAAGGCCAACACTTCTACCTGCTCAAGTGATCTCATTCCATCCCATCTTCTTCAAAAGACTGTCCCCTCTCATATCCTCATATTATCATTTATTTTTCCATTTCTCCCTCTCTACTGGTTCATTTCCTACTGCCTACATGAATGTCTATGTCTCCCTGATGCTGAAAAAGTTCCTCATTTGATCTTTCCCTACATACTATCATCTTATATCTATTCTGCCCTTTGTGACTAAACTCTTTGAAAAAGCCATCTAGAGATGGTGGAATAGAAACAGGACTTCCGCACAGCTCCTCCAATTCATGTAAAAATGACTCTAAACAAACTTTGGAGCTACAGAAACAAGAGAAGCTAACTTTCTGCTGAAGACAGCCAGGCAGGTGGCAGGAAGGGTCCATCACAGCATGCTGGGAGCCAAGAGCAGTCCCTACTGAGCAGCAGTTTTAGCCCCAGGTGGCCCCAAGGATCCCAAAAAGAAAACTCCTAGGAATATTATAGCCAGGTTCCCCAATTCCCAGATCAAGGAGAAAATATTACAAGCACCCAGGAAGAAACAATTTCAATATTGTAGAAACACAATCAGGATAACACAGAATCTGGCACCTTCTACACTGAGGAATCAAAAGGCTTGGAATATGATATTCTGGAGGTCAAATGAGCTAGGATCAAAACCAGGAATCACCTCCCCAGAAAAACTGAATATCATGTTTTGGGGAAAAATATGGTCATTCAATGGAATAGAGGACTTTCAAGAATTCATGATGAAAAAACCAGAGTTGAATAGAAAATTTGACATTCAGATGCAAAAAGCAAGAGAAGCATGAGAAGGTAAACAGGGAAAACTAATGATAAGGAACTTAGCAAAGCTGAACTATTTACATTCCTACATGGAAAAATGATAATTGTAACTTATGAAAATTTTCTCAGTATGAGAATAGTTGAAGGGAATAGAAATGTGTGTGTGTGTGTATATGTATATATATATATATGTATATATATGTGTGTGTATACATACATATATATGTCTGTATAGGAAGGTATAGGGGCATATGAATACATACGTGAGTGTGTGTATATATGTGTACAGGTATACATAGACAGAGGGCACAGGACCAATTGAATAGGAAAGGATGATATTGAAAAGGTGAAATTAAGAGGTGAAAGAGGAATATAATGAGAGGAGATGGGGAGAGACAGAATGGGGTAAATTATCTCATATAGAAGAGGTAAGGGAAAACTGTAACAATGGAGGGGAAGAACAGGAAGGCAAAAGGGAATGGGTCAACCTTACTCTCATTGAATTTGGCTTAGGGAGGGAATGACATACACACTAAATAGGGCATCTCACCCTACAGGAGAGTAGGAGGGAAGGGGATGAGAAGGGGGAATGATTGAAGGGAGAGCAGGTTGGGGGGGTGGGGAGTTAGAAGCACACACTTTTGAAAAGGGACAGGGTCAAAGCAGAGAATAGAACAAGCGAGGGGCGGGATAGGATGGGAGGGAAATATAGTCATTTCACAATATATCCACTATGAAAATGGTTTGCATATCTTCACATGTACAACCAATATTGAGTTGCTTATCTTCCCAGTAAGGGTGGGTGATGAGGGAGGAAGGGAAAGAATCTGGAATACAAAGTTTTAAAATAAGATAGTTAAATATATATATATATATATATATATTATTATTATTTTCATGTAACTGGGAAATAAGATATATAGGCACTGGGGCATAGAGATCCACCGTGCCCTACTGGAAAGTCAGAGGGGGAATGGGGGAAGATATGGGAGAGAGCACATTGGGGGAGGGGATATTCAGTGGGATCACTGTTTTGTTGTGGTGGGTAGGGGAAAAATGGGAAGAGAATTTGTAATTCAAAATCATGTGGAAATGAATGATGTAAACTAAAAATAAACATAAAATTTAATTCAAAGAAATAAAAATAAAAAAGTAAAAAAAGAAAAGGCCATCCACCATAAGTCCCTTCATTTTCCCCCTCTTCTTAACCCCTTTATAATCCAGCTTCACACTTTATTATTCCATCAAATCCTGTCTCCTAAATTAACAATGATCTTTTACTTGTCAAATCCAATGGCCTTTCCTCAATCCTCATTCTTTCAGGTATCTCTACATCCTTTGACATTATGGATCACTGTCTCTTCCTTTATGAAATTGTTCTCCTGCTCTTTCTCTGTCTCTTTTTCTGGATCCTTATCCAGAGCACATCCTCAGAGCATAGTTGTTGCACAAGGTTCTGTCCTGGCTCTTCTTCCCTTCTTCCTCTAGACTATTTCATTTAATAATCTCATGAGTTCCCATTGATTTAATTATCCTCTTTATCCTGGCCATTCTCAAATCCAGCTATTTTTGCCCCAGCCTCTCTGTTCACTTCCGATGTCCCATCTCCAACTGCCTTTCAAATATATCAAGCTGGATATCCAATAGTCATCTTAAACTTAGTATGTCCAAAACTGACCTCATTGTCTTTCCTCCTTAATCCAAAATCTTACCCCAAACCAACTCCCTACCCTTCTAACTTACCTGCTACCATTTAGGACAATACTATACATCCAGACTCTGAGTCAGCCTGGACCCTTCACTATATCTCATCCCACACATCCACTCTGTTGTCAAGGTCTGTCAGTTTCACCTTGGCATCATCTCTTGAATATGCCCTTTTTTTCTTTTCTGGCACTGTCACCACCTAAGTACAGGCCCTCATTATCTCAGGCCTAGACTATTTTTAGAGCCTCCTGGTGAGTCTGCATTTTTTTTTTCACAATCTCCTCCACTTGATTCTTATATTTTGTTTTTCAAATGCTTTATTTAATTCTGATTTACAACATTAATTTCTGCAAGATTTTGAGTTGCAAATTTTCTCCCCGTTTTTCCCCTACCCACTACCCCAAAAGAGCAGTCCTACAGGATATCCCCGCCTCCAATCTGCTCTCTCCCATGTTTTCTCCCATACCCCCTTTGACTTTTCCAGTAGGACATGGTGGATCTCTATGCCCCAGTGCCTGTATATCTTATTTCCCAATTACATGTAAAATAGTATTAATAATTGCATATATATATTTAAATATTTGATTTTAAAATTTTGAATTCCAGATTCATTCCCTTCCTCCCTTGTCCCCCACCCTTGCTGGGAAGATAAGCAGTTCAGTATATGTTGTACATATGTGGCTAATGCAAAACAATAACATAGTAGATATATTGTAAAAGACTGACTATATTTCCCTCCCTCCTATCCCACCTCCCACTTGTTCTATTATCTACTTTGATCCCATCCCTTTTCAAAAGTGGGAGCTCCCAACTTCCCTCCCCCCCAGCCTGACCTCCCTTCCATCATTCCCCCTCTCATCCCCTCCTCCCCTACTCTCGTGTAGGGTAAGATACCCTATTTAATGTGTATTTCATTCCCTCCCTGAGCCAAATTCAATGGGAATAAGGTTAACCCATTCCCTTTTGCCTTCCTATTCTTCCCCTCCACTGTGACCATTTTCCCTTGCCTCTTCTATATGAGATAGTTTACCCCATTCTGTCTCTCCCCATCTCCTCTCACCATATTCCTCTCTCACCTCCTAATTTCACCTTTAGATATCATCCCTTCCTCTTAAATTGGTCCTGTGCCCTCTATCTATGTATACCTGTAAACATATGCCCATAAACCCTCAAGTATATATATATATATATATTTTTTTTTTTTTTCTATTCCCTTCAACTACTGAGAAAGATTTAATAAGTTACAATTATTGTTTTTCCATGTAGGAATGTTTATAGTTCAACTTTGATAAGATCCTTATGATTTCTTTTCCCTGATTACCTTCACATGCTTCTCTTGGTTCTTGTATCTGAATGTCAAATTTTCTATTCAACTCTGGTTTTTTCAACAAGAATGCTTGAAAGTCCTCTGTTGCAATGAATGACCATATTTTCCCCTGAAACATGATACTCAGTTTTGCTGGGTAGGTTGACTCTTGGTTTTAATCCCAGCTCCTATGACCTCTGGAATATCATATTCCAAGCCCTTCAATCCCTCAGTGTAGAAGCTGCCAGATCCTGGGTTATCCTGATCATGTTCCCACAATATTCAAATTGTTTCTTCCCGGCTGCTTGTAATATTCTCTCCTTAATCTGGGAATTCTGGAACCTGGCAAAAATATTTCTAGGATTTTTCCTTTTGGGATCTTTTTCAGGAGGAGGATTCTTTCAACCTCTATTTTGCCCTCTGGTTTTAAAACCTCAGGGCAGTTTTATTTGAGAACTTCCTGGAGAATGATTTCTAGGTTCTTACTTTGATCATGGCTTTCAGGTAGTCCAATATTTTTTAAATTATCTCTCCTGGATCTATTTTCCAGGTCAGTGTTTTTTACAATGAGATATTTCACATTGCCTTCTATTCTTTCATTTGTTTGGATCTGCTTAACAGCATCTTGATTTCTCATAAAGTCATTAGCTTCTATTTGCTCCAATCTAATTCTGAAGCAATGATTCTCTTCAGTGAGCTTTTGAGATTTTTTTTCCATCTGGCAAATTTGGCTGTTTAAGGCATTCTTCTCCTCATTGCCATTTTGAGCCTCTTTTGCCATTTGAGTTAGTCTATTTTTTAAGATGTGATTTTCCTCAGTCAGGCTGTTGACTCTCATTTTGTAATTTTCTTGCATTGTTCTCATTTCTCTTCCCAATTTTTTCTCCACTTCTCTTATCTTCTTCTTAAGGTCCTCTATGGCCTGTAACCAGCTTGTATGTTCCTTTGAAGCTTTTGGTGCAGGAGTTCTGACTTCATTGTCTTCCTCCTGTTCCATGCTTTGATCGTTTTTGTCCCCAAAATAGGAGTGTAATGTTGGAATATTCTGTCTGCTTTGTTTTCTTTGCCTGGTCATGTCACCCCTCAGTCACTTGACCCCTGGGCTTTTTGCCACAGTAGGACTCTGCCACAAAACAGGGGAGCTTTCCTCCCAAAGGCTGGGGTTTTCTCAGCTGCTGGAGGTATTAGATGGGTGCTCTCTCTCTGAGGAGTCCACACGCTCTGGCAAGTTGGAAACACACCCCAGCCCCTCCACCCTAGATTGCAGTCCAGATCCAAGCAGTTTAAAGCAAGAGCAATTATCCCTCAGACTGGTGCTTGGTCCCCCTACACTCCGCAGGCCAGGAGCTGAAGATGCCACATGGCACTGGCTGGCTGTGCAGGCGTCTCAGTGGCTTCTCGCCCTGGGGGCAAAAGCCATGTACTCCCACTTACTGGGTCCCAAATTCCACACTGCACTGACTTCTCACTTTGTCCTTCACATTTGTGTGTTGATAAATCTGGAAATGGCCACAGCTACTGCTGATCTGGAGGCCTTCTGGCATTGTGGCTGGTCAGGCCCGCCCTGGGGCTAATGCGTTTGTGTGGAGCTGGGCTGGGCTCTTGAGCACTGTGCTGGCCAAATTCTGCTGGCCTGGCCAGTTGTCCTCAGCAGGAGGTTAGCTTCTCTGTGTCCTTTTGTGGGTTCTGTAGCTCCAAAGTTTGCTTAGAGTCCCCTTTTATGTGGATTGGGAAAGGTGGAAGCCGGTGCAGCAGGGAGGTCCTACTTCTACTCTGCCATCTTGACCAGCAATGTAAGTTTGCCTTTCAGCCACCAAAATGATTGTCGTAAAGCACAGGTGGGACCATGTCATACACACACACACACACACACACACACACACATCCAAAAGTCAGAATTACTGCCATATGAGTACTTCTATTGGCCTCTAAGTTCAGTTCCAAAGATCATTCCTTGATCATTATGGCATATCAGGCAAGATTTCAGCTCCCAGATTTTTATGATTCAGTCTCCTGGCTTTTGAATTTCTTAGAGCCATATTCTATACCCAGCACCTACAACAGAAAATAATAAACAAAAAAATCCAAGAAGGACCCCTTTCTACATATAATCTTACAGCTTACGACCTTACTTCTTACCTTCTCTTTATATCATTGCCTCTAACTAGATGTCACACCATCAGAGTATAGCTAAAGACAAAAAAATAATAAAAGGCAAAAAGGAAATTACCAAACTGAAAAAGACTTTTTTAATGCCTCCAAAGTCAATCAAGGAGTCTCCCCCTTCAGTACACAGGTTCACCCTTCAGAATCTGACACAGAATGTTCATCTAGGTTCCATTCTCTTCAGACAATTTTGCTTATACATCATTGTAATTCTTCTAGGAGAAGCTCACTACCATCTTCCATGTGGAGAGATATCATCCAAAGAAATCAATGGTGTATGTACTTTTATGAAGTATCAAGGTTTAACCATCAGGTGATAGATTACTTTGGCCACAGTATATACTAAAGTAAAGAGGGGTGGGGATTTTTATCAGTGGAGAGTTGATCCACAATAAAAATTATTGCATATCCTTAAAGGATTAAATTAAAGGATGCTTAAGTTTCTCACCCCACTTTTGAACTTTCCCAATCCTTTGCACTGAACCAAGAAAGTTGCACAAGATCTGGGCAAATAACCAGGTCCTACATCAACCAAGAAAAGATTTGAGGCAAATTCTACCTCTAGAGGCATGAGGAATCTTGAAAGTAATTAATATTTTACTATCATTCGCCATGTTGGAACATAGCCCACAGTCCTACTCAATAAATCTGGCCACTTAAATAACAAGGAAAACTTCTTTAAAAGAACTTTTTCCAGCTTCATGAACCAAACTTGTCATATTGCTTGATGGACAGAGGAAATAATACAATTCACTGGCATTGGCATAAGTCCTCAAAAGGAAAGCAGTTGTCCTGATTAGTTACATTCATTTGCAATCCAAATTTCATTAACATTCATAGTAACTATTTTTGATTGGCAATCAATGAATGGAAGAGCTGAATAAACTTAAAAACAATCTAATCCAAACCCTGCCTTTTACTGGTGAAGAAATTGAGGCTTGAAGATGTTGAATGATAAAATCAAGTTCATAGAAACTAGCTAGTGGCAGTGAAGGAAATAGGAGTCATGGGATAGTATTTCTATTACTGACCTTAGCTAGCGTAGGCCTTCTGGCTACCTTTAGACATGTTTCTTCACCAGTGTAAGCTAAACACATGATTTTCTGCCTGCTCAACAATCCTGCCTTGGGTTTTAGTTCAAGTCAATGGTAAAAACACATAAGAAACAAAGTACAGGGAACCAAAATCAGTAGCAGTTTTACTATCAGTGTGATATGTAAAAGCTCATCAGAACTCTTTTCAAATGTAGACACCGTGGTCACTAAAAAAGGAGCTAAACTCAGTGGTAGATGTGTGACACCACCACAGGTTCTGCTAAATACCCTAGATGAACTTTTTTCCCTGAATAGGCTAATAATTCATTCAACAAAGTATTAACAAAGCAAGAATTCTGTGGATGCCCAAGAACCCACTTGAATATTTTATTACTCTGGAGAATTTCCCAGAAGCCCACAGGTCTGGCACATTATACAAAATGGTATTTCAGTTTGTCTTCCAAGTATTTTGTTTTCTTGACCTACTAGAGGTCATTCCCACTGGAGCTAATCAAGAAGCAAAAAAAAAAAAAGATGAAAATTTAAAACACATACACACAGAGCAGGTGAGAGGAACATGGTATTGTGTGGAGTTAGAAGTTCTGAGTTAATGTGGTCAAAAGATATGAAAAAAGAATTCCCAAATAAGTATTGCAAATGACTATTTGAAAGAATGTACCAAATAACTTACAATAATAGAAATTCAAATAAAAATAATCCAGAGGTTTCACCTCACATCCAAGAAATTAGTAAAAATGAGAAACTATGAAAACAGTCCATGTAGGAGGGGTTGTGGAAAGATAGGGACACTAGCAAATTATTGATTGAATTGGGAATCAGTATATCTATTTTGGAAAGCAATTTGCAATTAAAATTATGCAAATAAAGTGAATAAAATGACCTTACCCTTTGATCCAAATGTTTTACTAGTAGATTTCTATCTCCAAGGAAGTCACTGACAAGAAAAAAAAACCAACATATATACCAAAACATTTATAGCAGCACTTTTTGTGGTATCAAAAACTTAGAAACAAAGTAGATGCCCATCACTTGTGGAATGACTAGTTTGAGCATAGTTTATGACTATAATGGAATATTACTATGGTGAAGAAAAAAACAAATATGTTGAATGCAGAGAGGAATGAAAAGATTTACATGATCTGACACAGGGTGAAATAAGAAGAGCCAGGAACACAAACTATACAATTACTATAATAATGTAAATGGAAAGAACAACCATGAAATAATTAAAAGTGAGTACTGTGAAGTTACAGGGAATAAGCAGGGTCACCCCAAAGTGGGAGATTCATTGGTGTGGTACATGTATTTTCAGACTTTTTCAGTCTGATTAGTTATTACTGATATTTTACTGATACACTTGATTAGTTTTACTGACATTTTCTCTCTTCCTCATATCTTTTTTTAGTCTTTATTAATTTATTTACTTTTAGTTTACAAGATTCATTACCACAATTCCTTGAGTTTCAAGTTTTCTCTCCCTCAACCCCCCCACCATGGCAGCATACAATCAAGTACAGTATCTGCAAATACTTTCACACTAGGCATTATTCAGGTTAGAAAGAAGGATTGTAAAAGATGGAATGAAGAATGGGAAAGAAGAAACAAAACCAAACAAGAGAACAAAAAAGAGAAGATAGTTTGCTTCAATCTTGGTTCAATCGCAGTTCTTACTCTGGATGTAAACATCTCTTTCCATCATGAGTCTTTTGGGTTTGACTTATGTCTCTGGATTGCTGAGAAGAGTCTAGTTTATCAAAATTGTTCATCACACATACATTGTGTTTGTAATGTGTAAAAATTCCTCCTGGCTCTACTCTTCTCACTCAGCATCACTTTGTATAAGCCTCTCCAGGTAAATATGAAGTCCATCTGCTCCTCATTTCTTATTGCACGATAGTATTCCATAACATGCATATACCACAACTTGTTCAGCCATTCCCCAATTTATGGGCACTCCCTTAATTTCCAATTCTTTGCTACCACAAAAAGAACTGCTATAAATATTTTTGTATATATGGGTCTTTTTCCCACTGCCATGATATCTTTGGGATACAAACCCAGAAGTGGTATTGCTGGGTCAAAGGGTATGAAATTATTTATAGCCCTTTGGGTAAATTCCAGATTGCTTTCCAGAATGGTTGGATCAGTTCACAACTCCACCAACAATGCATTAGTGTTCCAATTTGTCCATATCCTCTCCAGCATTTGTCATTTTCTGGTTTTGTCATCTTAGCCAATTTGACTGGAGAGATGTGGTACCACAGAGGTGTTTTGATTTGAATTTCTCTAATCAATAGTGATTTAGAGCATTTCTTCATGTGCTTATAGATATCTTCAATTTCTTTCTCTGAAAATTGCCTGTTCATATCCTTTGACCATTTATCAATTGGGGAATGACTTGTATTCTTATAGATTTGTCTCAATTCTCTGTATATTTTAGAAATGGATCCTTTATTAGAGACATAGGTTGTAAAAATTATTTCCCAATTTCCCATCTCCCTCTTAATCTTGGTTACATTGGCTTTGTTTGTACAGAAACTTTTCAATTTCATGTAATCAAAATTATCCATTTTTCATTTTATAATGCTCTCTAATTCTTGTTTACTCATAAAGTCTTTCACTCTCCACAAAACTGACAGGTAAACTATTCCTTGTTTTCTGAGATTGCTTACAGTATCAACATTTATACCTAGATAATGCACCCATTTAGACTTGATTTTGGTATATGGTGTTAGATAATGGTCTATGCCCAGTTTCTGGCATACTATATTCCAGTTTTCCCAGCAGATTTTGTCAAATAGTGAGTTCTTATCCCCAAAACTGGGGTCTTTGGCTTTATCAAACAATAGATTACTATAGTCATTGACTGCTAAATCTCACGTGCCTAATCTTTTCCATTGATCCACTCCTCTATTCCTCAGCCAGTACCAAGTAGGTTTGATGACTGCTACTTTATAATACAGATTGAAATCTGGTATACCTAGTCCACCTTCCCTAGCATTTCTTTTCATTAATTCCCTTCATATTCTGGACTGTTTATTCTACCAAATGAATTTTGTTACTATTTTTTCTAGCTCTATAAAGTAGTTTTTTGGTAAATTGATTGGTATGACACTAAATATTTAATTTAATTTAGGTAAAATTGTCATTTTTATTATATTAGCTCCACCCAACTATGAGCAATTGAAATTTTTCCAATTAGTTAGATCTGACTTAATTTGTGTGAAAAGTGTTTTGTAAGTTGAGATCATATAGGTCCTAGGTTTGTTTTGGCAGGTAGATTCCCAAATATTTTATAATGTCTGCAGTAACTTTAAATGGGATTTCTCTTTCTCTTGCTGTGGAATTTCATTGGAAATATATGGGAATTCTGAGGATTTATATGGGTTTATTTTATATCCTGAAACTTTGCCAAATTTATTTATTCTTTCAATTAGTTTTTTACTTGGTTCTCTAGGATTCTCTAAGTATATCATCATATCATCTGCAAAGAGTAATCGCTTGGTCTCTTTTTTGCCTAATTTGCTTTGTTTGATTTCTTTTTCTTGTCTAATTGCTACTGCTAATATTTCTAGTACCAGATTGAATAACAGGGGTGATAGTAGACACCCTTGTTTCACCCCTGATCTTATGGGAAATGCTTCTAGCTTATCCCCATTACATAAAATATTTGATGATGATTTTAAAGAGATGTTACCTATTATTTTAAGGAATGCTCCATTTATTCCTAATACTTTTTAGTGTTTTTGATAGGAATGGATGTTCTATTTTTTCAAAAGCCTTTTCTGAATCTATTGAGATAATCATATCATTTTTGCTAGTTTTATTGTTGATATGATAAATAGTGCTGATGGTTTTCCTAATATTAAACCATCCTTGCATTCCTGGAATAAATTCTACCTGATCAAAGTGTATTATACTTGAAATAAGTTGCAGTAGTCTTTTTTCTAATATTTTATCTAAAATTTTTGCATCTATGTTCATGAGGGAGATTGGACTATAATTTTCTTTCTCTCTTTTATTTCTTCCTGATTTGGGTATCAGTACCATATTTGTGTCATAAAAAGAATTTGGTAGGACTCCTTCTTCATTAATTTTCCCAAATAGTTTGTAGAGTATTGGAATCAATTTTTCTTTAAATGTTTGATAGAATTCACTAGTAAATCCATCTGGCCCTGGAGATTTTTTTCCTAGGGAGTTGACTGATGGCTCGTTCAATTTCTTTTTTCTCAGATGGGGTTATTTAAATAATTTACTTCCTCTTCAGTTAATCTGGGCAACTTGAATTTTTGTAAATATTCATTCATTTCCCTAAGATTGTCAAATTTATGTGCATACAATTGGGAAAAAATAATTCCTAATAATTGTTTTGATTTCCTCTTCATTGGAGGCAGATTCACCCTTTTCATTTTTGATGCTCATAATTTGGTTTTCTTTTTTTTTTTTTAACATATTGACTAAGGGTCTATCAATTTAATTGTTTTTTTTTTTCATAAAACCAGCTCTTAGTTTTATTTATTAATTTAATAGTTTTCTTAATGTCAATTTTATTAATCTCTCTTTTGATTTTCAATATTTCTAATTTAGTATTTCATTGGGGATTTTGAATTTGTTCTTTTTCTAGGTTTTTCAATTGCATGCCCAATTCATTGACCTCCCTTTTCTGTAATTTAATCATGTATGCACTCAGGTACATAAAAGTTCCCCTAAGAAGTACCTTTAGTGCATCCTAGAAATTTTGGTATGTTGTCTCATTATTATCATTCTCTTAAATGAAATTACTGATTGTTTCTATAATTTCTTGTTTGAATCACTGATTCTTTAGGATTAAATTGTTTAATTTCCAATTAGTTTTTAGTCTGTCTTTCCATGGTCCTTTATTGCATATCATTTTTATTTCATCATGATCTGAGAAGGATGCATTTAATATTTCTGCCTTGCTGCACAGAATTGTGAAGTTTTTATTCCCTAGAACATGGTTAATTTTTGAGTATGTGCCACGAACCACTGAGAATTAAAGCACATTCCTTTTTATCTCCATTCAGTTTTCTCCAGACATCTATCATACTTACCCTCTCTAAAATTCTGTTTACCTCCTTAACTTCTTTCTCATTTATTTTGAGATTGGATTTATCAAGTTCAGACAGGGGGAGATTAATGTTTCCCACTAGTACAGTTTTGCTATCTATTTTTTTCTCTAATTCCTTTACTTTCTCCTCTAGGAATTTGGATGCTATACCACTTGGTGCATATATGTTAACTAATGATATTGCTTCATTCTTTTAGCAGGATATAGATTCCTTCCTTATCTCTTTTAATTAGATCAATTTTTTGCTTTTGCTTTATCTGAAATAAGGATTTCTCACCCTGCTTTTTTTACTTTGGCTGAGGCATGTGTAGCAGCAAACACCCCAGCGTCCCCAGGGTGGCTGCACACACAGGTTCTTGGATCTGCTTTGATAAAGGAAAGCAACTCAAAATGGGTTAACAAGCTTACTTTAATCAGTCAGACCATATATCGTTTACCTTGTTCAGGGGAAAAAGTTCAGCACCCCGAACTTCAAAGTATACAGGCAGAATTATCAAGACAGAAACAGATCAAGTAGACAGATTTCCAAACTTTCCAACCATTACATCCATACCAAATCAGATCTGGGTTTTTCAAAGCCGGGGGGGCCCTGGACAACGGCTTCCCAGAATGCAGATCAAATCACAGAACACTTCTCAAAGTGAGCCCCCAAAACAAAGCTACACATCAGGGCTTATATAGCCTTCTCCTGGCTCAGAGAATGTAACAACCTTTTGGACCCACTGGCCAATCAAAAAGTATCTACTGAAAAACAAGCCTCCCACCCCAGGCTTCAGGTGCACTTTAGCCTAGGGTCAGGGAAGATCTTCCAAATTTTCATTCCCATTACAGCATGATATATTTTACTCTGGCCTTTTACCTTTACCCTGTGTGTATCCCTCTGTTTCAGATGTGTTTTTTCAAACAGCATATTTTAGGATTATAATGTTTAATCCATTCTGCTATCTGCCTCCATGTTTGGGAGAGTTGATTCCAATCACATTTACAGTTATGATTATTATCTGTTTCTTTCCCTCCATCCTATTCCCTCCCATGTTAATACTCATATTTTTCCCCATTCTCCCTTCCCCCCTTAAGAGTTTTCCTTTTGACCACTGCCTCCCTCAGTATTCCCTTATAAGCTCCTTTCCCTTTTCCTCCCTTTCCCCCTTACTTCTTCCCTCCCTGAACCCCTCTCCCTTCATAGCCCTTTCCCTCTCCTACTGCCTGTAGGATATTTTTATGCTTAATGAAGTATGTTATTTCTTCTTCGCACCAAGAGTGACAGAAACAAATCTTATGCGAAGCTCCTAACCCTCCCCTCTTTCCCTCTAATATGATGTTTTGTGTCTCTTCTCCATAGAGTCCTGTGCTTAACTGATTGTTTCTCCCTCCTTGCACCAGAACCACTGAGGGAAAAGTTCATATAATACTCATCTCCCTCCCTTCTTTTCTTCTACTATATTGTTTTTAGGCCCCTTTGTGTGGAATAATTTTCCCTTTTCCACTTCATTCATTCCTCTTCTTCCATTGCAGTCCCTTTGTAGCCCTTAATAAGATTTTTTTAATTGTAATTTTTTGTATTTTATACTCATAACCCTCTACTTGTCTATACATATTTTGCTCTTATTAAATAACAGGGTGTGTGTGTGTGTGTGTTTTCCTTTTGTACCTTTCTATGTCACTATTGCATCTTGTAATTGGAGGTTGAATTTTCCATTGAGCTCTGGCTTTTTCATCACTGAGGTCTGGAAATCTGTTATATCGTTGAATGACCATATCTTTTCCTGGAAGAATATGCTCAATCTTGCTGGGTAGGTGATCCTTGGTTGTAACCCAAGGTCTTTTGCCTTGTGGAAAATTGAATTCCACTGCCTCCGATCTTTCAGTGTAGAGGCTGACAAATCCTGTGTGACGCTCACTGTGGTTCCTCGATATTTGAATTGTTTCTTTCCGGCCACTTGAAGTATTTTCTCTTTTACCTGGTAGTTCTTGAGTTTGGCCAGAACATTTCGAGGACTTTTCAGTTTGGGATCTCTTTCAGTAGGTGTCCAGTAGATTCTCTCGATTTCTATTTTACCCTCAAATTCTAGTATTTCAGGGAAATTTTCCTTAATCAGCTCATGGATAATGTTGTCCAGGCTCATTTTTTCATCATGATTTTCTGGTAGGCCTATGATTCTCGTGTTATCTCTCCTGGATCTGTTTTCCAGGTCAGTTATTTTTCCATTGAGATATATTTCCTCTTTTTCTAATTTTCATTCTTGTTGTTTTGTTTGACTAATTCTTGGCTCTTCATAGAGTTATTTGTTTCAATTTGGTTGATTCTAGCTTTTAGCAAATAATTTTCTTTGGTTACTTTTTGGAGCTCCTTTTCCATATCATACACTTTTCTTTTTAAGGAGCTGTTTCCTATATTATAGTGTTTTTCTAATTCTGCAATTTTGATTTTAAAAGAATTATTCATTTTGTCTTCCATCTCTCCCATTCGGTTTTCACAGTTCCTTTTGAGCTCATCTAGGAGAGCTTTCTGTGCTGGGGACCCATTCCCTGTTGATGTTTCAGCTGTGGGTGTGGAGTCCACATTGTCTCCCTCTGAGTTTGCTTCCTCCCTCTGAGGATAGTAGGACTCCAGAGTCTTTGTAGTCTGCTTTCTACCCATTTTGAGGCAGGGCCCTAGCCACGCCCTTCCTCTAGGATTCCTAAGCCTTTACTGTGGAGGGTTTTGCCCTGGGGCAATAGTTACTATGCTTTCAGGATTGGGGGGAGCAGTTAGAGCAAGTGGGCTTCACTCTGCCATCCTGATCCTTGGAGGTCTTGATAGGGTTTTTTTTTTTTTTAATTTCTCGGCTATGAGTGATAGTCCCAGGAGTATTTGCTGTCCCATACAGGGTCCCTGCATTTGGTTCTTACCTTGCTCTTTCCAGTCCCAGCCCTTTGGTGATAAGCCTGTTAGTGGCCCTTTTGGTTGGTGGGACAACTTGCTCCCTGAATTGATCAGGCCTCCTCCTGGCCTGCCTCTGTGTGTCTGCTCTCTTCCTCATTTCTTTAAAATATTATTTGTAATATGGTATAATTTTATAGAAGGGAAAAGGGGAGTGAAATTGGGAGAAATTCTGATGATTTAAAAAAGACAAAAGATATTGACAAATGTTTAGTTTTAAAAAGACCAAGATCCAATACCAGTTCTGTTGGTTAAGCTCTGTGATTTTGAGCAAGTTGCATATTTCTCGAGCCTTAATTTCTTCAGTTTCTAAAATAAAAAGGACAGAAGTATGCTTGTAAATATTTAAAAACCAGCTAGGGTGAGGGAGGAATGTATGTATTTAAGTTTGTTAATGTAATGTTTGGTAATGTAAGTTTGTTAATGTATGCTTCTTAATGTATGTTTTAAGTTTAATCTATACTTTTTTTTTACATTTTCTCCATCACTTTCTTATGTGTAGACATTCAACAAAAGAACAACTCAAGCCCTAATTTGCAGATTTTGACTATTTCTAAGGAGAAAATGCTCACACTGAAAATTTAAGTGATCAATTTTTTTTTCTCTTGAATAAATCTTTTCGGACACCTACAAATAGAATACAGATATGGAATATTTTGTAGCTACTGTCTCTTTCCCAGAACAATAGGAAATGTGGTCATCTCCTTTCTCATCTATTGCAATAGCTCTCTAAAGCACAAGTTTGACCATGCCATCCCCTACTTAGTAAATGGCAGTGGATATTTATTATGCCTAGGATAAATATAAATGCTTCTGTTTAACAAAAAGGAACCAACAGGGAACAGGTTCCTCCTCCTGGCATCTGGTCAGGCCCACCCTGGGGCTAAAGCCTCGATTGGGGCTGAGCTTGGATCCCAGAGCACTGTGCTGGCCGATTCCTGCTAGCCTGGCGGGCTGTCCTCAGCAGGAGGTTAGCTTGTCTGTGTCATTTTGTGGGTTCTGCAGCTCCAAAGTTTTTTAGAGTCCCTTTTTCACATGGATTGGGGAAGATGGAAGCTGGAGGAGAGGGGAGGTCCTGCTCGACCATCTTGACTCTGCCCCTTGAACATCTTTTCACCTCTGATACTTTCTTACTGCATGTGGAATAACTGTGAATAAGGAATTTCCCTTGGATTTTATGAGTAATAGACTGATTGGATCTGGGCAAATGAAAGCAGTTCCCTAGCAATTTCTTCTTTAATATGAGGGTTAGCTGAGGAAAAGAAAGGGACTAATAACAAAATGAGTTTGGTTTGCTATTTTTCAGTAGCTTTACTAGAAAGTTAGAGGTGAGAAAGTATTGGCCTTCCAAGAAAGCATAAGATTTAGAAGTTGTCTGTGGATTTAATTTCCTTTACTCTCTTTTTG
Organism: Petaurus breviceps papuanus; assembly: GCF_028583685.1. Classification (NCBI taxonomy): domain Eukaryota; kingdom Metazoa; phylum Chordata; class Mammalia; order Diprotodontia; family Petauridae; genus Petaurus; species Petaurus breviceps. The sequence goes on from NW_027185890.1 coordinate 7,358,276, forward strand.
AGAACAAGATGTCAAAGTTTGACTACCAGGAGGGAGCTAGACATTTTATTCTACAAAATGACATACTACCAAAAGAGGCTTATTTTAGGAAATTATACCCCTCCCCACAATGGATATTTTAGGAATCATGAGGTAATTAGGTTAAATATTATTTGCAATGATAATTGTTAAACCCTGATCTGAGTTTTCAAAGCAAAACATAACAATTCAATTCCTTTCCTATAGATCTTTTTTAAAAAAGAGAAATTCTCATCTATCTGAGATAGTTTATTTAAGTATAGTTTTCCCTTAGGACACAAAGAGAAACAGATTAAGCTTCCTCCGAAGTTCTCTCTTATGGTTTATAATTCTCTAGTGTCCTTTTCCACTGCTTTCAACCTTGTTCCAGTTTCCTAAATTCTAACAAAACAAAAGCTACCACTTGAGCTGGTCATGCCTTCAAGCTATCATACTATATCTCTCCTTAAACTGCTCTCTTAAAGGTCAACAGTGACTTCTTACTTGTGAAATCTGATGGCTTTTTCTTTGGCATTATGTTTGACCTTTGAGCAGTATTTGACTCTATTGAGTGCCCTTCCTTTTTGTGGATATTTTCTCTTTCATTTACTTCTGGGACACTGCTTGTTCTTGTTCTTTACTGATGTTTTTGAGTGCTACTTTTTGGACATCTTCCTTCACTGACTCACATTCCTCTTCCTGTCCTTAATGTGCCACAAATTTATGTTCTATGCATTCTTTTGCTCTCTCTACCTCTTAGAAATTTCATCTATTCCCATGATATCAGTGATCACATCTTTGTAAATGCTTTCCGAAAGTTGGGAGCCAATATTTTATGGTGGAGAGAATGCTATGTTTAGACTCAGAATCCTTGAGTTCAAATGCTGGTGTTTACATTTGTAACCAGTATAAACCTGGGCAAATAATTTAAGTTCATTGTATCTCAATTTTGTCTGCAAATGGAAGATGTTTGAGATATGGTAGAGAAATATAGGATGATAGTTTCAGGTGATAGTAGAGCTAATGAAGGTGTTTTGATGAAGATGTTGAAGACTTAAGAGATATGGTAATGGAAAGGGAAACCTGCTAGAAAAGACAGGAGAAGATGAAAGAAAGTACATATGTTAAGAGGTTAGCCTCAGCAAGGACAATAGCTGCCTCATATTAGACGTGGGTGAAGTGAGAGTGGGGTGGGATGATCTCAAGGAGTTTAGAGATGAAGAAGAGGGAGTCCACATCAAACTACTTTATTTTTCTCAGTAAATTAGGAAGCAATGTGCTTGACTAAGAGAGAGGTTGGGGGAAAGATATAGGAGGTATGAGTAGGGAAGAGAAGGTTTCAAATCGCTTTTGTGGTGAAGGATATAAGGATACAATTAGGGAGGAACAAAAGTTCTATCTTGCTGTACATTGGATAACATGAATTTGTAATGAATGTAGACAGCACAGTTATGAGACTTCTTCCATCTCTGTTCAATGGTTCATGAGTAGGAGTGGAGAAGACAGATGGAGGAAGTTATATTGGGCCAAGGACTGGAAAAAGAAGAGTTGATAATACAAAGGAGTAAAGGATAAAAGAGAAGACAGTTTAGATTTGAAATAGTTAGCTATTGGGTATAAATTCAAGAAGAAAAAAATATTGAGAGTATTGGATGTTTCACTGAGGATGAAGAGTAAATTTAGGAGGAGGAATGGGGTATAGGCAATGATGGAATACGTGGAATGATAGAGGGTTGTCAGATATTATTATTAGACAAGTGGAGCAATTGCAAATAATGGTGAGATCTAATGTGTGATTACCATTATGTCTGGCTAAAGTAGAATGCAGAAATAGGTCGATTTAAGGAAATTGAAGGATTGGGATATTAGAAAGTTTAAGAGAGCATCTTTGTTCCCTACTATAAGAAGGGGGGAAGAAAGGAAGATAATACAGGGACTTGAAGCACTGGAGAAAGGAAGAAGTTCATTATAATAAAGGTGCCATGATTTGTATTTGGCGGAAATTTTTATTTTAATGGATTTTGATGGAGCAAAGGTTGCTATTACTTAGCTGAATTATCCTACTTTATTTTCATCTCAACTGGTTCCAAAAGACCTAAACAGCTTGGGAAAGTGAGGCTTACCACAGGCACAGCCTTTCTTTGGACTAAATTGGAAAAATCTCTATTTTACCATGTTTGGAAATGACAGCTGAACACATCCAGAAAACTCTTGAGTCCATAACTAAAACACTCAGGTTGCCAGGAAAATTGTTTTCCAAAAGAATAATTATTAAGACAACAAAACCAAGTAAATAAGAAATATAAAAGACATGACAAATCATCTGATCTCTTGTGTATTTGGCATCACTCCCTTCTATAAAGATCTCAGTGTTTCATCAGGGTAAGTTTTCAATCCTCGAAGTGATGTAAATTCTATCCCCGCCCTTGGGAGGCTGTTGTGCAAGGGGTCTTTTCTCAGTGTTTTCCCTTATACAATAAAAATCTGAAAGTTCCCTTTCCTTTCCCTTAGGCCAACTCTCCTAGGTCCACTTTATTCCCCAAACTGTGCTAACAGTGCCTTGACCCTTATTGGTTCTACAGATTTAAAAGACTTTGTGACCTGATCTTGATATAGTAATCGCTACTCTGGAAATGTTTCTTTTTTGGTCCTTCCATGGTTTCCTAAGCTATAAATCTCTCTGTCCTGTTAATTAATTCTGTTGCTCTACTTTCCATATGTTGATGTTCCCTAGTACCAAGTTCCCTAAATGAAAAAACCAAAGCTCATGGGAAATATCAATTCAGGGAAAATGGATGAGAGGCCAGTTTCTGGTACAGCAAATGCCAAAGGTCATTTTAAGTATCTTTGGTGGGTTTGGATTTTGTTGAACCAAATAGTGCTTAAAACTTTGGCTATCAGGTGGAGTTCAGCTATCTCTGAGTTGGTCAGGTATCAAAGAAGGACCTTAGTGAAGTTTTAGCCTTCAATTAAATCACCATAACTAGCTTCCTTTCTTCTGTCAGTTCAAGACAATTTCCATCTCAGGGCATTGTCAAACATTTTATATTTAACTTTCCCAAATTCTTTCCTTCTATACTGTTCTCATACAATATAATAAGAACAACTCCTAAAAATTAATTTGATGGTAAGATGAGTCTCACTGTGAAATGAGTGTGTCCAGGTTGTTCCCAGAATGGTAATAGTTTTTTTTTCTTTTAAAAAAAACCTTATTTTATTGAACTTTTTTTTTGTTTTTACATTAGATTTATTTCTTCAGATTCTTCATATTTGTTTTTTCTTATGGTATAGTAATATTCCCATTCATGTATCACAATGTATTTTCCTATTCCCTTGTCATAAAAATCAACTTCACATCCAGGTCTTTGCTGCTACAAAAAAAAGGTACTGATATGTATAATTTGTTATATATTGCACATTATTTTGTTTCCATTTCTGACTCCTTTGGAGTTTGTGCTAAGTAGTGAGATTTCTGGGATATTTTACTCACTTTTTTCTAGCATATTTCCACATTGCTTTCCAGAATGTCTGAACCAATTCACTGCCTGGCCAACAAGGCACTATTTATACGTATGTTTTTTCCCAAGTCCCAGGCTAGAAATGTTTGAAGGTTTTCCAGGGAGTTTTCCATATATTACCTATAGTAATATATGAGTTACATAATAGAGATATTATACGGTAATAATTGTTATAATATGAAAGTTAATGTCTAAGCAACTGTTTCTATACAAATGGTAACCAAACATTCTTCAACAGATAATTCTCTTAAGGAGGTAAAAAATTCTTCTGTAATATTCACAGTCTGAAGTTGCTTAGTGGTTGTTGGACTTTTTCTTATTATTATTGATTTTTGTGACTACTATGAAGATAAACATCATTCCAACCTAAGCTTATTTGAGGCAATGAGCTGTTATGGGTAGGATGCTACATTTGATCTCAGGAACATCAGAGTTCAAATTCCAGATTGACTGTTTATTAGCTGTGTGACTCAGTCTCATTTTTCTAATTTGTAAAATCAGGATAATGGTCTCTGTCACATTTGCTTCCTAAAGGTGCTATAGTATAACATATGTAAGTTATTTCAAGAGATGATTTAAACTGGGCAAGTGATTTACCAAATATAATGCACTATATAAATGGCAGTTATTTTTGCTATTTCAAATTAATGTATGTAAATTGATGAGTTTTTTTTTAAGCAATTGGGGTTAAGTAACTTGCTCAAGGTTACACGGCCAGGTGTTTCTGGGTGGGTGCTAAGTGTCTGAGTCCGGAATTCGATCTCCAGGTCATCCCGACACTGGAGCCGGTGCTCTTACTCGCTGTGCTACCTGGCCACCCCAATTGATGAGGTTTTAGTGCACTGTTTTGTAGGTTTATTTATTTTCATTTTTTATCCTATTTGGTTTCTGAACCACTCCCATTTTAGTATTCTCAAAAACTCTTTTTTCATATCCTGAACACCATTAAACCAGATTGAACCAATTCTTGACCATTGTGGCTACCTGCTGTAAGACTTTTCCAAATAGATTGCTTGCCATCACTTTTTTTTTTTTCTGTTTACTATCGGCTTGTTCCCAATCCATGTGATTCTGTTCATATCCAAGACAATTAGAACTAATTTAAGTAAAAGTTCATGACACACTTCTTCAAATGCTTCATTGGAGTCCAAATAAATGATGTCTATTACATCTCCTTCTTCCACTAATTTTGTAATTCTATAAAAAAACAATTGTGATATTAGTTTGGCCTGACTTGATTAAGAACCCATTTTGCTAATGGTTCAAAATTCCATTGTTTTCTAAATGTTTGCAGATTTTTTTTCAATATTGGTCCTGTTACTGCATTCTGCATTGATATATTTGTGTGTAAGTAGACTATTCGTGGGATGTTGTTCATGTTTACTAAACAGGGAAATGCTTGAAGTAAACTTGAAGGAAAGTGATTTCTGGAATCACTTCTGTTTCTTTGTGAAATATGAATATTGTATGTATTTGGATAATGTTGTATCTTTTACCTTTATTTTTACCTTAATCTTTTACCTTTAAGAACCTCTAAGATTTTTTTATTAAAATAACTGTGACAATTAATAAGTCTGTCAATAAATTCCCCTTTTTTATTACAAATGTTGATGTTAAATTATAACCAGAGTAATTCATAGACTCCTAGATTTAGTTGGAAAGGACCTTAAAAGTCATTGAGTTCAAGTCCCTCATTTAACTAAAGAGAAAATTGAGGCACAATAATGAAATGAATTACCTTAGATTAAATAGAGTAAGAATTTGAGCACAGGGATTTCATACTCAAAATTCAGTGCTCTATCCACTACTCTATGATGACTATAACTGAGGATAAACTAGTTCAGTTATATAATATTGTTAAATTAAAATTTAAAAAATTAAATTAAATTAAAAATTCAATTTTATTACTTTAAAGTTTTCTTCATTGAGACCTCATTTAAATGAATGAAACTTTCAGACGAAGATTCCAGGTTCATGTTTAAAATCCTCACATACACATATATCTAAAGTGCTGAAAAACTGTGTTATTTTCAGCAGCCAAATACTCTTTTGTGTTCAAGTATTTTGCCCATTTGTTTGGAATTTTACAAGGTTTTCATACAGCAAAAATCTCATCCACAAAGTCTTCCCTTGAAACCTAATTTTGCAACAGAGGTTAACCTGGTCATTTTAGTATAATTCAAAGTCTGGAAGCATCTTCCAAGCTAGAAAGACTTTAAGCATGAACTCAGGATTGCTGGTTGAGGCTTACTCTGAGGCTTATCATATAATGATTATGTTTCTTTTGGATCTCCGAGGACAGGCAAAAATATTAAATGGTATTCAGATCTGTTGTATCTTCTAATTCTTCAGAAATAATAGAAGAATGGAAGTGGGGGGGAGTGCAAACTAGGAGATAAAGTGCTAAGAGTCACACTGAGGGGGGGGGGCTAGATCATCAGCAAAATTAAGTTAATTGTCTCACTCCACTTAAAGTAATTGACAAGAATAATAGGATTCTAGACCCTGTGTACCTCAAGCAGGTGAATGCTTCTCAAATCATTCAATTATAGGCTTTAAATATGGGGAAAACATGCCCATGATAAACTTAGGCAGATTTGAAAGCTACTGGGTGAACTATACTATTGTTGCCCTGAAAGTATGTTCAGATTGGTTGAGGAAACCAGGTGACTCCTTGGTGGTTGTTTGTAAAACAGCAAAGCAATTTGGATCTCAGAAATTCAAGCACCTACCACCATATAGGAAGTTTCCAGACAAGCCCCTGAGAAGAAATCATTTTCCTCTGACTCCTGCTGGGCAATATGTCTCATGAGGGAAGGCCTTGAGGATCCTGGCAGGGGATCTTCCATCTGCCCTAGAATAACTCTCCCCCCCCCCCCCCCCCTTCCCCTGCTCAAAGAGTCTACTCTTCTTGCACCAATCTGATCTCCAGGTTCAGGGAAAAAGAGGTGCAAAACCTTCCTCTGATCACCTTCTATCTCCTTACAAAAAGCATCCCTGAGGGAGGGTGGCAAGGACCCAGGCCAGGCATCTCCCATGTGCTCCAGAATGTATTCTCCCTGCAGTGGGGATCTACCACGTGCTGCTCCTGTCTGATCTTCAGTCTCAGGAGAGAAGAGGTGTCACACATTTTTAAATTAATTAATTAATTTTTAACTATCAACATTCATTTCCATAAGATTTTGAGTTGCAATTTTTTTCTCCCTGTCTTTCCCCTACCCCCACCCCAAAATAGCAAGCGTACTGAATACCTCTTCCCCCAATCTGTTCTCTCTTATATCCTCCCCCATTATTCCCCTAACTTTCAGGTAGGACAAGATTTCTATACCCCAGTGCCTGTATATCTTATTTCCCAGTTGCATGTAAAAAAAAAACAACAATATTTTTTTAAATATTTGGTTTTAAAATTTTGAGTTTCAGATATTTAAAAATATTTTTTAAACATTTGGTTGTAAAACTTTGAGTTCCAGATTTTTTTCCTTCTTCCCTCCTCACCCACCCCCACTGGGAAGATAAACATTTCAATATAAGTTGTACATGTGTAGTTACCAAAATCATTTCCATAGTTGTTATATTGTGACAGACTAACTATAATTCCTTCCATCCTATCCTACCCCCCCACTTATTCTATTTTCTCCTTTGACGCTATCCCTTTTCAAAAATGTTTGCTTCTAACTACCCTCTCCCCCAATCTGTCCTACCTTCTATCATCGCCCCTCATCCCCTACCCCCCTGTTTTCCTGGATGGTAAGATACCCAATTGAGTGTGTATGTTATTCCCTCATTAAGCCAAATTCAATAAGAATAAGGTTGTCCTATTCCCTTTGATTTTTGTGCCCTTCCCCTCCATTGTAATAGTTTTTTTCTTGCCTCTTTTATATGAGATAATTTACCCTCATCTATCTCTCCCTGTCTCCTTCCCTCAATAAATTCCTCTCTCACCTCTTAATTTTATTTTTAGATGTCATCCCTTCATATTCAACTCATCCCCTGCCCTCTGTCTATGTATACATGAACATACATATGCCCACAATCACACACACATGCACATATATATATATATGTATATATATTTATTTATATACACATACACCTTGCTATATATACATATATATTCCCTTAAACTATCTTCATCCTGAGAAAAGTCTTATGAATTACAATTATCATTTTTCCATGTAGGAATGTAAATAGTTCAACTTTAATGTTCCTTATGATTTCTTTTCCTGTTTACCTTCTCATGCTTCTCTTGTTTCTTGTAGTTGAAAGACAAATTTTCTGCTCAGCTCTGGTTTTTTCACCAAGAATGCTTAAAAATCCTCTATTTCATTGAATGACTATATTTTCCCCCTGAAGCATGATACTCATTTTTGCTGGGTATGTGATTCTTGGTTTTAGACCTAGCTCCTTGCACCTCACCTCCAGAATATCATATTCCAAGCCCTTTGATGCCTTAAGGTAGAAATTGCTAGGTCTTGTGTTATCCTGATTGTTTTTCCACAATACTCAAATTGTTTCTTCCTGGTTGCTTGTAGTGTTTTTTCCTTGACCTGGGAACTCTGGAATTTGCCTATGATATTCCTAGGAGTTTTCTTTTGGGGGTCTTTTTCAAGAGGTGATCAGTGAATTTTTTCAATGTCTATTTTGTCCTCTGGTTCTAGAATATCAGAGACATTTTTTTTTTTGCTTTTTTGGAGGGGAGAGGGCAGAGTAATTGGGTTAAGTTACTTGCTCAAGGTCACACAGCTAGTAAGTGTTAAGTGTCTGACACCAGATTTGAACTCAGGTCCTCCTGATTCTAGGCCTGGTGCTCTATTCACTGCACTGCCTAGCCACCCCTATTGGGGCAATTTTGCTTCAAAATTTCTTGAAAGATGGTATGTAGGCTATTTTTTGATCATGGCTTTTAGGTAGTCCAATAATTTTAAAATGATCTCTCCTGGATCTATTTTTCAGGTCAGTGGTTTTTCCAATGAGATATTTCACATTGCCTTCTATTTTTTCATTTTTTTTTGGATCTGTTTTACACTATCTTGATTTCTCATAAAGTCATTAGCTTCCAATTGCTCCAAACAAATTTTGAAACAGTTATCCTATATTCTATACCCCAGTGCCTGTATATCTTATTTTTGAAATAGGTGAGTTTTTAAAATTCCTTTTCCATCTGGCAAACTCAGCTTTTTAAAGCATTCTTCTCCTCTTTGGCTTTTTAGGCCTCTTTTGACATTTAAGTTAGTCTATTTTTTTAAGGTGTTATTTTCTTCAGTTTATTTTTGGGTCTCCTTTAGCAGACTGTTGATTTGCTTTTCATGATTTTCTTGCATCATTCTCATTTCTCTTCCCATTTTTCCTCCCCTTCTCTTACTTGATTTTCGAAATCCTTCTTGAGCTCCTCCATGGCCTGTAACCAATTCTTATTTTTTTGGAGGCTTTTGATGCAGGAGTTCTAACTTTATTGTCTTCCTCCTGTTCCATGCCTTGATCCTTTTTGTCCCCCCAAAAGGATTCTATGGTCTGTTTGTGCTTCCTCTCCTTGTTGATATTGCCAGCCAATTACTTAACTTTTGAGCTCTTTCCCACAAAACTCTGCTTCCAGAATGGAGAGAGATTTGTCCCCAATTGCTGGGGTTTTCACAGCTGTTGGAGCTATTAGGAAGGGTCCCTCTCTACAGCCCCCACAGGCTCACTGGCCACATACCCCAGGACCACCACCCAAGACCTGTTCCAGATCCAAGCAGGCTAAAGGAAGAGAAATTACCCTCTTGGTCCTCCTACAATCTGCAGACCAAATCTGCAGAGTTCCTGAGGCAGCCATGGATGGCTGCACAGCCACCCTGACTCTGCTGCTTCTTACTCTGGGGGCAGGGGTTGATCTTGCTCTTCCTTCCTCCCCCATTCCAACAGAGTTCTACACTGACCTTTTACTTTGTATTTGGCATTTATGGGTTGAGAAGTCTGGAAACCACCACAGCTGCTGGTGATTTACTCTCCTGAATCTGCTCTGGCTGCTGTTGGTCTGGGCCACCCTGGGGCCAGAACTGCACAGTTCATGTGGAACTGTACAACGGCTCCCAGCTTAGTGCATTGGACCTTTCCTGTCCACCTGCCAGGCTTTCCTCAGAAGGAGATTTGTTTTGCTCTGTCACTTTGTGGGTTCTGTAGCCCTAAAGTTTGTTTAGAGTCATTTTTTACATATATTGGAAGTGATTGAATGATGATGAGCAGGAACTCATGCCAAGTTTGCACTTCTTCTCTACCATTTTGGCTCTGCCATCACTCCTTCTTCTAACCAGGCTCCTTGTCAGTGACACCACCTTTATGCTCACTGTCCCCTGAAATAAGGTAGATGCAACCAGGCTGGATGTTTTTCTTCTTCTGCAAAGCAATGACTTTCATTTTTGCTGGCATAAGTGCTTCCTGCTGTCAACCTGATATCTCATCTGAAATGTGGAAAACCTTTGGTGATAAGAGGAGCAACCTTCTCTTTGACCCCAGACTTTTATCTCCTGTTGTTCTTCCTGTCCTTTGAGGAAAGAAGAGCAAATTTGGTGGAGAACAGGAATTCATTCTCCTGTTGGGCAGGTTCAACTTCTATGTCTTGCTGTTCCTTTTTTCTATCTGATCTCAAGCCTTCAAAGGCAAGAGGAGTATTGAAGCAAGACCTCCCATCTGACAATGTTTCCTCTTATCTTGAACTTGTCTTTGACCCAATTTTCAACCTTTTTTGGGAAAAAGAGGGTCACTTTTCACTCAGAGATAAAAATTTTCACACCTTACACAGCCCAGTGATTCTGAATACCTGTATATCACAATCCAAATGCTCCTATACCACAGTTCCAAACAAATGTCACTCACCCCTTCCTTCATTCCCCCTGGAATGCTTATTCCATGGACAATAAACTTCCCCTTTTCCTAAACTTTTTCTTCTACCACTTCTATTCACTAGCTATTGCTGCAAACTGGCTCCTTTCAATTGCACAACCTCCCTGATGATCTTTTCCAGTACTGCCTGAATCTTCCCTAATTCCCCTCAATCACTAGATGAGCCAAGGAAGTTCAATTTTTCCTTCTTCCCTATTGTTACTTCTAGCTTTTCTCTACCCAAATCACCCAGTAACTTCTTCTCCTTTTAGGGTTATGCCAGTTATATTTATGATCCAATCAAAATCCTAGTAGCTATTGTCAACAGACCTACAGATCCCTCCACTTCCTTCCTCAATGAGTGTGGTAAATGGCTCACAATTTTTACCTCCTTTCTAACTCTTGCCTTCATATTAGGGGAATCCAACATATATATTGACTCTCCCTCAAACACACTAACTACCCAATTCCATAATCTACTCACTTCCCATGGGCTATTTCTCTACCTTATGTCAGTCACACAGAAAGATGTGTGTAAAGAATTAATATTCTTGATTTTAATATCTCTCACAATATATCACCTCCATATTCAGGAATTTCAAAAATCCCCTTCTCCAACCATGATATATTGACTCTTCACCTCTGTATCTGCTTACCTTTACCATATCCTACTCTTCATCTGCCTGATGAGGTGGCTTTACACTTCCAGTATCAAATAGAAAAATGTTCTGCTTACCATTCAAAGCCATTCATAACATTCCCCCCATTCTCCCCCCCCCCACATAAATATTTGTAGTGTAGTTACACGTTACTCCCTGCCACATATTCATTGATTCAGTGACACTGGCTTCCTGACTGTTTCTGAAACCTTCCATCTCTCTGCTTTGGGCATTTTCTCTGGTTATCTCCCATACTATCTCCTCATCTCCACCTACTGACCTTCCTTACTACCTTTAAGTCCTACCTAAAATTTCATCTTCTATAAGAACCCATTACCAACTCCTCTTAATTCTTACTTATCTTTCTTAATTAATTCATGTTTATCCTTTATATGGTTTGTTTTTACATATCCATTTGTATATTGTTTCAACGATTAGCTAGTGAGCTTCTTGAGAGTAGGGACCATTTTTTTAAAATCTTCAGGACTTAGCACCAGTACACAGAACTTAGTACACACTTAATCAATGTTTATTGATGGAGCAGAGCAAAGATGGCAGAGTAGAAGAATTCCCACTCCAACCACCTCCAATACTTGTGAAAAAATGACTCTAAACAAATTTAGAACTAGAGAACCCACAAAGTGACAGAGAGAAACAAATCTCCCACTGAAGGCAGCCTGGCAGGCCAAAAGAAAGGGTCTATCACACCAGACTGGGTTCTAAGTACAGTCCCAAGTGAGCTGTTTGGAACCAAACCTGGGGTGGCCCCAACCAGCTGCCCAAACTAGACAGAGTAGACTTCAGAAGAGTGAATCACCAACAGCTGTGGCAGTTTCCAAACTTCTCAAACCATAAACACCAAAGAGAAAGTAAAAGGTCAATAGGGAACTCTGTTGGAACCAGGTAACTGAAGAGCTCAGTTTGGCCCCTGTCCTCTGAACAAGACGTGGCAGAGGTACATGGTGGCAGCCACGTGGCTGCCTCAGGGGCTCCTGGTCTGCAGATCATAGGGGGACCAAAGGACCATTCAGAGGGTCATCATTATTGCTTTGACCTGCCTGGATGTGGATCATAGTCTTGAGTGGTCGTCTTGGGGTGTGTGGCCAGTGTGCCAGAGCTTGTGGTGGCTGTAGAGAGGGTTCCCTCCTCATAGCTCAGACAACAGCCCTGACAACTACTCTGGAAGCAGAATTCTTCCATGGCAAAAAGGCCAAACGACAAGTAATTTATTGGCAAGATGAGCAAGCAGAGGAAGTACAATCAGACCGTAGAATACTTTTTTGGAGGACAAAAAGGATCCAAACAGGGAACCAGAAGAAGACAACAAAGTCAAAACTCCTCTATCAAAAGCTTCCAAGAAAAATGTGAATTGGTTACAGGCCATGGAGGAGCTCACAAAGGATTTTGAAAATCAAGTAAGAGAAGGGGAGGAAAAATTGGGAAGAGAAATGAGAATGATGCAAGAAAATCACGAAAAGCAAGTCAATAGCCTGCAAAAGAAGACCCAAAAAATACTGAAGAGAATAACACCTTAAGAAAAAAAAATAATTCAAATGGCAAAAGAGGCCCAAAAAGCCAATGAGGAGAACAATGCCTTAAAAAGCCAAATTTGCCAGATGGAAAAGGAATTTCAACAGCTCACTGAAGAGAATAATTCCTTCAAAATTAGATTGGAGCAAGTGGAATCTAATGACTTTATGGGAAATCAAGATGCTATAAAACAAATCCAAATGAATGAAAAAATAGAAAGCCATCTTGTTGGAAAAACCACTGACCTGAAAAAATAGAACCAGGAGAGATAATTGAAAAATTATTGGACTACCAGAAAGTTATGATCAGAAAAAGAGCCTAGACATCATCTTCAAGAAATTACCAGGCAAAATTGCCCTGATATACTGGAAACAGGACAAAATAGAAATTGAAAGAATTCACCAACAGCCTCTTGAAAAAGATCCCCAAAAGAGAACTCCTAGGAATATTATAGCCAAATTCCAGAGTTCTCAGTTCAAGGAGAAAATATTAAAAGCTGTCAGGAAGAAACAATTTGAGTATTGTGGAAACACAATCAGGATAACACAAGATCTAGCAGCTTCTACATTAAGGGATCAAAGGGCTTGGAATACAATATTCTGGAGGTGAGGTGCAAGGAGCTAGGTCTAAAACCAAGAATCAAGTACCCAGCAAAACTGAGTATCATGCTTCAGGGGAAAATATGGTCATTCAGTGAAATATAGAACTTTCAAGCATTCTTGATGAAAAAACCTTAGCTGAGCAGAAAATATGACTTCCAAATCAAGAAACAAGAGGAGCATGAGAAGGTAAACAGGAAAAAGAAATCATAAAGGACTCATCAAAGTTGAGCTATTTGCATTTCTACATGGAGATATGATAATTGTAACTCATGAGACTTTTCTCAGTATGAGGATAGTTGAAGGGAATATATATGTATAAATACATATATATGTACACATATACATGTATGTATACTAGTATGTACATGTGTATAAATACATATCTGAGTGTGTATTTATGTGTGTACATGTATACATAGACAGAGGGCACAGGATGAGTTGAATATGAGGGGATGATATCTAAAAAATAAAACTAAGAGGTGAGATATATTCCTAATATATTTGTAGGAATAAGGGAGCAATAGAATAGGGTAAATTATCTCATATAAAAGAGACAAGAGAAAACTGTTACAATGGAGGGGAAGAGCAGGAAGGTGAAAGGGAATGGGTGAACCTTATTCTCATTGAATTTGGCTTAAGGAGGAAATCATACAAACTTAATTGGGTATCTTACCCTACAGGAAAGTAGGGGGGAAGGAGATATAAGTGAGGATGGTAGAAGGGAGGGCTGATTTGGGGAGAGGGTAGTTAGAAGCAAACACTTTTGAAAAGGGGCAGGTTCACAGGAGAAAACAGAATAAGTGGTGGACAGGATATGATGGAGGGAAATATAGTTAGTCTTGCACAATATAAGTACTATGGAAATGTTTTGTGCAACTACATATGTACAACCTATATTAAATTGTCTGTTTTCCCAGTGGTGGTGCATAAGGAAGGAAGAAGGGGAAGAATCTGGAAATGAAAGCTGTAAAAACAAATTTAAAAAATTTTAAATCTTTTAAAAATGCAACAGGGGTATAAAATTCCATCTTTCCCTACTAGAAAGTTGGGGTGAGAAGAGGGGAGGATATAAGAGAGAACAGATTGAGTGAAGGGATATTCAGTGAGCCTGCTATTTTGGTGTAGGGATAAAGGAAAGATGGAGAGAAAAATTTGTAACTCAAAATGTTGTGGAAATGAATGTTAACTAAAATAAATTTTAAAAATGAAATTATTTAAAAACAATGTTTATTGACTGAAAGACTTTGTGAATCAGGAGGAAAAAAACACTCTAGATTCAGCTTTAGCTTCAGTCTCTTCTACCTCCTCCTTTGACTTAAAGAGAACATCATAAACTTCAAATGAACTTTTCCTTTCAATCTTAGCAATGATCATGGTACAGCAATAGTTGCTATTAGCAACTGCATTTATATCCAAATATAGATTTGGCAGTTAGGTGATGTAATTAATAGAGTGCTGATCCTAGAATTAAGAAGACCTGAGTTCAAAATCAGTCTTAGACATTTACTAGCTATGTGCTGCTTGGCAAGTCACTAGAGTTCTATCTGCCTCAGTTTCCTCATCTGTAAAACTATATGGAAAAGGAAATGTCAAACCACTACAATATCTTTGCCAAGAAAATCCCAAATGGAGTCGTGAAGAGTAGGACATGACTGAAATAACTAGAGAACAGCAACAAAATAGATTGGACACAATAATTTCCTTAGATTTAAGATTGTAAAGAGCTGCAGAAAAGCTACACTATAGTCGAGGAGAAAATCTTGAAAATTTTAGCAAAAAAGACTTTCAGGCACTGTGTTACCTCTTTGTCACATGTGCTTTTTAAACTTGAGATGACTTTCTGTTTGACTCCATGTAGTGTTATCTTCATGTACATTTTGTATCAGTTACATCATCTTAGAAAATACCTTTTTCAAAATTAAGGTTTAGCTAACGTAACGGTAATGGAAATTTGAAGATCTTCATTGTCCCTTGATAGGCTTATGTGAATGTGAGGACCTTTTCTGATCTGAAAATATACTCTGCCCCCTAATAGGATGAATGTGGTCACATGGAGTCTGTGATGGGAGACTTGTTTTTCAGGAAAGCACAACTTTTGTTACTTTGTAGTCAAGTGGGTCAGGAGGGTTGTGAGATTCTCTCACCCTGGAGAAGGCTATATATACCCTCATGTCAGGTTTTGCTTTGAAGCTCACTTCTTGGAAGAGCTGTGTGATTTGGCCAGATGAGACTCTGGGCAGTCATCGAATTCCTGCTTTGAAAACACCAATGTTGATGCTTCTCCCTCTGGTGACTAACTGTGTATGTATGTGTACGTACGTATGTGATGGTCAGATAGCTAGAAGCCCTGTCTGCTGAATTGTGTTATTTTCTCTCTCTGCATATTTTGTCTGCTTGTAACTTCTGTTTGTATCCTCTGAATTTCAGGGTGCTGACTTTTCCCCCCGAACTAAGTAAATGATATATGTTGGATTAAAGTAAAGTTGTTATGCCTTTTAGAGTTGCTTTCCTTTAGAGAAGCACACCAAAGAACCTGTCCTAGCAGCTATCCTGGATATGCTTGCTGCTACAACTAACTATGGTCAGAAGGACCAAATTTGGCCAAACACTTTTTTTCGGGTATGGCTTAAAAGCTAAGAATGTTTTGTTTTTTACTTTTTTAGATACATTAAAAACTTTTTAAAATATTTTAAAAAATCTTCTTAGCTTGTGTGTCATAAAAAACAAGTGGCAGACTAGATTTGGCCTCTAGCTGTAGATTGTCGTCCCTTGTCTTAGAAGTTTAATCTGTCAAAGTAGTTTATATTAATTCATAATTATCAAGGAAAACACACTGATGGGGTGTCATGAGCTACTTTCTCTAGAAACATACTAGAAAATCAACCCTACATCCCTCAGGATTGCCCCATAGGACCACAAGCAGGATATGTTGTAGCCACCTTCTGGGGACCTGATCTGTGAGACACAGGTTGGGAAAGTAGCTCTAGATCATTAGTTACATTTTTATAATGACCAGCAAGTTAATACATTCTTTAAATACCTGAATGCCATCCATGTTGACATTCTTGTGATAAATGAAAACAAACCAGTAAACATAACAACATTGAAGTTAAATGGAAAGATTATTTAATCTCAGATGTTTCTCAAAGGGGCAAATAAAAATAATTCAAAATTAGAGCATTCGATACCCAAAAAGAAACATGATTTCATGGGTCAAGAAGAGCCAAGCAAGGTCGGATGACCAAGACTTTGACGATGTCATGTTTCTCTTTGGTTATAGTAAGATCTAGTTGATATGGGAGTGTCTTGCACCAGTACAGATTGCAACTCTTTTATGCATTTTCATCTTGTTAAACTTTCATTCATGTTGTCCCATAAATCCTCCATAAGGGATGCATTAAACATACCAAAAATTTCCCTTTAGGTTTTTAACATTCTCTGAGTGCCAGGTCAGCAACCATTCATCTACTCTTCCTGCCTTTCCCTCCTTTTCTGAATATACATTGTGAATATTCTTCTCACTGATTCTAGGGCTACAAATTATGGGAAAAGCAGTCTCAGACCAATAACAATCCAATCATCAATGGCAATAGGGAGGGTATAATTAAGTTGCATATTACCAATTATGACATGGAAATTAGTGTAAAAGATAATATTAATAATATATAGAGAAACAGAAAAGCAGGTGGATCAGACTTAAAATAAGATTAAGAGGTATCCAAAAACAGGCTGTAAGATGAGATACCAAAGAAAACTAGGAGATTTTTTTTTGCCAAATTGAGCATATAGTATTTTTTAATAATGCAGAGCAAAATTATATATGATGAGAAAGGATGGGGAGTTGCAATGTATACTTTTAAAGGTAGAATCAATACTAGTAAAGTCAGAAATCTATTTTGTTGTCAGAATTTTTGCAAATCTTTTCCACTTTTTTTGTGTATACTCTTTCCATTTTTATCCTAAAGTATCTTTTCGCATAAAAGTTTTATAAGTTAATATCCTAACTCACTGTTGAGTTTGGCAACCATATCTTTATGTCTGGCAAAATAGTCAAAGGTTGCTAACCAAGGCACTTTATAAAATCTTTGAATCTCCTTACAGCAATTAATTTATATTGACTTATCTTCCAGATGAAATGATTGCAAGGCAATGTCAGTTTTGGTGTTGACTTCCTACTGTTTAAAATTCTCAGCAACATATTTAATTCTGTTTTTTTTTTAATTTGAACCCAACAGGCATACCAAATAAAATAGAAATGTTTGCATATAGAGTATAACTGAAGAACATTGTACATGAAATTGTGGATCTCTATTATGTATGGCTTGCTTTTCCTTTAAATATACAGTAGGTTTAACATGTAACTTTCAAAGCTATCCTACTTGACTGACATTCTGTCATTTTGTACAGTGAAACATTATAATAACTGACTTCTATTTTTGGGGCTAAATCTTAATTGTGTGTCATTTGTATCACATACATATATAGGATATCCATGTTGGAGGCGATACAAATGTGACGGTTTTAAGGGACTGATTTACAAGGTATCTAAAGGAGAGGAAGACACCTATGATATGGATTACAAGCAAAAATATAATTCAATAAAATAAGCTCTTTCATAGCAAGGTGTCTTCCATTCACATATCAAGATTATTCAGGATTCCATGAAAACTCTAACATTAATAACCCTGTTCAATAACCATCTTCTTATTAGCAGGAAAATGTGTGCTCCCCCAAAAATATTTACCATTATACATTATACAATATACTGGAGACCAGTATAAATTTCAAGAAAGGATCCCCTAAAGATGGTGAGGCTCTCCAAATACTCCCATTTGGAGATGACATTGATTGTGCTGAGCCTCAGGAAAGTGCAACAACTCCTGGAAGAGAGGTGTAATCATTCTAAGTGATTTGACCTGTCCATCTACACAAGAAACTCAATGATAAAAGCTACTGCCAAACTTTCCTTAAACATCTGACTATATAGGGCTTATCCAAAAGTATGTATTTCCATGACAGACAATAGAAATGGGAATTGAGCTGAGACCAAATATAAAAAGAAGAAAAGTAGACACAGTTGCTTTGGAGAAAATACAAAACAATTTGCTCACTCCAAGCAAAAGTCGTTTTTTCAAACTTTTTTTTTTTTTACCAATGTTGTTGCATAGATCTGTATTCAGTTGTATCTGTTATATAGAAAGATCACAACTGAGTAAGAGCTAAAGATGAAAATTACATAAAGGTCAATAAAATGCATGTGGGAGAGATGTGGCTGCAATGTATAGTCAATAAAGAACTCCAAAGGATCATAGGAATGCATAATGCCATAATAAAATTGAAGAAAATAAGAGGCCTCCAAAATGTTGGATATATATTCATATGGCAAAATTTTGGGATGACAATAATAGAATCACACAAGACAGATAGACATGGATTGAGGTCACCATCATTGAAAAGTATTCCCAAATCAATGAGATCATAGATATGATATTGAGTAAAAAAATGGCTATTTGTTTATAAGCTTAAATTTTTTTGTTGGTATTTTCTACATGTGACACATGCATTTTAATATCTCTTATCTTTTAGATCACTAAGTAATAATTAACTCACATTTTTATACTTCACCATTTTAAAGAGGAAACTTTATTTAAACACTTCTTCATCTATAGGACTAACTTTGTAAGCATTATGCATTTCTGATTTGGAGTGCTTTACTTTTGAATATCTCAGTTAATATCTCAGTTCTTTACCCTATTTTGAATTCTATGGTAAGGTTTAGTTTTGAGGGGATTAGTCACTTTAAATTCCAAAGAAACTCATGTGTACTTCTCTTACCTGATTCCTTGGATGGGTGAGTGGGAGGGATTGGAGGAAGCTCTCCAAGAGGGAACAAGTTGTTTAATTTTTAAAAATCATATAGCTAATTTCTAGAAAATTCTGTGAAATTGTAAGCAAGAAGCTCTAGTGAATTTGAATACTTCTGACTTTGTCCAGCTGGGGTATACTAGTGAAACCACAGAGATAAAAAATGAAAATGGTATTTTAAATGAAAATAAAATTCTAATACTTTATAACTAAAAAGGTTGTGATTCCTATAGAATTTTACTGATTGACAGCGTGTTAATTTCTTTCTTTCTGGGTTTTAATGGAAAAACACATACAAAAACAAATCTCAACCAGTCTCTACCATGCAAAATCTTTAGCTTTTAATGATTAAATCTGCTGTCATGAACATGATTATTTTCTGACATCTTTATCTTTCTGTTTTTCTAAAGTTTTTTTTTTTTGCTTGCTTTAGCACATTAGGGTATCCTATATAGGCCAGTGAAAATAGTAATATTAGTCTTGGCACTAGACAGATTGATATTCCACATTCAGAGTATGACAAATATAATTTTAGATTTAAAATTATATATCTTTTTTTGGAGGGAAGTTGGGTTTAAGTTACTTGCCCAAAGCCACACAGCTAGTAAGTGTCTGAGGTCAGATTTGAACTCAGGTCCTCGTGACTTCAGGGCCAGTGATCTATTCACTGTGCCACCTAGCCGCCCCCAATTATATATCATTTTCTAAGAAAAAATTAAAAAAATGTTCACCATAAGAATATTTAAGGCTAGATCAGTGATGCTAGGGTAGATCAAGTGTGCAGATCTTGAGAAGGGCTGTATAAAATCTCAAATCATTGCACTTAAGGACACCCCAATATGCATTTTTTCTGGTTAGAAGACCTATTTTTGTAAATAAAATACAGCAAATCTAAATCTATAACTTGCCATCTTCATGAAACCATCCCCAATCCCTCCCAGAGAAGATGATCTTTCCATCCTGAAATTTCTCTTAGTCTATTGCTTAGGTCTCTCTTTTACTTCACATTTCTCTTTATCTCAAACTTATTTGTATGCATAACTTAACATGCCTACAAGATTGTAAACTCTTTGAGGAGAAAGTATACCCATTTTCATCTTTGCATCACTAGCACTTGGCACCAGGCCTTTCTCTTGATGAATGTTTATTGAATTGAATTCAGTACTTAGAAAAAGCTTATCTGTTGAAATAATGCTACCTGCTCTATATCAAAGTATTAGAAATAGGAAGGAATGATAGTGTGGTGTAATGGCAAGAGTCATGAGTTTGAATTCAGAAGACCTGACTTTGAATTCTGGCTTTTTCCTAATTTTGTGACCATAAGGTCACAGAGACAGTGCTCACCTGCATTGGGTAAGTGAAATACCTCTTATAAAAGTCCCCAAATCAATAAAATCACAAGTCCAGTACCTACACCTAAAATGGGAGTCATAGAATCCTGGACTTGGGGTCAAATCTTAGCTTAGAGATCAAATAGTCTTCTCTTCTTCTCCTAACCTTGAATCAGCCTGTATTTATTACCTATCCCAAAGTGTAGTTATAAGGAAACTCCTCTGTAAACTAAAATATTATATGAATTTGAGTTGTTACTATCATGCCCCTAAAGTTGTGTTCTTGGGTCTCATTTTGTTGGAATGATGAACCTGAGTTTATGAAGTCTTTGCCCATGCAATATCAAAATCTGACAGGTCTTATCTAGAGAAAACATATAAGTAAAGTCATGTTTCTTGTAGGATAATCACGCTAAGTCTCATTAAGTTCATCACCAAGTTGGACACAGTTCCTTTTCCTAGTCTAAGATATTTGTATGACCACAAGCAAACTCCATTATTTCATTAGCCTACCCAAGTTGTTCCACTTCTATATTTGGTATAGAAGAAAAGATCACCCACAAAACCTCAACTCCTTAAAAAAACCTAAGATTTATTATTTTCCTTCAGCAAAATCCTACCATAATGGTTCACTGTGGCATGGAGATAACCCTACGTCCTTGAAGGTCAACAGAGTGCCATCTCTAATAAGTTCAACCAATCTGAAAAGACCTAGAGATAGGTCAAATAAGTCTTGAGTCTTGAACCAGAAAAACAAATTATCTAAGTCTGAGTGGGCTTATCACCAGAAGTTGAACCACTTAGAGCTGAAGCTTATACTCCCAAAGAGAAACTTAAGAAGAGTCATAGAGTGAGGGACTGTGGTCTGCATCAATGAGGAAAGTACCTATACTGATGAAATTACAAATCCATGAAGTTTTATTATTATCAATGCAGACCCCCAAATGTATGTATATAATGAAAATATCCAGTCACATTACTGATCTACAAACAAATGTCGATTTGTTCCCTCAAATCTCAAAACCAAAAAATCCTTATGATTAGCTTCCCTAATTATATTACTTTGACCATAAAAAAAGCAAAATACTAAGTTGTGATTAGGAAAATCATTGAGCAATACCATAACAACATGAGATTCTAAAGGGAAAAATATGCCACCATTAGGGAGCACCTAAGGAAGTTTGACATTGAAAGAAAGCTAGTGGGAAAGTTGTTTTTTCTCTTTTTTTAAATCTAAGAGCTCTAGGGGAAAGATATAATGAAGATCGACTAATATTTTTTTAATTGACTTTTAATTTTGAGCAAACAGCAGCTGTATGGAATGAAATGGTAATAAAAATTATTCGAGGATAAATTTCTACTTTAAAATTGCAGGTCATGTTTCTCCCAATTACAAATAACCCTCCCTCTTGCTTGATATTATACTCTCTTGGGTCTTGGGCTAAGGAAGGTATTATATTCTACTGGGGTATGATAACATTTCCTTTTACATGTAGTCATCTTGGCCATTCTGCAGATCTTTTTGAATAGTCATCAGTGGCATGAGAAAAGGAGCAATTAAGAAAGAATTTCCCCTTAAAGGAATTGTGGCAGAAAGAATGGACTATTTAGCCAACATAATCCAAGGTTATTTTCAATTGACATTTGATGAAATAGAGACAGATATACTTCATTAATTGAGCACTTTTCTAAAATTCATTCAGACACTTGCTAGAGTCATCATGTCTCCTCTGAATATGGTTTTATCCTGTAGCCCAGACCAGAGAAGAAAGGAAAAATCCATGGAAGTTGGTGACAATATCAGGGTGTCATGGTGATGACAAGAAGATCATTAGAATCACAGACATTCAGTTTTTCTATTTTTATATGAATCATCATCTTTTCCTGATGTACCTAGAAAAATGCCTAAAAAGAACATCAGATGAATTTTGAGGAAACAGTTAATAAAGATGTTTATTTTCATTTGTATCTTATTACAATGAGACATTCTTCAAACCGTAATGATGCTACTTTAAGCCAACAACAGTAGGAAAAATACAATTTTCTCATGGTGTATAACTGACAAAGTTTATGCTTAAATTATTATTGATTGTTATTTCTCTTTGGTTCATTTTCTGGCTTTCCAGGAATTCTGTAATTGACAAGTAAAATGAAAATTTCAAATATTTTGCCCCAGATAAATGATTTCTCTATCAGTTTCTTTTGTTGGTCTTCCCTATGCACTTTATGTCTCAATATATCTCTGTGTTCTAGTTTATGCAACAACAATCTTAATTGCTCAATACTTATACACAAAAATCAAATCTCAGGATTCTAGATGTGATTTAGTATATAGAATGAAAAAGAACTAGAATGATAAAAATCTCAAAGTTTGATTGTCATATATAAGCTAAAAAAAGTCTATTCTTCATGAGTATTCTTAAGCACTTGATGAAATATTTTGTTTTCTTTTCCCTTTCTTCAGAAGTCTGTACCACTTTGCCTGGCACATAGTAAGCACTTAATAAATGTTTGTTGACTGATTAGTTGATTATCTACTCAACATACCTGGATGATGAAAAAGAAAACAAAACAAAAACAACAAATCCAACAACTATATCATAGACTGAAGTCTTACATCATTGAGGTGAGGCATAAGAGGAAGTGATTTCACTCTATATTTTCCATTCTGAAGATTTGTCTTATAGGGCTAAAATAATAGTTCAACAATTTTTTTTTGCTTATTTTATTCTTTAAATCCCACAGTTTTCCAAAATGGGGAGAGGGAAAGTGGGGGAGAGAGAGAGGTAAAGAAAAAGGGAGGAAGGGAAAGAGGGAGAAAGAGGGAGAGGGAGAAGGAGAGAGAGAGAGAGAGACAGAGAGAGAGAGAGAGGAAGAAATAGAGTGAAAAAAGAAGAAAGTTCTCCCAGGAGAAGGAAAAATGAAAACAGATGCAGTGTCATCCTCCATTATGTTAGCTCGTGCATGGTTCTTGCTAAAGAACAGACATTCAATCTGCTTTGAATTACTTGTCACTTGGCTCCTTTATATTTCCATGCCCTATTTTGCATTTTGCTCACTACTCATTGTGTTACACAATCTACATTCTGTAAAAAATAATGTTAATATATACTCTTACTAGGGATGTAAGAACATATGTGGCCAAGTATAGAACCCTCTCAAACCTTGATGTTTCAAACTTTGGAACCAAATTTGAACATTTTAGGGTTCGAGTTCATTTGTTTTTGGCCCAGCTAAATGTAAAACTCCAAAGAATAGGAATTTAAAGGCTTGTAAAAAAGATTCAAAGAGCTTCTTGCACATCAAATAGCACTTAAGACAGAACATTTTGATGAGTTTAGTGTAAATGAATCAGAAGCATATGGATTAAATTTACCTTAAAATACTCCTGGGTTTAAGAATTAAGAGAAAATGTGCTTGGCAAAACACATTTGGGGTTTTGCCTAACCCAGAACATTGGAAAAGTAGTTCAAGATGTTTGACGAACCCAAAACATGGCTGGGTTCACCCATCCCTAAACCTTTGCAGTAATAGTAATGGACAGCAGAGATGTCTTGCATTTGAGGTCCATAACTCAACTTCAGGTTTTTATCATTTTCATCCTAAGGGAATAGATTATTAAGAGTTCCTGACTTTAATGCTTTGAGGACTCATGATTTCATCCTTGTTGGTACTCCTTCTACAGATACAGATTCTGACCCCTTCCCTATCTCAGTAGATATCTTCATGAATTGCTTTGACTGAAAAAAAGTCAACACCTAAGGGTAAACTCTCTGGTGATAAGCTATACTGAATTTCTCTAGCCTGGTACTCAGAAGACATAAAAACAATCTGTTACCACTCCAGCTTGTGGAGATTGGCCAGAGTTGATATTTCCCTGAAACAACCTTGAGGAACTTGAGGGCCTCCCTCTATGCTCTACTGGGATATGAGAGTGATTCTCTAGTGATTCCTTGCCTAGCTTCCAAAACACTTGTGCTTTAGGCTTTTATTCCATGCTTATTGCCCAGAAAGTGAATTCTATGCTTTCCTATAAAGTCTGTGGTGTTATTACTAGGGCTGAATCCATATAATCCCAAAGAGGAATCTCCTGCCTACCAGAGTATGTCAAAGGATTAATAATAGTAATAACAAGAACAATTTGTATATTAAAAAAACTTGAGAGACTATGAAGCACTTTTTAAACACTATCTCACTTGAACATCACAACCTCGAAGCTACAAGTTTTATTATTTCCATCTTTTATTTCCTGAGAAGGAATCTGAGACTCAGACAAGTTCACTGATTTTTTTTTCATGACTAACCAGCTATTGCAAATCTAGAAAGGATTTTAATCCAGAGATTTCTGACTCCAGTCAGTGTTCTGTATAACACTTCATTCTCACATACTTTATTCATTTCAATAAAGAAGTTATTCACTTTCCTCTTAGTAATTTCCCTTTCCACAATTGACAAAAAAGTTTAATAGAGAGAACTCAGGATTTCAAAGGAAACCATTTATCCTATGCTGAACTTTGTTCATTTTTATCATTCTCTTCCAAAATGATCTTCCTTTTTTTTACATAATAAAGTATTATGCAAGAGTACATTATTCAGCAAAGAACTTTTGAACTACTCAAACTAATAACATTCAGAATGTTGTCTATCATTTTGCATCTGGATATAGCTCAAATATACTGCATTATAAGGAAAATGAATATGAAAAATGAAATATTAATCAAGTATCACAAGAGGCAATATGATGTATAGGACAGTGCAATAATCAGAGTCAAGAAGACTTGGATTCAAACTCTATTGCAGATACTAGTTTCATGACTCTGGGCAATTTATTCTCTTTGGGCCTCAATTTCCTCTTTGGTAATAGGAGTTTGAACTCAATGATTTCTGGGTTCAATTCAAGTTCTTAATTAATGATTCTAAGAATTATATGAATTAATGAAAAGGAAAAGAAGGAAAACAATATTTACAATGTAATTGGAAAGAGCAACACCTCAATACTGAGATGGAATATTATTTTATTACAATTTAAAAAAAACATACTGTCCTCCCTTTTCAGAAACAGGTGCTATAAGTGAAGGACATTGCATATATATTCAGACTTGGTTAATGTTTTTATTAGTTTCATTGTAGTACTCTATCTCTTTCATTCTTTGTTATGAGGGATGGATTTCTGGGTAGGGAAGAGAAGACAGATACACTTGGAAAAAGTGATATAAAAACCAAAATATATTAATTTAAAAAATTTATATGGTCTCAAAAATGATTATATATGTGAATATATATAATATGTATAATATAATATATATGTGCATGTGTATATGTATGCATATGTATAAATGTATGTATATATGCATACAAGACTGCACATAGACATCTACTCCATACTTAAGTAATTTCTTGTGAAAAAGAAAAGGAGAGTAAAAAGATGAATATCACTGTTTACAAACTTCCTCCTTTCCTCTCTCCTGTTGACAAGTAACCAGGGTCTGACAGAGATCATTGCATTACACTGAAATAAGAAAATTCCTATGACTTGATGGTTAAGGTATTTTAAATTACAGAGTGGGATGTTCCTATTACAAATCAATGAAACTCAATCTCACCATCCAGGAAAACTAGTGTCTTCCATATAGACTGTACGTTAAAGGATTTTATTTGAAATGTCATGGAAAAAGTTGTGGGTGTGACAGGTGGTCTTTGAACACAGGTGGTTTCTTTGGCTTCATTATACCTTGACTGAACAAATAACTCACTAGTGTTTCAATGTGTTTAGCCTAGGGAAAGAAAAAAGAGACTTAGAAATAATTCAGTGGTTATCCTCAAGTATTTGAAGGGTTATAATACAAAGGATAATGACCAGCTGTTCTCCATTTCTGCAAAGCAAAAGAAAATGGAGGAAGAAATCTGTGGAACCTTCCTTTTCTGGAGATTTTAAAGAAAAGGTTAGACATTTTTGACTTGGTAACACCTTGTAAATAGCCAAAGGTCTAGTTGCTTACTGGAAGAGAAGAAACATGAAATACAGGCAAATAATAGGTGAATTCTGGCTCATTTGACTAGGCAAAACCATAGAGTTTATTGGCAAGGGCAAAAAGTAGGACATAACACCCCGCTTAACTAGATGAAAACCAGTCTTCTGGCAAACTTTTACTTCCCAAAACATTATTCCAAATTAGAAGAAAAAAATATGCAAAATCTGAAAGAGGCCCTACATTTACTGATAATGCCTTAGACTTATTGACTTTGAATGAACATACAATTGCTATTATGTATTGTTTTCAATTTCCTAGTCAAGACAAGATCAGAATGAACAATTGAAGGAAAGGGCCTTTAGAAATGGTGTGGAAATGGACTATTAATAACCTGCTTTTTATAGAAGTGATTGGTGATAGGAAAAGAAGGAAAACTAGTAATTTAATATAAATCTATATTATTATGCAGTACCATAATGACTATCCATAATGATTGTAGTGAATCATCAGGAAAAGATCAAATTCAGTTTTATATTCTCTTTGAGGAAGTAAGGATATTTAAAATACATGTATGCCAAATTTTGCATGAATTTTATTTAAAAAATTAATTTAATACAACTAGTAGATGACTAAATATTGAGATTGATGGCAAGAGAAATTGGGTAGCACCAAAGCAAAGGTAGCACCTTGACCCATGCAATTTTGACCCATACAATCTGAGACTGGGGATGGGGAGGTGGGAGGTGGGATAAGTCTGTATAGCATGGAAAAGGAAAAAAAAACAAAAGATGAGGAGGATTCTAAAAGAAGAGAATATAAGAAAAAAGCATAAAGACCAAAAGGAGATCAGGAGTGATTGCTTAAATTAATATCCACTCCCATAAGGAGATAAATAACCAAATAGATCACAAAGACAAAAAGAAGTATGAGTAAAACCCCAAAGAAACCTCCAAAACATATCATTCTGAATAATTATACTTTAAAGGAAAATGAAGCAAATCAAACAGCAATCCTATGAACTCCTCAGAGACTGTGGGACAACAGAAAAATCCCAAAATGATTAAAAAGAGAAATAAAACTTTTTTTTTCAAATTTAGGAATTGAGAGGCAAAGTACGACCATCAACAGAGAATTATAAAGGCTGAACAACAGAATAAAGAAAATTGAATACATGATGAAAAATTTGTGTAAAGAAGGAGAAAATGTGTGAGAGAATGGCAGATTTGAAACAGAAATATATTGAAGAGGAATCAAATTAGGTAGAAAAGAAGCAAAAGGAAAAAAAATTAAAAGACCACATGAATTGATACAAGCCAAAGTGACTGGCTTTAAAAACAATATGCAAAGAATTAATGTGAGCATCACAGTCCCAGAAGTAAATGACAGGGTCTCTAACTGAGCTTGATCACCCCATGTATCTAATCAATTGTCAAATATTTTTGTTTTCAACACTACAATATCTTTTGCAGACATTGGTGCTCTCCCACAGTCAGCACCCTAGAGTAATTGTTCAGGCCCACATGATTCTCTAAACTGGATAATTGCATTAATCTCTTAATTGATCTAATACCAGCCTCAAGTCTTTCCCCTCTTCTAACCAGTCCTCCACACAGCTACCAAAGTGATTTTTGGAAAGCATAGGTTTGAGTGTGTCAACCATTACTCAGTAAATCCCAAGAATTATTTATTACTTCTTGAGTAAAATATAAACCCTTTGACATTCTTATCTCTTTATGACAATATCCTATATCTCTTTCTTTATCACAATAACTGGCTTCACATTTATAGAGTACATACCAATTTTCCCTTCTTGCTATTTCTCCTACATAAAACTCCACATCCCATCTGTCCCCCATGCCTACAATGCTCTTTCACTCCTCACCTCTACATCTTTCCATCCCTTGTTTCCTTAGAGACAGGTCAAGTACTCATGTGTGAGGCCTATGCTTCCCACCTTCTAGCTGATAGCACCTTTCCCCCACCCCAAAGTGACTTTGTACTTGGTTTGTATTTATTTTGTCTACACCTACATATGAGGATACTGTCTCTTCCATTGGAATACATGTTTTTTGAGGACATAGACTGTTTTACTTTTGCCATGTTTCATGCCAGCCCCAAGCTCAGAAACCAGAACTTAATAAATGCCACTTATTGGTTAACAAATATAGTCCTCATATCTAAATGAAGGAAGGAAAAAACAAAGAAAGTGAACTAAATATATATTGCTGTGAAATATTTTAAATAAAATATTGGCAAAAAATAATAGCAACATAAAAATCAAAAGTACTTACTTTAAACAAATTGGATTTATAACAATAATGATTCAAAATTAGAAAAAAGTAATTGACATTTTGAATAGTATTTAAAACAAGCTAAAAAAAATAATGATTTTATTTACAGACACAGACTGGCCTTGGACAAAATACAAAAGATTTATTTAAAAAATACTTTAAACGAGTTGGTTTATAAGGTAATTTAAGTATGATTAAATTGTGTAAATAAAATAAAAGGCTAACTTTTTTCACAGTGAAGAAGCAAAAGCAAACAAGGAAGCCTCTTTACTCATGATATAGTTCCAGAAGTACTAATACTAGTATTAGAAAATAATAACGACAGCATTAGAATAAGTAATATGTAGGATAAAAAAGAAAAATAAATCAAAGTCAAATATAAGCAAAGAGACACAATTATCTGTATTTGTTGATGACCTGATGGATTACTTAGAAAATGCCATGGAATCAGTAAAGAAACTAATTGAGATAACAGTTTCAGTAAAGTAGCAGGATAAAAAATAAATCAA
The DNA here is from genome assembly GCF_028583685.1 of Petaurus breviceps papuanus. NCBI lineage: Eukaryota > Metazoa > Chordata > Mammalia > Diprotodontia > Petauridae > Petaurus > Petaurus breviceps. Next base: position 7,387,408 of record NW_027185890.1, read on the forward strand.
TAAAAATGATGGGTTTTTAACAAAGAAATAAAAAATAGAGGAGGAAATAGTAGAAAAAGGATGTCTCATTTTAAATGACTACAAAGTGTATACAATATCTGCAAGTCAGGGTATAAAGGCTTGGATTATACAAACAGAACAATTTTTTAAATGGCATAACTAGAGGACTAATCATTACTAATTTGTATTTGACCCTATATTAAAATATTAATTTTCACTGACCCAGTGGTTTATTAAACTGCAAAGGGATAGATATTTAAATAACTAGACAAAAAACCCAAAATTTTTTCAAAGGAAAAAAATGTTCTAAATTTTAAAGAAAATACTTATTTAGATTAGGAATGAAAAGTGGAATATAATACTACCAGACCTAAAAGTATACTATAAAGTAATAAACACTAAAACTCTTTTGTACCAATTAAAAAACAACAGAGATAATAAAATCATAAATTTAAAGCTAGAAGAGATATTAGAAATCATGTCATCTAACCCCCTAGTCCAACAGATTAGGTAATTGGGGTCCAGAGAAGTTAAGTAACAATTAAAATCGAATAGGTTGTATATGGCAAAGCCAGGATTTAAACCTAAGTCCTCTGACTTAAAATCCCATGTTCTTTCTATTGTAAAACTTATTAAGATACATTGGATAAGGAAGAAGCAAAAACAATCAGACTCATTAAGCCTGCATTCAGTAAACCTGACATATTAAAAAAAATGTGGGAAAGGACTTTCTATTTGATAAGATCTCCTGGAAAAAGAGAAATGTGTGTTAAAAATTAGGTTTGGAGCAACATCTTAGATCATTTACTCTAGTAAACTCAAAATAAGCAACTGAATCCTAATGGTTTTAACAAAAAATAAAAAATAAAAGAGAACCAGAACACTCGTCTGTGACAACTAGGGTTAGGGGCTGAGTTCTTAAGCCCCCTTTAAGTGACAAAAGTGATCACAAAAAAAGAAAAAAATAGGCATTTTTGATTACATGAAATTGAAAAGTTTTTTGATAAATAAAAACAATGTAACTAGAATAAGAAGGGAAATTGTCCATTAGGAAACAAAATCTTTGCATAATTTATCTCTGTTACAGACCTGGTGATGAAAAAAAATCACAAATTATGAAGATTTAGTCAAATTAAAGACACAACAAAAGTAACTGACAAATATGAAAGAAAATAGAGTTAGTAGATCAACATTATCATACTATTTGTTCAATTTGTCTTAGTAATTGTATCAGTCATTTACTAATTAATGGATAGTTTTGGAATTTCACATTGTATTTTTACCTAATTACATGTATAAATAATTTTAACATTAGCATTTTTTTCTAAATTTTGATTTCCAAACTCTTTCCCTCCATTCCTTTCTTCCCTGCTCCTTTAGAAAGCAACTAATTTGATATGTTACATATTTGCAGTCATACAAAGCATATTTCCATATTAAGTTCTGAAAGAAAATGACAACAAAAAATAAAGTAAAAAGAAGTATACTTCAATCTGCATTCAGACTCCATCTGTTCTTTCTCTGATAGTAGATAACATTTTTCATCCTAAGTCTTTTGAAATTGTCTTGGATAATTGTATTGCTGAGAAAAGCTAAATGATTCATAGTGGATGATCCTAAGTAATTGCTGTTACTGTGTATGATGTTCTCCTGGCTCTGCATGAGTTCATTTAAGTTTTTCTGAGAGCATCTTGCTTACCATTTGGGGGGGGGGGCGGCTTGTGTGTGTGTGTGTTTTTTAGCACAAAAGCATTCCCTTACAATCACATACCACAGCTTGTCCAGTCATTCCCCAATTGATGGGCTTGTCCTCAATTTCCAAGTCTTTGCCACCTCAAAAAGAACTGGTATAATTTTTTTTGTACTATAGATAATTTTCCTTTTTAAAAATCTCTTTGGGATACATATCTAGTAGTTGTATTGCTGAATCAAAGGGTATGCACAATTTTATAGCTTTTTGGGCATAGTTGCAAATTGTTTTCTAGAGTGGTTTAATAACCAACAGTGCATTGTCTCAAATTTCTTGTACCCCCTCCAGCACTTATTTTCTTTTTCTGTCATATTAACCAAACTGATTGGTATGGGGTAGAACCTAAATTGTCTTAATTTATATTTCTCTAAGTGATTTAGAACATTTTTTTATATGACTATAGAGAGCTTTGCTTACTTCATCAATTGGGGAATGAATTACGTTCCTACAAATTCCATTCTCTTTATATTTGAGAAGTGAGGTCTTTATCAGAGAAACTTGCTATATTTTTTTCATCCTTATGATTATTTGCTGTGCATTTCCCTCCATCCTATCCTAACCTCTTTCTACTTTCACCCTGTCACTCCTCAAAAGTGTTTTGCTTCTGACTACTACTTCCTTCAATCTGCCCTCCTTTCTATCAGTTTTCCTCCTCTTATCCCCTTCCCCTTCTACTTTCCTGTGAGTAAAATAAATTTCTATACCCAAATTTGAGCCAATTCTGATGAGAGTAAGGTTCAAGCATTTCCGCACCCCAGTTCCACTTTAAAAGCCTTTTTTGCAGCCCTTCTTATGTGAGATAATTTCTCATTCCATCTGTCCCTTCCCTCTTCTTTCAGTGCATTGCTCTTTCTTAGCTCTTATTATTTTTTAGCTATTGTCCCATTATAATGAACTGATACTTATGCCCTCTGTCTATGTACACTCCTTTTAACTACCCTACTAGTGATAAAGTTCTTAAGAGTTACAAATATTCTCTTTTCATGTAGGAAGGTAATCAGTGTAACCATGTGGAATAGTTTATTCCTCAAAAGTGCCAGAAGAGTGAGGTGTTACTGTGAGTTGGCCAAAGTCATCTTCTCATTTAGTCATTAATTTTTTAATTCATTAATTTACTTATTCATACACTCATCCATTCATTACATGACTTCATAAATATATACTTTATTAATCTAGAACAAAATAAATTGAAGATGGTTCTCTGAATGAAGTTCAAAATCTTATTGAATGAATGAAGGAAGGAAAGAAGCATGGAAGGAAGGAAGGAAATAATATTTATTAACATTACTAATAAATAGACTTTATATCTACTTAGTGTTCAGTTATGACACATAAAAAGTGAAATAGTCTCTATCCTCAGGGAACTTATATTCTAATGTCAGAGAAAATACACATGGGGAGCAGTGGCCAGTGAAGGGAGTTTTTGTGTGAGACTTCATGCAAATGGTAAATTGATCTTTAGGGCAGTCAATTAGCATGCCCTCTCCAGAGGCAATTAGACTATTGACTAGATATTTATGCCAAAAGCAAGAGGTGGAAAGTGGAGGCTGTTATTGGTTGTGTACTATGTTGGGTAGATGGCAAGATGGCCTAGATGGATGACTAAATAGTATGTGAGTCATAGTCAGGTCTGTGATTTGACAGATGTAGTGGGCTAGGTAAATGTGTACTCAGAATTTGAAATGCAAAAAACATACATAGTACAGAGAACAATTGTAAAATAAAGTACAAACAAGTGCATGCAGATGTATATCAAAATTGATCTAAGTACTACAAATCAAACTTCGACCTACAAAATTTGTACAAGATACTGTGGTACTTGGAGAGATACAGTGTTTAAATAACACATGAGTCTTGGAGGTTCTAGTCTAATAGGGACAAAAACACCAACAAAATAGCTATAATTCTCAATGTTACATGATCAACTCATTAGAGAATTTCAAGGTAAAGAGCTATTTAAAGATAAAGATGCAAAATTTTGTTAAAAGAAGGGAGTAGAAGGGATTTTGGTTAGAAATTTCAAGACTATGGATAATAAAGTAGGAATTCCAAAGGGCATAGTAGGATGGGACTATAATGGAATAGGGGAAATTATGAGTACAAGTTTAGAAGAGCAGTATAAGTATGACCCTTATACTTTAGGGGACAAGACTGGATGAACAAAGATAGGGACCAATGCAACAAGATCTAGATTGCTAAGATTCAGGGGACAATAAGGTATTGTCCCCTGAAAGAACTAAACTGATAGAAGATTTAGAGAGACCCCCCCAGGGTGCCTCTGGTTTTGTTATAAAAATTTAAGGGATGTCTGAAAAATAAGCTTGGGTGTGATAGTGGGGTAGTGATATTGGAGAAATTAGAGGTCCAGGAAGATCTCTGTGAGAAGAAGCAAACAAACTACTTGCTGATTGAAAAATTTGCACTAGTGTACATCCTCCCTCCCCCCCACACAAGATGCACTGATGGAACATGGGGAACTGGGACAGGGAATTAGGCATTAAAAAGGATGAAGTGTTCTGGCAAGGTCCTCCCTCCTGAGTCACTGAAACCCTTTTGGATCTCTACACTTGGACTTGCTCTTGGGCCAGTATTTTTTGCAAAGGAATCCCCCTACTGAGTGATGAAACAGCTTCAAAGACATGTTTCTACAGCTGTTTTATAATAGCTCAGTCCCAGTGGAATTGGGTTTGGGGATAGGGTGGGGGTGGGGGTGGGGTAAGAATCCAATGATTTGGAAATTGAACTGGGAGTATATGACATTGGAGTTTAATTTGCAATAAACTTGTTGCTGAACTTCTTGTCTTGGTTTATCCACTTAACAAAAACTGAAAATTAGACACAAAAACTTAACCTAGATTTTTTTTGCTAAGGAGTATTTTTTCTACATAAATAAAAATAAATACAAAATATATAGAAAGTTTTTAATATTTATAACATCCAAATGTTTTATGGACCTCTTACCCAGAGTTCAACTGAACCAAGGGTGACATTTGTTTGCCAAAGAAAAAACTCAAAAAAACCCCCAAAACTTCATGCATTGGTGAGCTGCCTTGATCAACTGTGTCAGGCACAATTGAAAACATGCTTCATAAATTGCTTTACAGCATTCTCACATGGAGGTGATGTAAGTCTTCCTTTCTTTGTCTAAGGATGAATGAATAATGGGGAGGGGGGTGGAGAAAGTGATAAAGGAGTGCTGAGGTTCTACCATTGAAATAAGGCAGAAAGGTGAGAGGAGATGGAAATTGGAGAAAATATGGAGAATCATAAAAGAGACAGTTTAAAGGAAGCAGTAACAGAAAAAAGGAAGTAAATGTAGAGTAAGACATAAGGCAGGGGAAGGGGAGAGTACCCTACTCTCCTCTTTGTCTTGCTATATGTTCCCAGTTGTTTACAGGTTATTTTAGAGGTCAGGTGTAAACTATATCAAACCATCTCTATTTATAGAGAGAAGTTAAATCTGAACTCTCACTGTTGCCTAAACAAGATATGAAGCAACATAGTAGAATGAGTACCAGGCTAGAAGTCAGAATGTCTGATTCCAGTCTCATTTGTGTCTCTAGATAACTGTATTTGTCTTTGTCCATGACATTTGACTCCTCCATCAGTAAAAAGAAGAAATTTGACTCTAAATTCTGATTCCAGACTGGTGACTGCTATGAGTTAAGCATTCTACATTTATAGGTAGGCTGTATATAACCTGTACTTTAAGCATCCCAAATTTTAAAACTAGAAAAGACTTTACAAGTCATCAATTCCTTTGTTCCAAATTTCAAGTTACTTGATTTGGGTTATCACAGTTCTATGGTATAGTTGAAAATGATTTTTTGGAAAGTTTCAAAGAGGGAACTGAATACAACTACCTAGTGATTTATTTTTTGGTACCTTATAGAGTCGACTACCTCTCTATGAAGTTGACAAGTTCTAGTTCTGATACCTAATATATTTCCCATTTTTTTTCAAGCAGAAGGTTAAGCAGAATCCAAACTTCATTTAGATCAATATTAGTAATTAAGGGAGCCCTTGGGCCAATTACACTGCTGTTTATTTCTAAAGTAGAGTACTGTGACTTATGTCCAGTGGGTAGGAAAGGGCTTGTAAGAGGATGGGAGCAAACTCAGAGAGCCATTGAGATAGGAAACTTCTTGCTGAGGAGTAAAAAACATAGGATCTGATCTCTAGTCTTTCAACCAAGACTCCTGGAAAAATTGACCAGAATTACCTATCTGTCCTACTCATTAAATGGAAGAAACAACTGAAACCCAAAGATTTGAAGGGAATATTGGAAAGGGAGATAGTAGAGAAAGGTAGGGAGGAAACTGGAAGGGAGTTGGTAGGAGACAATAGCGATAGAGAAAGAAAAAAACAGACAGACAGAAGCAGATAGTATTAGCAAAGTTTGAGTTATTAGATTACTTCTGCTGAATTTGTTGGTAAGATCTCTGAAAGAATAGAACAAGTTTTGGAAACACTGAGAACAGTCATGAAACTATGATACTTCAGAGGCATTCATCCCAGTTTATCTAGATCTTGTAAGTATCTTACAGCAACACCCACACAGTCCCACCAATAAGTTTACTTATCTCTACCAAACTCCTGTGAGTATGCCATTTTTAGTCCAGCAAAAGACTTTTAGGGTCCAGAAATAGTAGCTGGAATAGCATGGCTCCAATTCCTGGAAAAAAATGTTAAACTTTCATTTAATTTAAAATTTAATTGATATTAATTTAACTTTAATTAATGAAATTAAATTCTTAAATGACATTATTAAAAGAACTGCTAGTGAACAACTAGAAACCAAAGCAATGATTACAAGGAACTAGAGTAGTTTCAAGAAATGCCATGCCAGACCACCCTCATTTCCCTTTTTTAATAAGGTAATAATAATAATAATAAGGGGGAAAATAAGACTGGTAGGTTGGGAGAAATAATCTAGATACAGATTATGTGGTTCTCAATAAAATATTTGAGGAAAACCCTTTTTCATAGAGTTGCAAAGAAGATGGCAAGGAGAAGAGGAAAGGAAGGTACCTTCCTATCATGTGTCCCATGTCTTACATCTTATCCTACCTGTACTTGCTTTTTGTCTATTACTTCCTCTTCTGGACAAACACCTATTCACATACCCTGTGATTCAGCATGGTCTCTTTCTCGTTCCGCTCACAAGAAATGGCATCTCCTGATTATAATTTTTACCTTCTAGCTTCCCAGATCCCTTTGAAGTCCTACCTTTTACAAGAGGTCTTTCCCAATTCCATTTAATGCTAGTGCCTTCCTGTGTGTGTAGCGGTGTGTGTGTGTGTGTGTGTGTGTGTGTGTGTGATTAGGAGAAACTGAAGACAGAGGGAAAGACATATTTGGGAAGAACTTATTTGGGTCAAAGGATACAATGAAGGGAGGAATTCTTATCCTGTAATCTGTGGCCTTTTAAAAAGTATTTTAATAAATGAATTACAATATAATTGGGTTTCTTTTGTAATCTTGTGTATTTTATTTTATGTTTTCAAAAATATGATGTTGAGAAGTGGGTCTATGATTTCACCAGGCCAAAAGGTCCATCAACAAAATGTTCTTAAATCACTGATCTATCTATCTATCTATCTATCTATCTATCTATCTATCTATCTATC
>NW_027185890.1:7394797-7398524 GCF_028583685.1 Petaurus breviceps papuanus
ATCTATCTATCTATCTATCTATCTATCTATCTATCTATCTATCTATCTATCCATCCATCTATCTATCTATAGTCTATACATACAGATATATGGGTGTTCAAAGAGGATGAAAACTTCTAATATAATGGCTTGCCAAGCCATTTTCAGGGCAACTCACCCACCTTTGGTATCCACCTGGCACTCAACTCTCACCTGTGGCTCCAAAAAACCGTAGCATGCACAGCAGCCATGCTCCAGTAAACCATCTCTGCAGATAGGCTAAACCATTTTGAGGGTAACCAACAGGCCACGAACTCTTTGGTGAATTAGGGAGGTATCTACCCCAAACATGTGAAAACTTCCCCTAGTAGAATGAGCAGTTGAGCACAAGTTTTCCAATATCCATGAAAGTTGCTCAAACAGGTGCTATGTAGAACTTAATGCTTGGTCAGACATCAAAGACACCAAGATCATTTACTTCATCCCAGGTTATTTCCAGTTATCCTGACTTTGTCTTGTAACTGGTCTTGAATAACTCTGGCAAAGAGTGGGTTTGATGACTTTGTGCAACTCTGCCTTATTTAAACCCAATTCATAAACAAGCCAAGATTTCATCTTATGACATCATTGGTCCTCTTTGAAAATGAAGAACAAACAACAAAAAATAGTCTAAATCTGTTATATACTAGTTAATGCCTCAACTTCACCATACATTTGATTTAACATGATTAGGGTATTATAGCATATTTTACAGCTAGAAGTGAATTACATAATAGGAAATGCAACAAGGGAAAGGAGGTTCTTTTTTTTTCTAGTAGGATGGGCTGAATCCACAAAATATCTGATTGGATACAGCTATATAAACTCTTCATATAATAGAATATGTATAACCAGCCATAAATGGGGCCAAAGTAAGGCAAGAGAGGCTCCCATCTATCTAAGAATCAGAGACAGTGTGGCAATTAGATCTAATCGCTCTTTGATCTTGGTACATTTAAAAATTGAGTATGAGTATTTAATAAACAGATTGATGATTTACTAAGTCTCAAACTTACTTCACAGAAATATAAGACTGTGAAACTAATGTGATGATATTTAATTGGATAAATGTAAAAATCTTACACTTTGGATCAAGATATTGTAATGGCAAGCAAAGTAGTACTTTGGTTCTTGTTTCAGCTATTCAAGTGCCTTTGAGCCTTATCTTTGATTATGTCAAATCTTTGTTGGAAACAGTAAATATTTGTGTTGCCGTTAATAGGTCTAAGGGAGTTTGGAGATCTTTCCTGCCCTTAATAGACCTAATGTCATCACATGGAGTCCACAGTGGTAGGAGCTTGCCAAAAGAGCAGAACAGGAAGGGCAGAACAAGAAAGGATGGAAAAGGAAGGATAAGAGCAGATAAAAGCTCAAGCATGACCTGGGACCAAGAAGAACTAAGAGAGAGAATGTTTGCAATGTCTACACTCTTTTGTTCTGTATTGGTGTTACTTAATCAGGAAGAAGCACTCTGTTGATCTATCTAACTTTGTCAGACAGAATCATTCTGTCCATTGATCTGTATTACTGAGTCAGACAGAAGCACTCTGTTGATTTGTGTTTTCTCAGGCAGAAAATGAATTGAGATGATAGTGCCAGCAATGTGTGTAAATATTGTTGTAGCCTTGTTGAGCTTTTTTCCCTAGAAACAGAAACTGTGAAGAGTTTGGGGTGGAGCAGTTCCCATGAACTTCAATGTGGAACAGGAGCAGAGAGCTGCCTAATTGTGAATCCAGGCAAGAGCTGGGAAATCTGCCTACCTGTGGATCCAGGCAAGAGCTGGGATTGATCAGCCCATGAAAGAGGAACTGTGCAGTTTGGAAGTCAGAGTTAAGATGAAAAAGGACTTTGCTTGGGTACTCAGTATTGACTGATGATATTGTAACTTACTGTGAAGTAGGGGTGGATGACCTTTGTACTTTCCACTATGCATTAAGGGTGATTGACTTAAGGATGATTGGAAGCCAGTATGGATTCAAGATGAAAGAATGCTTTATTTGGGTACTCTATATTGATTGAGGAGTTTGTGACTTAGTATTTAAGACTATGTGACCACCTTGGTAATAAGTTCTTATGCTATATGTTGTGAATGTGCTTTAGTTTCTTGGGGGAGGCATGATTAGAAAGCAGTTTGAAAACCATTTAAAGAATTTTTAGTTAACTGCAAGCTCATTAGTACAATATTACGGCCAAAAGAGCAAATATGATCTTAGGCTTCACTAAGGAAGTTTAATGTCCAGAACATGGAAAATGATAGTTCCAATTTATTCTGGTCTCATCACCACATCTGGACTATTATGTTCACTTCTCAGCACCATATTTTAGGAAATATATTGAGAAACTGGAGGGCATGGAGAAGACAACATCCTCTATAGTGAAGGGCCTAGAGATAATAGTATGATAGTAGTAATTAAAGGAACTAGAGATATTAACTTAGATAAGAGAACAAATCATTTGAACAAGCATTTTTAATATGGTGATTATAAAGGCACTGAGGATTTAAAGACTGAACTAAAGCAGTGCTAGCCCTTAAGGATCATATCCTATTATGGGAGAAGTATGCCTATGTTAGAATATACAAAATGCATACAAAATAGGAACAAAATGAATTTTCTGGACTGAAGACACTAGCAGCTAGGAGGAAGGCATGGGGAAAGGCTTAGAGAATGTTCATGATCTGAGTCTTTTGAACACCTAGGCTTTCTAAGAGGCAGATATGAGGAGAGAGGATACATTCCAGGCATGGGAGATAACCCATGCAAAGGCACAGAAATGGGAGTTGAAGTGGCAGGTATGTATAAAGTATAGCAAGAGGATTAGTTGGCTAGGAGAAATAAGGAATAATAAGGTTGGAAAAGTGAGTTGAAGTCTGGTTGTAGGGAGCTTTAAATGCCAAATAGAAGAGTCTATAGGGAATTTATTTAATGGAGAAGTGACATGGTCAGACCAGTGCATAATAAAAATCCGTGGCAGCACTGGAGGAGTTGAGGCAAGAAGACTAATTGGAAGGCTATTGAAAAAAAGTCTGAAGTGGTGATGGGGAGAGACTTGGTAGTAGTGAGAAGGAGATGAAAAGAGGAGATGTGGAGCTAGAATCAAGACTGGTCAGATAAAATGGTCAGATAAGTAGGGTGAGAGTGAAAAGTTGAAAATAAAATGAAAGGCATGAAATTGGATGATTGAAAAGGTAGTGTTAACCTCAACCTTCAAATTTTTGTCATCTGTAAAGTATTACAAAATAGGGAACTTTGGAAGAGGAGTTTGAAGGATGGGAGAAAATAATGAGTTATACTTTACATGAGTAGGGTTTAAGATGACTATTAATATGCCATTTGAAATGTCCAACATAAAGTGATTTTACTAAAGGTCAAGAGGAAAAGTAAAGCTGGAGATATAGATCTGGGAATCATCTACTTATGAACATAATTGAAACTGTGGGAGCTGACACAAAAGTCAAGGAATTTAGAGAAGATATTCCAAGGCAGACCCTTGGGGTATACCAACAATGATGGTATATTATATGAATGATACACTGGCAAAGGATACCAAAAAGGAGGAGCCAGAGAAATCAGAAAATAAAGAGAAATATTTCCAAAAAATCCAGAAGTGAGAGAATGTCCAAGAGGAGAGCATAGTCAACACTGCAATTCCTTAAAGAATGACTCTCTCAATCTCTCTCTCTCTCTCTCTCTCTCTCTCTCTCTCCCTC
>NW_027185890.1:7398624-7498240 GCF_028583685.1 Petaurus breviceps papuanus
TCTCTCTCTCTCTCTCTCTCTCTCTCTCTCTCTCTCTCTCTCTCTCAAATGTTTCAGGAGGTAATTTTACCCTTATAAAATGATTAAAAAGTAGGTAAAAAATGAGCAAACAATTAGAACATTATCTGTATTCATCTTGCATGTTATCTTCCTTGTCTGCATAGAGATATTCATTAAAGCAAATTTTTAGACATCTTCTCAGTGTTAATTCAATATGTCTAATGCCTGCTGTTGAACATAAAGTAATTATTGAAGATCACAAATCTTCCAAAGCAATATTTGTCTTTCTACTACCACTATCAGATCCATACCATCCATAGTAGTTTATACCATCCTTTCAATCTTTCCTTTTGCTTGAAATTACACCAAATTATAAATACCTTAAAAATTAGCTTAGGTAAATACAGATCTACTAACAGAAAAAAAGAGTAACTGGCAAACTTTGTGTACCAAATAAGGAACATATTGCAGGGATGGCTGATGCAGAAGTTTGGGATGGAATTAAGAGCATTTGTAGGCATTTGGAGAAGGATTTTACTTCAATGAAGGTCTTTCCTAGGAATGGTATTTCAAAATAAAAATAAATGTTTCTTGGACCCTTCATTACTATGGAAAAGTAAGTTCCCTTGGCAAATCATGACAAGGAGCCTGGCACAGAGTACACTCCTTTACAGTCCTTTCAATATCAGAATTAATTCCAGGCCACCAGACATGGTTTCTATCCAATGCTTTCATGTAATTAATTCCCAGATGTGCAGCATGTAATGTGGCCAAAAAAACATGACCACTGCCTTCTGGAATAACAATGTGGCATCCCAATAAAAGTCATACTTTGTGGATAGATATTTTCTTTTCAATGCTTATGAATAGCTTGACTTCCTCACATAGTTTCTCTATTAATTACCCTTGAAAACCCAATTAGACTTGGGGTAGTATAGGATACTGAAGAGTTAATAATGCAACTCAATCAGTCTGAATTGGTCTTGCAACATCAACATTTTCAATTCATCCATCACCATGCTAATGCAGCTGCCTCTCATTTAGGAAGCATCATAAAAATAAATGTAAATTCTCCCCATGACTGTGGCTCTTCAAGAAGGACAATAGAGATGGAGTTAAATCTTCACACACCTGCTTCAAAGTACCTTTCGGCAATCCAAATTTGACAAATGTTGAGAAAATGTTTTATTTGTGTTTGAACTCTATTTAGATATGCTTGTTATCAGCCTTTGTTAACTTTTGTTGTGACTCGAGGTTTTTTTGATTCTCCCCTGCATCCTTAACTTTCTCTAACTTGTTAATAACTTTATTTTTAAACTCTAAAACAAGGGGCCTTAACTTTTTTTTAATGTCATGTACTTGGTTGGAATTCTGGTAAATCCTTCTCAGAATAAAGTTTCTAAATAGGCTTGCATATGAAATCAATCATATTGAAATATAATTATCAAAATACATATTTTCTAAACAAGTTAAAGATTCCTGGTTAAGAACTACTTCTCTTGGGTGGCTAGGTGGCACAGTGAATAGAGCACCAGCCCTGGAGTCAGGAGTACCTGAGTTCAAATCCATCCTCAGACACTTAACACAAAAACTAGCCATGTGACCTCGGGCAAGTCACTCAACTCCAATTGCCCTCCAAAAAGTAAAAAAAAAAAAAAAACTACTTCTCTAGACCTTCTACCAGATTTAGTATTTTGTGGTCTGGGAACTAATCTTTTCCTATACATATTACTGATACCTATCTTCTGCCCTATCTTAGACCCTAAAAGAACTTCTGCAGGTTGATCCCAAAATCTATATTTTAATACTTTTTCCTACTCTTCCTTGAGTCAGAGAAAGATCCAAGTTGTACAATGTCACCAGTTTGGCTCCTTAGTCACAACTTACATGGAATAGGAAAGTTGAAATATCCTGCCAGAGCAAATTACTTGGGGCATGAGTATTTGATACAATTCTTTTATACTTTTAGATATATAGACATCTATGTTAAAGTGTATTCTGAGATAGGACACCTGGAAGGGGATCGTGATCTTTAGTGTAAAGGCGTGATTGTAGAGGTATTGTTTAACTCTAAGACTTATGTCCTAACAGTAAGAACTTTTTGCTCAACTTGTATGTACATAAACCTAATCTCCAGGTCACAGTATTTTCAGTAGGAAACAGTTCACATCTCTGTGATAGCTGGTACTTTCATAGAATTACTGGATGTTAAAACTTGACAAAATCTTAAAAGCCATCCAGTTCAATCTTTAGTAGGATAGGAATCCACTATATACTATCCTTGACAAGTGACCAACCAGGTTTTTTGTGAGATTTCCATTGAATGAGACTTTCATATCTCCAGAGGCATTCTTCTCCTCAGTACTTATAATTTTTGAATATTAAGAAATATCAAGAGCAGACAGAGGAAACAAAGAAAGGAAAACACAAGGAGATAGTTGGGGTATTTTACTTTTGTTGGTTTATTTAAGAAAAACTTCAAGTAAAATATTTTAAAATTGAACTGTTTCTCTCATTACATCCCTTCACACTGAATATTAAAAAAAATCCCAAATATCTTAATACATAGTTACAGCATTCAGCAAAACAAATGCTCCCATTGGCCATGTATGAAAATATGTTTCTGGGGTGACTAGGTGGTGCAGTGAATAGAGCACCAGTCCTAGAGTCAGAAGGACCTGAGTTCAAATGTAGCCTCAGACAATTAACGCAATAATTAGCCATGAGACCTCAAGTCACTTAACCCCAGTTGCCCTCCAAAAACAAAACAAAACAAAACAAAAAAGCAAAAAAAAATGTATGTTGCTTTATGAATTGGAAACCTTTATATTTTAAATATTTATTTATTTTTATCCATTTACTTATCTATTCATTCATTTATTTGTTTCTTTATTTATGGGAAACAGGTTTATTATCTCTTTGGCAGAAAATGTGGGGAGTGTATAATTTTCATTACTTTGGACTTACAGTTTATGATTTTGTTGATCAGAGTTCAAAAGTACTTAAAATTGGTTTTCTTTATATTGTTATTAATATCACATAAATTGCTCTAGTTCTGTTCATTTCACTTTTCATCAATTCATAAAAGTCTTGTCTATTTCCTATGAAATTGTCCATTTCATCATTTCTTATGGCACAATAGCATTCCATTACTTTGACATAACACAATTCATTTAGTCATTTCCCAATAAGAAGGCAGCCCTTTAGTTTCTGGTTTTTGGTGACCACAAAAAAAAAGCTACTTCAAATATTATTGTACAAGTAGATTCTTTTACTCTTTCTTTGGTTTCTTTGAAGTATAAGCCACATAGTTGTATAGCTGGTTCAAATGGCATGCACAATTTTGAAACTTTTTAAGCAAAGTTACAAATTGCTTTACAGAATAGCTGGACCAGTTCATAATTCCACTGACAATACACTAATGTATTTATTTCCAATATATCTACCAGTATTTGCCATTTTCCCCTTTTGCCATTTTTTTCCCAATCTGACAAATCTGAGGTAGAACCTCTAAGTTGCTTTAATTTGCATTTCTCTATGAAATATTTTGAACATTTTTTCACATGATTTTTGATAGTTTAAATGTCTTCTTTTGAAAATGCCAATTAATATATGTGCATATATATAGATATTGATAATCAGTTCCGTATATATTATACATTGTATATAGAGAGATAAATGATAGAAATAAGATATGTTTCATATATGTCAAAATGACTTTTAATCCCCTAATTTTTAATCAATTACTTATCTTGGAAATAATACCTTGAACTGTGAAACCTGGCAATCTGTATCCCTTGTGATTTTTACATTAGATTTGTTAGTACAAAAAAATGTTTTTAAATTTTATTACATTTTATGTAATCTTTTCTCTTGCTTACTTAATTATGAATTCTTGCCATATCCATAGATATTAAAGACATTTTCTTCTTTGCTCTCTTAACTAATGATATGACCTTTTTCAAGGTCATGTAAATATTTGGAGCTTACATGCTATATGGTGTGAGATATTAGTTTAAACCTAATTTCTGACAGATGGCTGTCCAGTTTTTCCTCAAATGTAAATCCTTCCCCCAGGTCTTTAGGCTTGTCAAACATTATGCTATCGTGTCTTTTGCTTTTGTATGTTGTTTATCTAATGTGTTACACTGATCAGCCTCTCTTATTTAACTAGTAACTTTAAAAAAATAAGTTTTTATTAATGTCTTAGGTTTCTAACATCATCATAGTTATCCCAAGTATCCTTATTCCCCTCCCTCCTGGAGAGTTATCCCATTTACCCAATAGTATTTTTAAAGAGGAAAAAAAGTCAACACAACTGATTAACAAATTGAACAGGTCCAAAAATATATGCAACATGTAACACCTGTAAACATTCCACATCAACAAAGGTGTGGGTTGGAACTGGTTTTTTTTCATATCTTCATTCAATTCATATTTGATTTTTATAATTTTGTTATATTCACTTTTGATTTGTTGGTACGTGGTTGTTTCTTCCATTTACAATGTTGTAATTATCGTGTATATTGTTTTCCTGGCTCTGCATACACCTTGCTGAACATGTTGTGGTAAATGAATATAATTATGCTATAAGAAGTGATAAGCAGGCTGACTTCAGAAAAACCTGGAAAGACTTGCATGAACTGATGTTGAGTGAAGTGAGCACAACCAGGAAAACTCTGTACACAGTAACAGCAACAATGTGTGATGATCAACTGTGTTAGACTTAGGTATTCTGAGCAATGCAGTGATCCCAGACAGTTCAAAAAGACTCATGATAGACAGCGCTATCCCCATCCAAAGAAAGCAATGTCGTCTGCATGTAGATTGAAGGGTACTATTTTCTGTTTTTTGTTGTTTATTGAACATTTTTTTTTGTATTTTCTTGTGTTTTGTCTCTTTTGTTTTAATTAGTCTTTCACAACATGATTAATGTGGAAATACATTTAATATTACCATGCATGTATGGCATTTATCAAATTGCATTCCATGTTGGGAAGGGGGGAGTCGAGGGAGTGGGAAAATTTAGAACTCAAAATCTTATAAAGGTGAATGTTGACAATTAAAAATGAATAAATAATATTTTAAAAAGAATTTAAATTTGTGGAAAATATATAGTGAATTATTTCTTCCAGTAGTCTTGTTGCTCTGACCTCATAGTCTTCTTATTTTGGTGTTTAGTCAGTTGATTCAGGCTGTAATGACAAAATTCATCTGAGAGCCCATGAAACACTACATAGCTCAGATCAACATAATGCATTATTGGTTTGGTCAAGCATTCATTTCTTTTCAGGGCAATTCCAATAACATTACCACACATTTCAGCAGGCTTTTGTAAAGCCAAGCATGAACAGCTTTCCATAGGACTGCTACTGCGAATAGCTCTAAGTTTCTGATCACATCATATAGTGAACTCTCTATTTATTTAGCAGTAAATTAAAGCAAAACATTCACAGAAACCAAAGTACAGCATTAACGATGTTATAATGTAACAATTTATCACTAAAATGGTCACATAGTTTTCACCAAAGTGGCCACAAAATTTTAAGCAAAATATATCATTCAGTAAGTCCTTAACTCAATCATCCTTAAGGAGCCAGACTCCTTAAGGGACACAAAATAGAAAGGTCAAAGTTCTTCACCCCTCGGTCACAGTAAGTCATGATCTTCTCAGTTAGCACTAAGTACCCAAGGAAAGGTTTTTCATCTTTACTCAAAGCTGGGTCTCAGATTCCATGGTTCCTCTTCCATGGTCCCAGTTCCTGCCTGAATCTACCCAACTCTCAGGTCCTGATCCAGCTCCTCGTCCAGCTCCCTGTCAAGTTCTATATTGAAGCTCACAGTGTCTAGTCCACCTCAAGTCCTTCGCAATTTCTGTTGCTGGAAAGACAAAACTTAACAGAGCCAAAAGAACATTCATACACATTGTTGGAACCATCATCAATTCACTATGTGCCTGTGAAATCAACAGAGACCCACCAACAAGGTCTGAGAGGTCAACAAAAATCATTGGTAAAGTCGCAGAACCTCTGAAACCCTTATCCAGGACTACTGTGAACAGACAACCAGAAAATACTCTTTCAGGGCTTCCAGTAAGGTCCCAGGGCTTCTCTACAAAGTATTACAAACAAAAATCAACACAGACAGAACAGACAGAGTACTGGAATACCACTTTCTCCTTCTCAACTCTGTCACAATGAGAGTTTTCAGTTCTGCTCTCTCCCAGCTTGGGCTTCTCCTGTTGCATCAGCAACAGGGGTTCACAAGTCCTGGGGTACACAAGTTCTATTTCTTAACAAAGTTTGATATATTAATGGGCAAGGTCCAAAAGAAACTTGAATTGAAACAAGGTGATAAATAATTAAATAGTTAAACCAAGGCACTAAGTACTTCTTTGCTTGCCATTACAGCTTTGTTGGTATAGACCACTATATAGAAATATCAGCTATGTTCCTTAAAACCTTTGCAACATATATAGGTTCTATCTTTTGGGCCAGTCATTTAGTGAGGTTTTTGAGTTCAGAAAACAACAGCAGGAACTCAGATATGAATCACACCTGCTTCTTCTATGTGGTGATTTGTTCCAACCCTATGTCTACATATATATTACTGGTGATGTACCTATGTTACTATTTGCTTATATTAAGTGCTTTTTCTCCAAACTTCTCTATGAGGGAATGCATATATTATAGCTGTCATTAAAGCATTTTTCACAACCATGGACAAAAACAATCTCATAAAAAATTAGTCTAAGTATGCCAGGAAAGAACTGTACCTTCTAAAAAGTATATCAATTGCTGACTGAATTTGAGTAATGGAAGATAATTTTAATTACTAAGAATATCATTCTGGGGGCAAAGTCAAGATGGTGGAGTAGAAACAGGACCTCCCAGCAGCTCCAGCTCCCACCTCCCCCAATTAATGTAAAAGGGGACTGTGAACAAACTTTGAAACTGCAGAACCCACAAAATGACACAGAGAAGCTAACCTCCTGCTAAGGACAGCCTGGCAGGTCAGCAGGAATCAGCCAGCCCAGTGCTCTGGCTGCCAAGCCCCATCACACAAGAGCTGAGGTTTTAGCCCCAGGGTGGGCCTGACCAACCACCAGCTGGAGAGACTCCAGATCACCAGCAGCTGTGGTGATCCAGAATTATCAACAAATAGATGCAAAGGACAAAGTGAGAGGTCAGTGCAGTCTGGACTTTGGGACACAAGAGTTGGGAGTCGCTGAGGGCTGCAGTGCAGCCACTTGGTGGCTTCAGCTCCTGGACTGCAGACTGTAGGGGGGAAAAGCAACCACTCTGAGGGGTAATTGCTCTTGCTTTAATCTGCTTGGATCTGGATGGTGGTCTAGGGTGGAAGTCCTGGGATGTGTGACCAGCTTGCCAGAGCATGTGGAGGCTTCAGAGAGGGCACCCAACAAATACCTCCGGCAGATGAGAAAACCCCAGTGTTTGGGACAAAAGCTCCCCTGTCTGGTGGCAGAGTCCTATAGTGGCAAAAAGCCCAGGGGTCAAGTGACTAAGTGGCGACATGACAAGGCAAAGGAAGCAAGGCAAACAGAAGAATCCAACATGAGACTCCTATTTTGGGGACAAAAAGGATCAAAGCATGGAACAGGAGGAAGACAGTGAAGTCAGAACTCCTGCACCAAAAGCTTCAAAGGAAAATACAAGCTGGTTACAGACCATAAAGAAACTTAAGAGGCAGATAAGAGAAGTGGAGGAAAAATTTGGAAGAGAAATGAGACCAATGCAAGAAAATTACTAAATGAGAGTCAACAGCCTGACTGAGGAAAATAACACCTTAAAAAACAGACTAACTCAAATGGCAAAAGAGGCTCACAAAGGTGATGAATGCCTTAAAAAGCTGAATTTGCCAGATGGAAAAAGAATCTCAAGAGCTCATTGAGGAGAATCATTCCTTCAGAATTAGATTGGAGCAAATGGAAGCTAATGACTTTATGAGAAATCAAAATGCTATTAAACAGATCCAAACAAATGAAAGACTAGAAGGCAATGGGAAATATCTCATGGGAAAAACCACTGACCTGGGAAATAGATCCAGTAGAGATAATTTAAAACTTATTGGACTACCTGAGAGCCATGATCAAAGAAATCATCCTCCAAGAAATTCTTAAGGAAAACTGCCCTGTTTTAGAATCAGAGGGTAAAATAGAGCTTGAAAGAATTCACTGATCACCCCTGAAAAATTTCCCAAGAAGAAAAATCATAGGAATATTATAGCCAGGTCCTGAAATTCCCAGATCAATGAGAGATTATTACAAACAGCCAGGAAGAAACAATTTGAATATTTTGGAAACACAATCATGATAACCCAGGATCTGGAAGCTTCTACACTGAGGGATTAAAGGGATTGGAATATGATATTCCAGAGGGCAAAAAAGCTGGGATTAAAAACAAGAATCACTCAGCAAAACTGAGTATCATGTTTCAGGGGGAAAATATGGTTATTCAGTGCAATAGAGGACTTTCAAGAATTCTTGATGAAAAAACCAGAGTTGAATAGAAAATTTGACATTCAGATACAAAAAGCAAGAGAAACATGACAAGATATACAGGGAAAAGAAATCATAAGAAACTTATCAAAGTTGAACTATTAACATTCCTACATGGAAAAATGATAATTGTAATTGATGAAACTCTTCTCAGTATGAAAATAGTTGAAGGGAATGGAAATATATATGTATGTATGTGTGTATATATATATATATATGTCTATATCGAGGGTATACTGCCGTATGAATACATATGTGAATGTGTGTATATATTTTTACAGGTGGACATAGATAGAGGACACAGGACCAATTTAATAGGAAGGGATGATACTTAAAAAGTGAAATCAAGAGGTGAGAGATGAATATAATGAGAGGATATGGGGAGTGACAGAATGAGGTAAACTATCTCATATAGAAGAGGCAAGGGAAAATGGTTACAATGGAGGTAAAAAATAGGAAGGCAAAAGGGAATGGGTCAAACTTATTCTCATTGAATTTGGCTCAGGGAGGGAATGAAATACACACTAAACAGGGTATCTCACCCTACAGGAGAGTAGGGAGGAAGAGGATGAGAGGGGGATGATGGAAGGGAGGGCAGGCTTGGAGGGGAGGGAAGTTGGAAGTGCCCACTTTTGAAAAGGGATGGGATCAAAGTAGATAATAAAACAAGTGGGAGGTGGAATAGAAGGGAGTGAAATATAGTCAGTCTTTTACAATATATCTACTATGTTCATGTTTTACATTAGCTACACATGTACAACCTATACTGAACTGCGGGTGACAAGGGAGGACGGGAATGAATCTGGAATTCAAAGTTTTAAAATGAAATGTTTATATATATATATATATATATATATATATATATATATACTATTATTAATATTATATCACATGTAATTGGGAAATAAGATATACAGGCACTGGGGCATAGAGATCCACCATACCCTACTGGAAAAGTCGAAGGGAGTTTGGGAGAAGATATGGGAGAGAGCAGATTGGAGGAGGGGATGTCCTGTGGGACTGCTATTTTGGGGTGGTTGGTAGGGGAAAAACGGAGAGAAATTTTGTAACTCAAAATCTGGCAGAAATGAATGATGTAATTCAGAAGTTAATAAAACATTTAAAAAAAGAATTTCATTATCGAAAAACATAAAAACTTATTTATGGCTCATGTATTCTATCAGTTGTTTAAAAATGTTCAACTATTTTTACTTCTGTACTCGAATAAAGATTTACTATAAGTAACTTTTTGTTGGTAGAGATGGGATAAAGGACTGGTGAGGGGAGGTGGAAGAGAAGGAGAGACTATTCAACCATTTGAAAAAGTACTTCTATGGTAAGTATTGTTGTGATACCCAAACCTGATAAACCAAAAATAAAGCGAATAAAACAAAACAAAAAACAAAGCTATAGATCAATCTCCCTAATGAATATTGATGCAAAATTAAAAAAAAACACTATAAAAGGAATTCGAGCGATATATAAAAAAGATTCTATGCTGTTATCAGGGTGGAATTTATACCAGGTATGCAGAGCTGGTTCAATAATAAGATAATTATAAGCACAATTGACTATACTAATAAGAAAAAATCAGAACTACAAAGATTATATGATTATGTCTATAAATGCAAAAAACCTTTTGACAAAATATAACACCGATTCCTATTAAAGGCACTATAAAGCATATGAACAAATTGAGCTTTTCTTTTTGTTATTTTTTTTTGTTTTTCCCCAGTTACATGTAAAAGCCTTTTTTAACATTCATTTTCAAAACTTTGAGTTGCAAATTCTTTCCCTTTCTTCATTCCCATCCCACCTCATTGAGAAGGCAAGCAATGCAATATAGGTTATGCATATTTAGTCATACAAAACATTTCTATAATAGTCATATTGTGAAAGAAAACAGAGTAAAAAAAACTCAAGAAAAATAAAGAAAAAAGTATACTTCAATTTGTATTCAGACACCATCAGTTCTTTCTCCGGGGATGTATAGCATTTTTTTGTCATAAATTCTTCAGAGTTGTCTTGGATCATTGTATTGCTAAGAATAACTAAGTCACTCATAGGTTTAGGACCTTTTTTTTTTTTTTTGCTTTTTGGAGGATAGAAGGTAGGTCAATTGGGTTTAAGTGACTTGCCCAAGGTCACATGCCTACTTTTTTGCCCAAGGTCACATGGCTACTTTTTTTGCATTAAGTGTCTGAGGCTGGATTTGAACTCTGGTACTCCTGAGTCCAGGGCCAGTCCTCTACTGATTGAGGCACCTAGCTGCCTCAGGAGCTTTTCTTAAAATGTCAAGTGGTGCCTATCTTAAACCAAGAACAAGCATTATATGTGAAGGGGATAAACTAGAAGCTTTCCCAAAAAGATCAATGATGTCCACTATCACAAGTATTATTCAGTATTGTACTACAAATGGTAGCTATAGCAATAAGATAAGAAGAAACAAGGAATAAAAATAAGCATTGAGGAAATGTAACTCATACTTTGTCAAATAACAAGATATCATTTATAGATAACCCTAGAAAAATCAAGTAAAACTAATTGAAACAAATAACTGGGTACAATTCAAAGTCATCAATAGTCATATGACAAAATGCTCAAACACACTAATAATTAGAGAAATGTAAATTAAAATAACTGAGGTAGCACTTCACACCTATCAAATCTAACATGAGAGAAAAGGAAAATGTTAAGTGCCAGAGAAGATATGGAAAAATAAGGACACTAACGCATTGTTGATGGAGTTGGACTATTCCAACCCTTCTCCAATACAGTTTGGTACTATGCCAAAGTGCTATAAAACTGTGCATCCCTTTGACATAGCATTATCTCTATTTGGTCTATGCCCCAAAAACATTCAAGGAAAAGAAAAAGGACACATCTGTACAAAACTATAGCAGCTCTTTTTTTGTGTGAGATGACAAAAAATTTGGAACTGAGGGAATGCCCACCAACTAGGGAATGTGACTACGTTGTGATGATTTTGATGGAATAGTATTGTGCTATAAGAATTAGGAATGGGATAATTTGAGAAGAACCTTGGAAGACTTACATGTGAAGTAAAGTGATAAGAACCAGGAGAATACTGTACACAGTAACAGCAATTTTTCAGCCATCATCAACTCTGAAAGACTTTGCTACTCTGATCAATACAGTGATGCGTGACAATTACAAAGGACTCAATGAAAAATGCTATCCCTCTCCACAGAAAGAATTGATGAATTCTGAGTGAAGATTGAAGCAATTTTTTGCTCTTCATTTTCCTTGCTTTTTCTTTTCTGCAATATCACTAATGTGGAAATATATTTTGTATGAATTCATATGCATAACAGGTATTATATTTTTTGCCTTCAAAATGGGTGAAGTACCTAGATTCAGGGAGAAAATTTGAAAAAATCAAATAAATCAAATAAAAATCAAATTTCTCCTTGGCAAGTGTATTGGTATACCATTAAAAGTATAAATTAACTTCAAAAGTGTTGTGATTTTTATTATTTTGCCATGGCCTAGCTGTAAAAATTGGATATTCCTCCAATTATTTAAACCATTTTTTTAAAGAATGTTTTACAATTGAATCTATACAAGCTCACTCACACCAAATAGGTAGGTTAATTCCCCAGATTTCTTATTCATTTTGTAGTTATTTGCAATGAGATTTCCCCTTCCATTTTTGCTTCTGAATTTTCTTACTGTTACATAAAATTGTTGTTGTTTTTAGGATTTAATTTATAGTCTGCAATTTTGCTGAAACCAATAATTGACTTGATTAGCATTCTGCTGATCACTGGAATTTTCCAAGCAGATCATCTTATCATTAGCAAATAAGTTGTATCTCTTCTTTGCCCATTTTAATGTTTTAAATTCCTTTCTCTTGTCAATGCTATTGATAGATTTCAGAACTATATTTAATAATAGTATGGAGAAGTGAGTATAATTGCTGCAGTCCAGTACTTCCTGAAAAATGTTGTAGTATATCTCCATTGCATATTGTGGTTGCTTTTGGTTTTAGATGAAAGTTTTTAATGATATTTTAAAAGGTCTCTCTCTCTCCATATAAACATATATACACATATATATATTATTTGCAGAATTTTTAGCATAAAATATAACTGCATTTTGTTACAGCCTGCATTTGTTTAAATGTATAGATCATACAGATGTTTTTATTTTAACATGATTAATTATTCTGCTTGTTTCTAATATTGAGACATCTTTGGATCCCTAGTATAAATCTAACTCAATCATAATTAATGACTTCCTGGATAAATCATTGCAGTCTGTTTGAGGTGATTTTGTTTAAAAATTTAAAGTTTATATTCATTAGTGAAGTTTATCTGTAGTTTTCCTTCTATGTTTTATTTTTCCCTGGTTTAGATATTAGAAGTATATTTGTTTCATAAAAGAAATCAGGTAGGATGATTTCTCAATTTTTGAAAATATTTCATGAAGCATTAGTTCTAATTGTTCTTTAAATATTTGACAGAATTCTCCTATAAATCCACCAGTACCAGGAATTTTGTTTGTTTTTGTCTTGGGTAGCTCTTTTACAGCCAGATGCATTTCTTCTTTTGAGGTTGGATTATGTAAGATCATTCTCAGACTTTTTGATAGTTTTGATGTTTTATTTTTTGAAGGGTGTTTTCTATTTCTTTTATTTTTCAATTTTGTTAACACATAAGTGTGTATAATATGTTCTGATTATTCTTTTCATTCTAGTTTTGTTGTTATTTCATTTTGTTCATGTGTTATTTTTATTTGATTTTCTACCATTTTCCTTTTAATAAGATACACTAGATATTTCCATTTTATTAATCTTTTTAAGCACCTAGCTTTTTATTTTAATGAGTATTTAATGGTTTGCTTTTATCTATTTTCCCTCTAATTTTACTAACTCCTTTATGGCTATTTTTGGTTGTTTTCTGGTTGGCTTTCTAGGTTTTTTAAAATGCATATCCACTTCCTTATTTCTTTATTTTTATTTCTATTTTGTTCATGTATGTGTTAGAGAAATGATTTTCCCCCTGAGAATGCTTTCACTGCCTCCCAGAAATTTTGGTATATTTGTCATATCATTATCATTTTCTTTAAAATAATTATTGTTTATATGATTTGTCCTTTGACCTACTATATATTATATAATTGACATATTACTTATGAGTTCATTGTTACATCTCCATTTGGGTTTGTATTTTTAGTTTGCAATCCCTGAACAAATTACTATTTTATTTCATTATGAATTATAAATGATGTATTAACTATTTATGCCTTTTAAAATTTGTTTATAATATCTCTGTGCCTAATATGTGGTAAATTTTTGTAAGAGTTCCATGTGGTACTGCAAAATAAGTATATACTTTGGCTATACCTTTTAAAATGTTTCTTAAGTCTTTATAGCTTGTCCAATTCCATAGTATTTCATGTATCTCCAAATTGTTTTAAAGGTTCCTGATTTGCAGTTTAGTTTAAGATCTGATACTGATCTACCCTCCATTCTTACCTACATTTTTTTCATTATTGCTCTTGGGCTTTAATTCTACTACATCAATTATTATTTTTTTCTAGATTTATGAAATATTCTTTTGGGTTTTAATTAGTAGTACATTATTGAATAGGTAAATCAATTTAGGTACTATTTTAATTTTTATTGGTTCAAACTAAGAATAAACAATGAATACTTTTCCCAACATATACTTCTGTTTTTATTTCTGCAAATAGAGTTTGATAGTTAGTTATATAATATATGGTATATTACAGCATTATATATACACATATATATCTCAAATGGATATGTATTACATATAAGTTTGTAATCTTTGAATAATTGTAGACATAGTCTCAAATATTTTACAACTTCTCTAATTATTTTGAATAGATTTTCACTTTCTAGCTTTTCTTACTGGATTTTCTTGGTTGTCTATTGAAATGTTGATGTTTAATGTGTATTTATTTTATATGCTAAAAATTTTCTGAAGCCATTACTTTAATTAATGTTAGTTGATTGTCTAAGTTTTTTTTAATACAAGTTCATATTATCAATTAAATGTGATAATTTTGTTTCATCCTTGTTTATGCTTATTTTTTTCTATTTCTTTTTCTTCTCTTGTTGCTATGAGTAACATTTGTTAAGTGGTAGTGATGATAATGGTCACCCTGCCTTTACCCATGATCTTAACAGAGAAGCCTCTTTTTCTTCAAGACATACAATGTTTACTTTTGACTTTAGATAAACTGTATTTGCTATGTAAAATAAGTATTCATTTATTCTTTATATTTTAAAAATATTTAAGAGAAATATGCATTGAATTTTCTCAAAGCTTTTATCAGGATTTATTTATATAATCATATGGATTTTTATATTATTGACATTGTTTATTATATTTATAATCTTCAATTTGTTGAACCAACCATGCATTCCTGGCATAAACCCAATATGATTATAAAGCAGGTATTCTTGTGTTATTGTAGCCTCTTTACTAATACTACTTTTAAAATATTCATTCGGGAGTAGTGTTTTATATTGTTATTTTTCTTTTCTTTCACAATATTTGGTTTAAATATCAATACCATATGCTATTATGGAAATAAATTGAATGGGTGTCTTCTTGACTTACTGTTTTCTTTTTTTGTTTGTTTGTTTTAAGCAATTGGGGTTAAGTAACTTGCTCAAGGTTACACAGTCAGTTATTTCTGGGTGTGGTGCTAAGTATCAGAGCCCAGATTTGATCCCAGGTCATCCTGACTCTGGGGCCAGTGTTCTTACTCACTGAGCCACCTGGCCGCCCCTTTGACTTACTGTTACAACCCATTTATGGAGTATTAGAACTTAATTATTTTTTTAATATTAGATTAAATTCATTTCTAAATCTATCTGTGGAGGTTTCCCTCCTCTTTGGGAATTCATTTATAGATTTTTCATTTTTTGAGTTTATTGGGTATTTTTGTAATCATTTATCTTTTCCTCTAAGCTATCAGTTTTCTTAGCAAATAATTAGGCAAAAGTAATTTCTTTTTACATAAGTTTTTATTGACATCTTCTGTTTCTTATGTCATCACCATCATACTAAAGTGTCTTTCATTTTCTCAGAGAGCTATCCTATCTGCCAAATAATATTTTTAGAGATGGAAAAATAATCACAGCTGATTAATACATTTACAATCTCAAAACATTTGCAATGTTTAACACATGTGATGTTCCATTTCCACAAAAAAAAATGTGCATTGGCACTATCTTCTCTTATCTCTTCATTTAAAGCACACGATGCTGATAATATTGTTACATTTACTTTTGATTCATTTGGTGTGTGTTTATTCTTTCAGTTAACATTGTTGTAATCACTTATGTATATTATTTTCTCAATTCTTACTTCATCATACTATCATTTCTTAGAGCATAGTAATAGTCCATTATATTCTCATACCACAATTTGTTTCTAATTCTTAGCTATCACAAAAGTGCTGCTATAAATATTTTGGAGTATATGGCAACTTTCTTCTTATCAATGATTTCCTTGGGTTATAAAACCAGTAATGGAGAATCTGATTCAAAGTCACTTTATTTACATGATTCTAAATTGCTGTCCAAAATGGTAGTATAATTTCATTGCTCCACCAAAAGTATATTAGTGTGCCTATCCTTCTGCAATAACTCCAACATTGACTATCGCCATTTTTGTCATTTTTTACAATGTGAAGAGTGTGAGATAAAAGATACAGGATTTTAAAAATTTTCATTTCTCTTAATATTAGTGACTTGGAGCATTGTTTCATGTTGTTGCAAATACTTTAAAATTCATCTTTGAGAATTTTTTTGTTCATATCCTTTGACCACTAATCTATTAAGGAATGAAAATTAGTTGCCATCACAGATTCACCATTGTTTGTTTTGGTTTTTGGTTGTTTTTGTTTTATATTTTTGCTCTGCTCATCATTTTAACTGTGCAGGCCATAGATTCTACTCCCATATTTCTCATTTCTCTATTGAGCCACTCAGAAATCATGTTTTGTGGTTCCATGTTCTCCACAGCATCTTCTGTCTCATCAAGTGTTGAATCATTTTCTTTTGTTTTGTGATATTAATTCACATATCTCTGAACTTGTTTGCTAAATATGGATATCATATTTCATGCTTTTGTTACTGTGTTCCCTGTAAATTTATCTGCTTATATTTGAGGTCTTTGATTTTTCTTCTTCCTGACATCTTTGGTAATTTCAGTACTCTCCCCAATCACCCCAAATTTAGCCCTATTCACTTTCTAACTCTGTCAGTTCTGATGAATATTTCCTTGGGTGGGTAGGATTTAAAAGTTTGTTAGCTTCTTCTTGTACTGGGCCATTTATAGTTCATAATCCTAGGTTGTTGTCCCAAATGACATTTTGGTGGTCAGAACTGGGGCTAACTCCATACTATTGTCTTTTGCTTAGGTTTAGTGGAGCATCCCCACATACATGCATGCATGAAGTCCTATTTTAGTGCCTTGTCCCAATCTTTTCCTCAATTCTCTACCCTAAAATGGCCATTCAGATCTTTGTAATGCTGCTTGTACCAGCACTGTTAATTCACAGCTTTGTAGCACTGGTGCTATGGCATTGTGGTCCTTGGCAGGCTTTTGCTTCAAAAGGGTTGCAGCAGTGTTGGCTGTCATAGCCTAAATAATCTTCCACAGCCTGGAATTGGGGCCTGAACAACATCAGAAACAGGGAGAGTGCACTGGGGTGTAGAGGTAGGTTTTGTTGTAAGAATATATTGGGTCCTTGGGTCTGATAGTGCAGAATTACTACCACTACCAGTAGAATAGGATGTGGGGGTGATGTGCTGAATGATCCCAGAATCGATGAGTATCAATTCATGTTTGTTTGTTTTTACCTTCTTATGAATACTGGTTGCCTAAACCATGAAAAAAATTGAAGTTCATTTATCTTTTGCCCAAAATTTCCATTTTTGACTAAGTCTAGAGCTGCTCCTGTACTCTGCTTATGGGATCCCTCTTGTTACAGGTCTCTGAAATCTCTCCTTGCTATATGTTCTGCCTTGTGTCCTTTTCCCTGATGCTGGACTTAGGGTCTGAGCTCTTACCAAAGGCTTCAGGGACTATTTAGGCTAGGTTTTACCTAAGATCATTTTCTATCCACTGGTACCTGACTGTTCTATAGCAGTCCTGTTCAGAATACTTCCAACCTGCTCTCTCATAAGCTGTGCTTAGCCATAAGTTTAGGAAAGGTTGTAATTGTATTCCTGTCATATCTGAATTTAGAAGGGAGTACTATGCTACTTTATCCAAAATTTCCCCAAATTAATTTCTCTGTTTCCATTAGTGTGAAGCAGACTCAGGCTTATCTGGGCTTAGGCAATGAAGATTATAATTAGAGAATACCAGGACTGATTGAAGGGTCCCATGGATTACCCCTCAATCCTCTGTGTTTTGCTTTCAACATGACCCAGTTTATCTTTCCTAGGATTTCTAAGGGGATAATCTTTGGATTCTGTGGTTAGATAATGGAACCTAGAGGTGATTTTTTCCCTCTTTTTTAGAAGAATAATGAAGGGTTTTCAGGGGATCTAGGATCCTAGTACTCTGCCATCTTTCCACCATGAAGTATTTTAAAATATAATTTTCTATCATAAAAAGGAGAAATAAAAATTTAAGGTTTAAATGTAGCTGTAAGAAAAAAACACCTCAAAACACTCATCAAAAATCATTTATGGGGACAATATCCTGTTTGACATTGGAAGAGTAGAGTCCTACAGTGGCAAGTCACATTGGCTATATCAGCCTATCCATTCACCAAATACTGATGAGGTTCTCAAGTACAGTGCTGATATTGTAAATTGATAAAAGTTATTCCTTTTTTTGTTCCTTGTAATGTAATAATAGCATTTCAAAAGTCACTATCCTGTGTTTTAGAAAGAATGATCATTGGACAATTATCCATGGAACACTTTTTTTTTTGGTTGATAAAGTGACTCCACAGTGTTACTTAATAGAACAAAGCATATTGGGTAGTCAATAGCTTCCAGTCTATGTCTTGCTTGCATTCATTCAATTAACTATTTAAACAAATCTTTTTTATATACCTACTGTATGAAGAACATCGTGCAAGATCCTAGAGCATTTGCAAAGGTTGAAGTACCTTTCCTGCCCTCATGGACTTTACAATGTACTAAGAGGAGGAGACAAAATGTATTAGAGGATTGTGAGTCCAGAAGGAAAAACTGGGTAGGGTAGGTGCCAGGGTAAAGAAATGTTTCATGAAAGAGATGGCATTTGAATTGAACCTTAAAGAACTGGTGGGAATAGCACAGTGAAGAGATAGAGGGAAAGATTCCAGGATTAGAGAACAGAATAATCAAAGACTCAGAGGTAGACAAATTTATTCCATATTGGGTAATAGAGAATAACTATCTGAAAGAATAGAGTATGTAGATGGGACTAATGTGTGATTAGGCTAGAAAAGTATTTTGCTGTCAAATTATTGAGGGTCTTGAGTGTCAAGGAAAGGAGTTTAACTTTACTTTATAGTTAATAGAGAGGCACTAATTTTTGAGAAGTATAGTAGACAGATATATGAATAATAATGATTATTATTCCAATAGTATGGAGGATAAATTGAAGAGATGAGAAAGATGAATCAGGGAGATGCTTTGCAATACCCTAGTGAATAAGAAAGAGGTCTTGATTTGTATTAGGGTGGTGATAATGAAAAAAGAAAGGAAAAACATATACAAGAAATGTTATAAAAGGTGAGGAAGAGAGAAAAATCAAAGATAATTACAAGGCTTTGTACATGGGGGATGGTTATTGGTAGTGTCAAAGATAAAAAAAATGAGTCATAAGGAGAAGATTTTTCTTTGTTCACTTGCAGTTATGTTGAATTTGCTATACCAATAAGAAGAAACATTCTGTAAGCCACTAGAGACAAGGATCTATAGTTCAGAATATATATGGAGATTAGAGATACAAATTTTTGAATCATCTTTATGAAAGTGGTAATTGAAACCCAGGAATAAATAAAATTTCTAATTGATTGAGTGAAAAGATGAAGATGTGACTGACAAAAGACATTTGAAGAAAATTCTCAATAAAAGTTGGGAAGGGAGGGTGGAGCCAAGATGGTGGAAAAGAAGAACAAACTTGGCGTGAGCTTCTGCTCCAATCACTTCAAATGCATGTGAAATAATGACTCTAAACAAACTTTAGAGCTACAGAACCCACGAAGTGACAGAGAGAAACAAATCTCCCACGGAAGGCAGCCCAGCAGACCAACAGGAAGCTTCTACAGAACCGAGCTGGGAGCTAAGCAAAGTGCCACCTGAGCCATGTGGTTCTGGCCCCAGGGTGGCCCCAACCACCAGTGGCCAGAGCAAACTTTGGGAGAATGAATCACCAGAAGATGTGGTGGTTTTCAGACTTCCTGACCCATAAAAAACAAAGACAAAGTAAAAGGGTGGAGAATGAAGAAGAGTGCTGTTTGGCCCCTGCCCCTGGGGAGAGAAGCAGCAGAGGTGCTGCGGCTGTGCAGCTGCCACCACATGGCTACCTCAGGAGCTCCTGGACTGCAGATGTAGGGGGACCAAGCAACCATTCAGAGGGTAATCACTTTTGCTTTAACCTGCTTGTATCTGGATTGCAGTCTTGGGTGGTGATCCTGGGGTGTGTGGCCAGTGAACCAGAGCTTATAGGTAGGGACTGTAGTGGGGGCACCCTCCTAATAGCTCTGGAAGCTGCAAAAACCCCAGTGCTTTGGGACAAAGCTCTCTCCATTCTGGAAGCACAATTCTACCGTGGCAGAGAGCTCAAAAATCAAGTAATTGACTGGCAATATGAACAAGCCAAGGAAGCACAAAGAGACCATAGAATCCTTTATTGGGGACAAAAAAGGACCAAGGCATGGAGTGGAAGATAGTGAAGTCAGAATTCTTGCATCAAAACCTCCAAGAAAAATATAAACTGGTTACAGGCTATGGAGGAGCTCAAGAAGGACTTTAAAAATCATGTAAGAAAAGTGGAGGAGAAATTGGGAAGAGAAATGTGACAATGATGCAAGAAAATCATGAAAAGTAGGGGTGTCAGGTAGCACAGTGAGTAAGAGCACTGGCCCCAGAGTTGGGATGATCTGGGATCGAATCTGGGCTCACTTAGCACCCACCCAGAAACATGTGGCCATGTAACCTTGAGCAAGTTACTTAACTCCAATTGCTTAGGGGTGGCCAGGTGGCTCAGTGGGTAAGAGCACCAGCCTCAGAGTCGGGATTACCTGGGATCGAATCCAGGCTCAGATACTTAGCACCACACCCAGAAATAACTGGCCATGTAACCTTGAGCAAGTTACTTAACCCCAATTGCTTAGAGGTGGCCAGGTGGTGCAGTGAGTAAGAGCACCAGCCCCAGAGTTGCGATTATATGGGATTGCATCCGGGCTCAGATACTTAGCACCACACCCAGAAATAACTGGCCATGTAACCTTGAGCAAGTTATGTAACCCCAATTGCTTTGAAAAAGAAAAGAAAAGAAAATCATGAGAAACAAGCCAACAGCCCACTAAAGAAGACCCAAAAATACTCTGAAGAAAATAACACCTTAAAAAATAGTCAAATGGTAACAGGGGCCCAAAAAGCCAGTGAGGAGAAGAATGCCTTAAAAAGCCAAATTTGCCAGATGGAAAAGGCAGTTCAAAAACTCACCGAAGAGAATAATTCCTTCAAAATTAGATTGGAGCAATTGGAAGGTAATGATTACATGAATGTAATGGAAAGGCAAATTTAAAGATCTTCCCTGCCCCTAGGCTAAAGTGCATGTGGAGCCTGGGGTGGGAGGCTTGTTTTTCTGTAGATACTTCCTGATTGGCCAGTGAGTCAATAAGGTTGTTACATTATCTGAGCCAGGAGAAGGCTATATAAGCCCTGATGTGAGGCTTTGTTTTTGGGGCTCACTTTGAGAAGTGTTCTGTGATTTGATGTGGATTCTGGGAAGCTGTTGTCCAGAGCACCCCCCCCCCCCGGCTTTGAAAAACCCAGATGTGGAAACCCAAGATGTTGACTGGGTATGGATGTAATGGTTGGACAGTTTGGAAATCTGTCTACTTGATCTGTTTCTGTCTTGATAATTCTGCCTGTATACTTTGAAGTTCGGGGTGCTGACCTTTTTCCCCTGAACAAGGTAAACAATATATGTCTGACTGATTAAAGTAAGCTTGTTAACCCATTTTGAGTTGCTTTCCTTTAACAAAGCAGATCCAAGAACCTGTATTGGCAGCAAACCCTGAGGACACTTGGGGTGCTTGCTGCTACAATGAGAAATCAAGATACTATAAAACAGATCCAAACAAATGGAAAAATAGAAAGCAATGCGAAATATCTCATTGGAAAAACCGCTGACCTGGAAAATAGATCCAGGAGAGATCATTTAAAAATTATTGGACTACCTGAAAGCCATGATAAGAAAAAGGGACTACACACCATCTTTTAAGAAATTATCTAGCAAAATTGCCCTGATATTCAAGAACCAGAGGGCAAAGTAGAAATGGAAAGAATTCACTGATCACCTAATGAAAAAAGATCCCCAAAGAAAACTCCTAGGAATATCATAGGCACATTCCAGATTTCCCAGGTCAAGGAGAAAATACTGCAAGCAGTCAGGAAAAAACAATTTGAGTATTGTGGAAACAAGAATCACCAACTCAGCAAAACTGAGTATAATGCTGCAGGGGAAAATATGGTCATTCAATGAATCTTGTGGAAATGAATGTTGAAAACTAAAAATCAATCAATCAATCAAAAAAAAAGTTTTGGGAAGGACCAATGAAGGGGAAAAACAGGTATTTAGAAAGCTAAATAAGAAGACCGTAAGAGTGAGATTTCTCTGAAGGCAAAAGAGAAGAAAGTATACAGTAGTAAAAAGTAGTCAATGGTGTCAAAAGCTATGATGCCATCAAGGATGATGAGGATTGCAAAAACACCATTGGGACTAGTGATTAGGAAATCATTGTTAACCTTTGACAGAATAGTTTCAGTAGACAAGTAGGGGAAGGAGCTTACTGCAAAGACTTAAGAAAGTAAGCAAGAGGCAGAGCTAAGATAGAGAAGTAGAAACAGGGACTTGCTTGAACTCTCCCCCAAACCCTTCTAAATACTGTAAAAAATGACTAAACAAATTCTAGAGCAGCAGAACCTATAAAATGACCGAGTAAAACGTACTTCCAACCCAAGTCAACCTGGAAAGGCTATAGAAAATGTCTGTTGCACAAGTCTGGGAGAGGAGTGTTGTCCAGCGTGGGTCATGCCAGCACAGATGGGCCCCATAGTAAACCTGAAGCAGATTTCAGAGGACAGAATCACTGGCAGCTGTGATGGTTTCCTGACTTCTCAACCCACAAACATGAAAGACAACTTAGAAGGTCAGTAGAAAAGGTCTGCAGGACCTGAGAGAGAAGAGTGCAGTCTAGGCCCAGTCCCCTAGCAGCAGTGGCAGCAGTGGTGGCAGTAACTGCTTCTGGAACTCTTGTCCCACAGTTGGTGGGGGGATTGAGTGGCTGATTAGAGGGGGAATTGTAGGGATTTCATTCCTGGTGCTGAAAGAAGGATTCTCTTGCTTTGCCCATTCTTCAATCTTGGCCACAGTCCCGGGTGGTGGTCCTGGGGTGAGGAGGAGCACTAGTGTAGTGGAGTTTGTGGTGGCAGTGGAGAGGGTATCCTCATAGTTTCAGGGCAGAAAAGAGTGCTTGTGATCAATCACAGCCAAGAACACAGACCAGGAGAAAAGTAAACACCTCTCCTTAAATCATACCACCTTGGAAGAACTGAAAATTAACAGGTCCTTAGAAGTATCAGTAAAATCAGCTGCACAAAATCCCTGAAGCTTGGCATAGTACACAATCCACACTGGAAGCGAGTACTAATTTAACAAAGACCTAAAGTCAAATAATTGGCTGAGAAAAAGAGCAAACAGTGGAAAAAAATAATAGCTCCTACATCCAAAGCCTCCAAGAAAAATATGAATTGTTCCCAGTTCATGTAAGAGGTCAAAAAGGATTTTGAAAATCAAGTAAGAGAAATAGGGGGAAAATTGGAAAGAGAAATGACAGTGATGCAAGAAAATCATGAAAAATGAGTCAATAGTTTGTTAAAGGAGACCCAAAAATACAGTGAAGAAAATAACACCTTAAAAAATAGACTATCATTCGAGCTGAGTCTTGATAAAAGCCAAGGAAGCTTGGGTTGGAGTACTATTTGTGGGCCAGAGTGTCTGTATCAGAGACCATGTGGAAGGTAGTCAAACAAATTAGAAGAAGAAAGATGTACCTCCATGATTTTTTAAATCCTCGTCAGGTCACCTTAGATATGGAGAAGCCCAAGGCCATCTATTCCCATATTCTGCTGCAAAAGATGAGGACAGGTACTCATGCAAGCGGCCTAGAGGGCGGCCTAGGAACTTCCAATCTATGTGCAGGATGCACTGGGGGCAGCGACCCTGGGCGGTTGGTTGGGTTGGTGCTCTGGTGGTGGGAGCAGCCTTCTGAGTCCAGCGCTTGGGGGTGGGATCCTCAGGCCTCTCCTCTGCGCAGTTGCCGCTTGCTCCTGTTATTCATAGCGGTGGCGGCAAGCTATGGTGGCAGCCCTAAAGGAGCTATGGAAAGACCTGGAAGAAGTGAAGGAATTACTGGGAAAGGCCACTAGAAAAAGAGTCTGTGATGTCCTAACAGCAGAAAAGTCCAAGTTAGAGAGCGAAATCAAGCATAAGACAAAGCAGGACAAAAGGAGAAACTATTGATAATGAGAAACCAGCAGCTGTGGTTGCCCCCATTTCTGTTGGGTACACAGTGAAAATCAACAATTATGGTTGGAAACAATCAGATAAATATGTGAAAATCTCCATCACCCTAAATGGTGTTCATCAAGTCCCCACTGAGAATGTACAGGTGCAGTTCACAGAGAGGTCATTTGAAGTTCTTGTAAAGAATCTTAAAGGGAAAAGCTATTCTATGACTGTCAATAACCTCTTGAAGCCCATCTCTGTAGAACATAGTTTTAGAAAGATCAAGACTGATACAGTTCTTGTACTATGCAAAAAGAAGCAGGAACAGAAATGGGATTACCTGACCCAGGTGGAGAAAGAATGCAAAGAGAAGGAAAAATCTTCCTTTGATAATGGCACAGATCCTAGTGAGGGGCTGATGAATGTTTTGAAGAAAATTTATGAAGATGGAGATGATGAAATGAAGAGAACTATTAATAAAGCCTGGGTAGAGTCAAGAGAGAAACAAGCCAAAGGAGGGCGAATTTTTAGACAAAAAAGTCCTTTCAGCCACCAGTGTGGAAATATTCTTTCCAATAAGGAACTGTTGCTGAGTTGCACAGATGCCTTTGACAAGTATATTGTTTACACAGTGTTCTTCCAAGTAAAACCGTGAACTCTTTCCATTTCATGCTGGAGGATTTATTTAAAATAAAATATGCTTATTTTAGAAAACTTCTTTCAAGGAAAGTTGCCTTAGTGGCCTGGTTTTTAGGTGCAAGAAAGGGTTATTATTTCCTCACTTCAATGTCACAAAAAGTTTTCCAATTAAAAAGCTATATATTCCTTTTCTCTGGTGTTCATCTGCACAATTAAAAGGGTTGAAGCTACGGTCAAAATAATCTTGCTTTTCCTTCAAGGTTGGCATGGACATTAGTCTTTAGTCCTTCAACTAGATTTATTTTAGGAGGAGTGAGTATAAAATTTGAGGTGTGAGTCTGTGTTGTTAATAGGTTGTGGTATAAATTGACCCTTGATCCTTAAGGAACAGGGAAGGGGAATGTTCAGTTAGTTATAATTGGTATAAAGAGCACTTGATTGAAATTTAAAAGATTAACTTAATAACCAACCAGGTGTTACCACAAGGCATGTCTATAAATATTAGGGAATTATTTGAAAATATACTAAAAATTCAAACAAGTTATAACAGAGAGCAAATAAGCCTAGAGTGGTAAGAACTAATTTCAAATTCCACCTGAATTTTAATAGTTAATAACAATAATAAAATAAAGAAAAAAAAAGAGGACAGATTAAAGTATTTTCTGTTCCAAAGGATTTTCTCTTTAAAAAAATACATATTCAAAAGCAGAATTGGCCAATTATTTTTTAAAAAGCTACAGAAGCTCACAGAAGAAAATAATTCCTTAAAAATTAGAATTTGGTAAATGGAATCCATGAAACATCAAAAAGAAGAAAATGTGAAATACTCATTGAAAAAACAACAGATCTGGAAAATAGATTGAGGAGAAATAATTTAAGAATTATTGGACTACCTGGAAATCATGATTGAAACAATAGCCTAGATATCATATATTTTTTCTTCTGTTTTTCTTTTAGTTTTTAAATTTTTAAAATTTGTTTGTTTACTTTGAGTTTACAAGATTCAGTACCCCAGTTTTTTGAGTTTCAAATTTTCTTCCCCTCTCCCCACTCTCCCCGTGGCAGCATACAATCAGGTATAAGATCTGTGTATATTTTCACATTAGATATTGGTCAGGTTGTAAAGAAGGATTTTAATGGATGGAAAGGACAATGGGAAAGAGAAAACCAAACCAAACAAGAAAGAGAAAGACAGCAGGTAATTTGCTTCAATCTTCATTCAAACTCTGCTCTTTCTGGTTCTTTCTCTGAATGTACTTATCTTTCTCCATCATGAGTGTTGTGGAGTTTACGTATAGCCCTGCATTGCTGAGAAGAGTCCGGTCTATCAAAGCAGGTAATCAAAAATACTTTGTATCTGTAATGGTTTACAAATTTTTCCTGGTTCTACTCTTCTCACTCAGCATCAGTTCGTATAAGCCCCTAGAGGTAGATATGAAGTCCATCTGCTCTTTGTTTCTTATGGCTCAATGGTATTCCATTACATTCATATACAATAACTTGTTTAGCCATTCCCCAAATGATGGGCATTCCCTTCATTTTAAATTCTTTGCCACCACAAAAAGAGCTGCTATAAATATTTTTGTGCATATGGGTCTTCCTCCTGCTTCTCTGTTCTCTTTGGGATACAACCCTAGAAGTGGTATTGCTGGGTCAAAGGATATGAAATTACTTATAGCCCTTTGGGCATAGTTCTAGATTGCTCTCCAGAATGGTTGGATCAGTTCACAACTCCACCAGCAATGTATTAGTTTTCCAATTTTTCCACATACTCTCCAGCATTTATCATTTTCCTGTTTTGTCATCTTAGCCAATCTGAGTGGTGAGATGTGGTACCTCAGAGTTGTTTGGATTTGCATTTCTCTAATCAATAGTGATTTAGAGCATTTTTTCATATGCTTATAGGTATCTTTAATGTCTTCCTCTGAGAACTGTCTTTTCATATCCTTTGATCATTTATCAATTGGGGAATGACTTGTATTCTTATAGATTTGACTCAATTCTCTGTATATTTTAGAAATGAGGCCTTTATGAGAAACATTAGTTGTAAAAATTCTTTCCCAATTTCCCACTTCCCTCTTAATGTTGGTTACATTGGCTTTGTTTGTACAGAAGCTTTTCAGTTTCATGTAATCTAAATTTTGAATTTTTCATTTTATAATGCTCTCTAAGTCTTGTTTGGTCATGAAATCTTCCCCTCTCCATATATCTGACAGGTAAACTATTCCTTGCTTTCCCAGATTGCTTACAGTATCATCCTTTATACCTATATCACACACTCATTTAGACTTAATTTTGGAATACAGTGTTAGATAATGGTCTATGCCCAGTTTCTGCCATACTGTATTCCACTTTTCCCACCAAATTTTGTTAAATAGTGAGTTCTTATCCCCAAAACTGGCATCTTTGGGTTTATCAAACAGTAGATTCTTATAGTCATTGAGTGCTGAGTCTCATGTACTCAGTCTATTCCATTGATCTACTACTCTATTCCTCAGCCAGTACCAAGTAGTTTTGATGACTGCTGCTTTATAATAGAGATTAAATCTGGTACAGCTAGGCCGCCTTCCCTAGCATTTCTTTTCATTAATATGCTTGATATTCTGGAGTTTTTGTTCTTCCAAATGAATTTTGTTACTATTTTTTCTAGGTCTATAAAGTAATTTTTTGGTAAATTGATTGGTATGGCACTAAATAGGTAATTTAATTTAGGTAAAATTTCCATTTTTATTATATTAGCTCAACCCAGCCACAATCAACTGATGTTTTTCTAATTAGTTTGATTTGTTTTAAAAGTGTTTTGTAGTTGTGTTAATATATGTCCTGGCTTTGTTTTGGAAGGTAGATTCCCAAATATTTTATGTCTACAGTAACTTTAAATGGGATTTCTCTTTCTATCTCTTGCTGTTGGATTTCATTAGAAATATATAGGAATGCCTAGGATTTATGTGAGTTTATTTTATATCCTGAAACTTTGCCAAATTGATTTATTGTCTCAAGTAGTTTTTCACTTGATATTTTAGGATTTTCTAAGTATATCATCATACCATCTGCAAAGAGTGATAGCTTGGTCTCTTTTTTGCCTGATTTGATTCCTTTGATTTCCTTTTCTTCTCTAATTGCTACAACTAAGATTTCTAGTACCAGATTGAATAAGAAGGGTGATAGTGGACACCCTTGTTTCACCTTTGATTTTATAGGAAATGCTTGTAGCTTGTCCCCATTTCATATAATACTTTTTGATGGCTTAAAATAGATGCTTCCTATTATTTTAAGGAGAGCTCCATTTATTCCTATACTTTCTAGTGTCTTTAATAGGATTGGATGTTGTATTTTGTCAAAAGACTTTTCTGTAACTATTGAGAAAATCATGTGGTTTCTGCTAGTTTTATTGTTGATATGATCAATTATACTTATGGTTTTCCTAATATTAAAACATCTCTGCATTCCTGAAATAAATCCTACCTGATCAAAGTATTCTATTCTTGTGATAAGTTACTGTAGTCTTTTTGCTAATATTTTATTTAAAATTTTTGCATCTATATTCATGGGGGAAATTGGTCTATAATTTTCTTTTTATATTTTATCTCTTCCTGACTTAGGTATCAGAACCATGTTTTTGTGATAAAAAAGAATTTGGTAGGAATCCTTCACTAATTTTCCCAAATAGTTTGTAGAGTATTAGAATCAATTGTTCTTTAAATGTTTGATAGAATTCGCTGCTAAATCCATCTGGTCCTGGAGATTTTTTCCTAGGGAGTTCACTGATGTCTTGTTCAATTTCTTTCTCTGAGATGGGGTTATTTAAGTAATTTACTTCCTCTTCAGTCAATCTGGACAACTTATATTTTTGTAAATATTCATCCATTTCACTAAAATTGTCAAATATATGTGCATATAATTTGGCAAAATAATTCCCAATTTTTGTTTTAATTTCCTCTTCATTGGAGGTAGATTCACCATTTTCATTTTTGGTATTCATAATTTGGTTTTCTTCTTTTTTTTATCATATTGGGTAAGTATCTATCAATTTTATTGGTTTTTTCATAAAACCAGCTCTTAGTTTTATTTATTAATTCAATAGTTTTCTTAATTTCAATTTTATTAATGTCTCCTTTGGTTTTCATTATTTCTAATGTAGTATTTAATTGGGGCTTTTCAGCTTGTTCTTTTGTAGCTTTATCAATTACACACCCAACTCATTGACCTCCCTTTTCTCTAATTTATTCATGTATGCCCTCAGGGATATAAACCTTCCCCTAAGATCTGCCTTTCCTGCATCCCACAAATTTTGGTATGTTGTCTCATTATTGTCATTCTCTTGAATGAAGTTACTGATTGTTTCTATGATTTCTTGTTTGATCCACTCATTCTTTAGAATTAAATTATTTAGTTTCCAATTAGTTTTTAGTCTGTCTTTCTGTGGCTCTTTGTTGCATATGATTTTTCTTTTATTATGATCTGAGAATGATGCATTTAATATTTCTGTTTTTCTGTATTGAATTGTGAGGTTTTTATGTCTTAGTACATGGTCGATTTTTGTGTATGTGCCATGTACCACTGAGAAGATGTATTCTTTTTTATCCCCATTTAATTTTCTCCAGAGATCTATCATATCTACCATCTCTAAAATTCTATTTATCTCCTTAAGTTCTTTCTTGTTTATTTTGAGATTGGGTTTATCAAGCTCAGAAAGGGGGAGATTAAGGTCCCCCACTAGTATAGTTTTGCTGTCTATTTCTTCCTATAATTCCCTTACTTTCTCCTCCAGGAATTTGGATGCTATACCACTTGGTGCATATATGTTAAGTAATGATATTGCTTCATTCTCTATGGTGCCTTTTAGTAGGATATAGTTTCCTTCCTTATCTCTTTTAATTAGATCAATTTTTGCTTTTGCTTTATCTGTTAAGGATTGCTACCCCTGCTTTTTTTTTTCGCTTTAGCTGAGGCATGATATATATTACTGCAGCCTTTTCACTTAACCCTGTGTGTATCCCTCTGTTTCAGATGTGGTTCTTGTAAAAATTATGGTTTTTGGGGCGGCCAGGTAGCACAGCAAGTAAGAGCACTGGCTCCAGTGTTGAGAAGACCTGGAGATCGAATCCCGGGCTCAGACACTTAGCACCCACCCAGAAACACCTGACTGTGTAACCTTGAGCAAGTTACTTAACCCCAATTGCTTAGGGGCAGCCAGGTGGCTCAGCGAGTAAGAGCACCGGCTCCAGTGTCGGGATGACCTGGATCAAATCCAGGCTCAAATACTCAGCACCACACCCAGAAATAATAACTGGCCATGTAACCTTGATCAAGTTACTTAACCCCAATTGCTTTAAAAAATATATGTTTTTTAATCCATTTTGCTATACACCTCCATTTTATGGGAGAGTTCACTTCATTCTCATTCACAGTTATGATTACTGTCTCTTTCCCTCCCCTGTTTATGCTTATATTTTTCTTGCTTTCTCCCTTTCCCTCCTTAAGACTTATCCTTTTGACCACTGCCTCCCTCAGTATTCCTTTCTTATCATCTCCCCTCCCTTTTCCTCCCCTTCCCCCTTACTTCTTCCCTTCCTTCTTTTTTATTTATTTTTATTTTTATTTTTTTTTTTGCCTTTAGGATGGCAATTGGGGTTAAGTAACTTGCCCAACATTACATGGCTAGTATTTTTTTGTGGGTGTTAAGTGTCTCATGACAGAACTGAACTCAGGTACTCCTGACTCCAGGGATGGCACTTTATTCACTGTGCCACCTAGCACCCCTTTCTTCCTTCCCTTCTAACCAGCCCCCTTTCATACCCCTTCCCCCCTCCTACTGCCTGTAGGATATTTTTATACTTAATGTAGTATGTCATTTCTTCTTTGCACCAAGAGTGACAGGAACAAATCTCATGCAAATCTCCTCTCCCTCTCTTTTTTCTCTCTATTATGATATGTTTCGTGTCTCTTCTCCATAGAGTCCTATGCTTAACTGGTTGTGTTATTCCATCCTTGAAGCAGAACCAATGAGGGAGAAGCTCACATAATACTCATCTCCCTCCATTCTTTCCCTCTGCTATATTGTTTTTATGACTCTTTGTGTGGCATGATTTACCCTTTTCCACTTCATTCTTTCCTCTTCTTCCACTGCAGTCCCTTTGTAGCCCTTAATAAGGTTTTTAAAATTGTCATTTTGTGTAATTTATACTCATACCCTCTACTTGCCTATAAACAGTTTGCTCTTATTAAATAACAGGGTGTGTGTGTGTGTGTGTGTGTGTGCGCGCGCGCGTGTGTTTTCCTTGTTTACCTTTTTATGTCTCTCTTGCCTCTTGTAGTTGGATGTTAAATTTTCCATTGAACTCTGGCTTTTTCATCAAGACGGTCTGGAAATCTTTGTATCATTGAATCACCATCTCCTTGCCAGGAAGAATAAGTTCAGTTTCGCTGGGTAGGTGATCCTTGGTTGTAACCCAAGTTCTTTTGGTTTACAAAGAATTGTATTCTACTTCTTCTGATTTTTCTGTGTAGAGGCTGCCAAATCCTGTGTGATCCTCACTGTGATTCCTTGATATTTGAATTGTTTCTTTCTGGCTGCTTGAAGTATTTTCTCCTTTACCTGTTAGTTCTGGAGTTTGGCCACAACATTTCGAGGATTTTTCAATTTGAGATCTCTTTCAGGAAGTGTCCAGTGGATTCTCTCAATTTCTATCTTACCCTCTGTTTCTAGTATCTCAGGGTAATTTTCCTTGATGAGCTCTTGGAAAATGTTGTCCAGGCTCATTTTTCCATCATAATTTTCCAGTACGCCTATGATTCTCAGATTATCTCTCCTGGATCTGTTTTCCAGGTCAGTTATTTTTTCCATTGAGATATTTTACCTCTTTCTAATTTTTCATTCTTGATGTTTTGTTTGACTAATTCTTGGTTCCTTGCTTCA
Source organism: Petaurus breviceps papuanus (assembly GCF_028583685.1). NCBI lineage: Eukaryota > Metazoa > Chordata > Mammalia > Diprotodontia > Petauridae > Petaurus > Petaurus breviceps. Next base: position 7,430,453 of record NW_027185890.1, read on the forward strand.
ATTTGGTTGATTCTAGTTTTTAGTGAATTATTTTCCTTGGTTAGTTTTTGGATCTCCTTTTCCATATCATACAGCTTCAGTTCCTGGCCTGCAGAGTGCAGGGGAACCAAGCACCAGTCTGAGGGGTAATTGCTCTTGCTTTAACCTGCTTGGATCTGGATTGAAGTCTAGGTAGAGGTCCTGGGGTGTGTGTCCAGTTTGCCAGAGCATGGGGAGGCCTCAGAGAGGGCACCCATCTAATACATCTGGCAGCTGAGAAAACACCAGCATTTGCGACAAAAGCTCCCCTGTCTGGTGGCAGAGTCCTACTGTGGTAAAAAGTCCAAGGGTCAAGTGACTGTGGGGTGACATGACAAGGCAAAGGAAACAAAGCAGACAGAAGATTCCAATATTAGACTCCTATTTTGGGGACAAAAGGAAGTAAAGCATGGAACAGGAGGAAAACAGTGAAGTCACAACTCCTGCAGCAAAAGCTTCAAAGGAAAATATGAGCTGGTTATAGGCCAAAGAGGAACTTAAGAAGCAGATAAGAAAAGTAGAGGAAAAATTGGGAAGAGAAATGAGAACAATGCAATAAAATTATGAAATGAGAGTCAACAGCCTGACTGAGGAAAATAACTCCTTAAAGAATAGACTAACTCAAATGGCAAAAGAGGCTCAAAAGGGCAATGAGGAGAAGAATGCCTTAAAAAGCAGAATTTGTCAGATGGAAAAAGAATCTCAAAACCTCAATGAGGAGAATCATTCCTTCAGAATTAGATTGGAGCAAATGGAAGCTAATGACTTTATCAGAAATCAAGATGCTGTTAAACAGATCCAAACAAATGAAAGAATAGAAGGCAATGTGAAATATCTCATGGGAAAAACCACTGACCTGGAAAATAGATCCAGGAGAGATCATTTAAAAATTATTGGACTACCAGAAAGCCATGATCAAAGTAAGAACCTAGAAATCATCCTCCAGGAAGTTCTCAAAGAAAACTGCCCTGATGTTCTAGAACCAGAGGGCAAAATAAATGTGGAAAGAATCCACCAATCACCTGCTGAAAATGATCCCAAAAAGAAAACTCGCAGGAGTATTATAGCCAGGTTCTGTAATTCCCAGATTAAGGAGAGAATATTACAAGCAGCCAGGAAGAAACAATTTGAATATTGTGGAAACACAATCAGGATAACCCAGGATCTGGCAGCTTCTACACTGAGGGATCAAAGGGTTTGGAGTATCATATTCCAGAGGTCAAAGGAGCTGGGATTAAAACCAAGAGTTACCTATCCAGCAAATCTGAGTATCATGTTTCAGGGGAATATATGGTCATTCAGTAGAATAGAGGACTTTCAAGCATTCTTGATGAAAAAACCAGAGTTGAATAGAAAATTTGACATTCAGATACAAGAAGCAAGAGAAGCATGAGAAGGTAAACAGGGAAAAGAAGTCATAAGGAAATTATTAAAGTTGAAATATTAACATTCCTACATGGAAAAACAATAATTGTAACTGATGAAACTTTTCTCAGTAGTTGAAGGGAATAGAAACATATATATATGAGGGTATATGGGCATATGAATACATATTTGAATGTGTGTATATATGTTTACAGCTATACATAGATAGAGGGCACAGGACCAATTTAATAGGAAGGGATGATACTTAAAAGGTGAAATTAAGAGGTGAGAGAGGAATTTAATGAGAGGAGATGGGGAGAGACAGAATGGGGTAAACTATCTCACATAGAAGAGGCAAGGAAAAATGGTTACAATGGAGGGGAAGAATAGGAAAGCAAAAGGGAATGGGTCAACCTTATTCCCTTTGAATTTGGCTTGAGGAGGGAATGAAATACACACTAAATAGGGTATCTCACCCTCCAATACAGTAGGGGGGAAGGGGATAAGAGGGGGGATGATGGAAGGGAGGGCAGGCTGGGGGGGGGGAGGGAAGTTTGTGGCACCCACTTTTGAAAAGGGACAGGATCAAAGTAGAGAATAGAGCAAATAGGAGGTGGGATAGGAGGGAAGGAAATATAGTCAGCCTTTTACAATATAGCTACTATGTTATTGTTTTGCATTAGCCACACATGTACAACCTATACTGAACTGCTTATCTTCCCAGTAACGGTGGGTGACAAGGGAGGAAGGGAATTAATCTGGAATTCAAAGTTTTAAAATCAAATATATATATATATATATATATATATAATTTTATGCTATTTTACATGAAATTGGGAAATTAGATATACAGGCACTGGGGCATAGAGATCCACTGGAAAAGTTGAAAGTGGTATGGGAGAAAATAGAGGAGAGAGCAGATTGGAGGAGGGGATATCCTGTGGGTCTGCTACTTTGGGGAGGTGGTGTAATGGGAATGCAAATTTGGAAGATCTTCCCTGCCCCTAGGCTAAAGTGCACCTGAAGCCTGGGGTGGGAGGCTTGTTTTTCAGTAGATACTTTTTGATTGGCCAGTGGGTCCAAAAGGTTGTTACATTCTCTGAGCCAGGAGAAGGCTATATAAGCCCTGATGTGTAGCTTTGTTTTGGGACTCACTTTGAGAAGTGTTCTGTGATTTGATCTGAATTCTGGGAAGCCATTGTTGAGAGTCCCCCGGCTTTGAAAAACCCAGATGTGGAAACCCAGATGTTGACTGGGTATGGATGTAATGGTTGGACAGTTTGGAAATCTGTCTACTTGATCTGTTTCTGTCTTGATAATTCTGCCTGTATGCTTTGAAGTTCGGGGTGCTGACCTTTTTCCCCTGAACAAGGTAAACGATATATGTCTGCCTGATTAAAGTAAGCTTGTTAACCCATTTTGAGTTGCTTTCCCTTAACAAAGCAGATCCAAGAACCTGTGGTAGCTGCAAACCCTGAGGATGCTTGGGGTGCTTGCTGCTACAAAAGTGGTATGGGAGAAAATAGAGGAGAGAGCAGATTGGAGGAGGGGATATCCTGTGGGTCTGCTACTTTGGGGCGGTGGGTAGGGGAAAAATGGGGATAAAATTTGTAACTCAAAATCTGGTGGAAATGAATGGTGTAAATCAGAAGTTATTAAATCATTAAAAAAAAAAAGAGGCTGGAAAGGCAGGAAGGGAACAGATGATGAAGAGATTTAGATGCCAAAGAGAAGACTTTGCATTTGATCCTAGAGACCATAGGGAGCCTATTCTAGAGGTAAGAGGGAATTGATTGAGCAAGAGAACAACGTAGACCGGAACTTTAAGAAAATAACTTTGATGACTGAGGAAAGATAGATCAGAGTAGAGAACGACTTAGGAAAAGGAGACAAATTAAGAGGTTTTTGCAGTAATCTAGGTGAAGAAAAAGGTGTTAAATGGAGAGGAGGAAACTTTTTTGAGAGATATGGCATAGATTCAAATGATAAGACATGGCCACTGATGGGACACATAGGATGAGTGAGAGATGGGTCCAGGAGGTCGCTGGTGTTGCTGACCTGGATGACAATGAGGATGGTGGTGCCCTCAACAGTGACTTTGGGGAAAAAGAAAGACTTCTCTTTGGAACATGTTGAGTTTGAGCTGCCTACTCAGTATTTTGAAATCAAAATGAGTAGTTGATGATGTGAAACTATAATTTGGAGGGAGACTGGCATTAGATAAATATACCTAGGATTCACCTGCATTGAAGTGGTCTTTGATTAAATGGGAACTGGTGGGGTCACCAAGTAAAAAGGGAAAGTAAAAAAATAGGAAACAACCCAGGACAGATCCCAGGGAAAGAAACACTCACAGGTGGGAGGCTTGAAGAGGAGACTGAGAAATAGACAAAGAGGAGGAGAACCAGGAGAGAGCGGCAGCATGAAAACCTGAAGAAGAGAGATTGCCCCAGATGTGGTGTCTATAGTGTCATGAGGTCCATAAGAGTGAGAGTTGAGAAAAGGTGATTTGATCTGGTGCTTAAGAGGGTAACTTTGAAGAGAGCAGTTTTAGTTGGTCTGAGGTCATGGATTGCTGAGGCCTTAAAATATAGTGATGAGAGCAAGTAGAGACAATATGTATAGACAGCTTTCCAAAGAGAGAGACACAGTTGGCAGAGTGGGTGGAAAGTCATCCTCCCAAAGCCAGGAAGATGAGTTTATCACAGCCACAGTAGTAGCCAAAACAGCACTAATAATAGCTTTCATAAAATAAGAAAATTAAAAAAAAAAAGTAGAATTGTCTAAGTGGAAAAGGAGGTCCAAAATCTCAGTGAAGAAAATCATTCCTTAAAAATTAGAATGAAGCAAATGGAAGTTACTAATTTTATGAGAAATAAATAAATTATAAAACAAAACCAAAGAATGAAAAAATAGAAAAAAGATGTGAACTATATCATTGGAAAACAACTGACCTGGAAAATATATCCAGGAGAGATAATTTTAAACTTATGGGACTACCTGAAAGCTAAGATATAAAGAAGAGCCTAGACATCATCTCTCAAGAAATATCAAGGAAAACTACCTTGATATTCTAGAATCAGAAGGTAAAACAGAAATTGAAAGAATCTATTGATCACCTCCTGAAAGATATCCCAAAAGGGAAACTCCTAGAATTATTGTAGCCAAATTCCAGAGTTCCTAGGTCAAGGAGAAAATAATGCAGGTATTGTGGAAATATAGTCAGGATAACACAAACTTTAGCAACTTCCACATTAAGGAATCAGAGGACTTAGAATGTGGCATTCCAGAGGTCAAAGGATATAAGATTAACATCAAGAATCACCTACCAAGCAAAACTGAATATAATCCTTCTGGTGGGAGATGGGCATTCAATGAAACAGAGGACTTTCAAGCATTCTTGATGAAAAAACCAGAGCTGAAAATTTAACTTTCAAATACAAGACTCAAGAGAAGAATGAAAAGATACACAGGAAAGAGAAATCATAAGGGACTTATAGGTGAATTATTTACATTCCTGCAGGGAAAGATGGAATTTGTAACACATGTGACTTTTCTCAGTGTTACTGTAGTTGGAGGTAATGTATATATAGCCAAGAGATATAGATAAAGATATAGATATATAGATCTCTCTCTATATCTATCTGTGTGTGTGTGTGTGTGTGTGTGTGTGTGCATATGGAGAGCACAGGGAAAGTTGAATGTTTTTACTTTTTACCTAAAACGTAAAATTAAGGGAGGAAAGAGAAATGTACTGGGAGAAGGAGAAAGGGAGATATAGAATGGAGTAAATTATCTCACATAAAAGAGGCAAGAAGGGGAGGAGGTGAAGGGAATGAGTGAATTTACTCTCATCAGATTTGGCTTAAGTAGGGAATACCATACACACTCAATTGAATATGGAAATTTATCTTGCCCTACAGGGAAGTACAGTGGAAGGGTATGAGAGAGGGAAGTGCAAATGAGAGGAGGGGTAATCAGGAGCAAACACTTTTGCAGAGGGACAGGGTCAAAGGAGAGAATAAAATAAATGGAAGGTGTAAAGTATGGAGGGAAATATAGTCTTTCACATCATGACTATTATGGAAGTGTTTTGCATGACTACACATATATAACCTCCATTGGGGAGTGAGGAAGGGAGAGAATATGGAACTCAATAGTTTAAAAATGAATGTAAAAAATTGGGAAATAAGACATACAGGCAATGGGGTATAGAAATCTATCTTGCTCTACAGGAAAATAGAAAGGAAGGGGTTAAGAGAAAGGGTGGGGTGATAGAAGGGAGGGCAGATTGGGAGAAGGGGTGGAATCAGAATGCAAGCTGCCTTTCCGTGGGGGGAGGGGAGAGATGGGGAGAAATTTTGGAACTCAAAATCTTGTGAAAGTGAATATTGGAAACTAAAAAGTAAATTACTTAATATTAATCAAAAGAAATAAAATACTATGCCTAGAGTAAAAAAAAAACCAAAAACCTAGGTCAAACCTAGTCTCATATACTTTTTAAGTATATGACTCTGGTCAAACCACTTAGCCTCTGCCTATATCAGTTTCCTCAATGGAAAAATGAAGATAGTAATATCACCTACCAAGTTGGGTTTTGTGAGGATGAAATGAGGAAATTTTTTTTTATCAGATGAGAAAATATTTATTGTGCTTAGTATAGTGCCTGGCCTATAGTAGGTCCAAAGGTCCTTAAATTGTTTTTGTTTTAACTGATTAAAAATATATCCCATTTTAAGACAAATATTTTTGAGTTCTGAGTTCTCTTCCTTTGTCCTACCTCCTCCAGTCATTTGAGAAAACAAAAAAATGAAATATTAATTACATATTTGAAATTATGTAAAACATATTTCTATATTAGTTCTATTGCCAAAAAGAATAAAAAAGAAATACAGTGAAAAATTATACTTCAAAAAAAGAATCTTGTCAACCACACTTATTAGCTATGTGACGCCAAACAACTCCCTTATCCTCTCTGAGCCTCAGTTCCACTATCTGTAAAATGAGCATAATAATAACACCTACCTCATGCATTTGTTGGGATAATGCATCTCTCTTTAGTACTTTGTGTAAACCTTAAAAAACATATATAAACGTCAGCTATTTTAAGGGTACAGCACAACTAGGTGATGCAGTGGATAGCACATCGGACCTGGGGTCAGGAAGACCTGAGTTCAAATCCAGCCTTATACACTTACTAGCTCTGTGACCCTGGCAAGTCACTTAACGCTATTTGCCTCAGTTCCTTATATGTTAAATGAACTGGATAAGGAAATGGCTAAACCACTATTGTATCTTTGCCAAGAAAACCCCCAATGGGCTCATGAAGAGTGAGACACAATGAAAATGACTGAAAAACAATAACAAGAATTATATGGTAAATTTGAAATATTTTCAGTGTTATGTCCTGGACTTCTCTATTTGATTTGTTTATTCAAAACCAATAAAATTTGAAATTTCTCATGTAAAAAGAGAAGAAAAGAAAGTAAGCATCAAGGAAGCAGAAGTAGAAGAGAGAGGTGAAATAAAGATGAATCAAGTAGAAGAGCCAAAGGAAGATCTTGGATAAGGCAACATTTTTGTTGGCAAAGAAATAGGCACCAATGGAGATAGAGCAATTGAAGATGAGTCAGAGAATGGCAATGACTGCTGTATCTGCTAAAGGATTCAAGAGGGAATAGAATCAAAGATGCAGATGTAAAGATTATGATCATCAAGGAGTGGCAAGGCTCATCTTCCATGATCAAAGGGAAAGAGGAAACAAGTGTGATGATGCTAGCTTTGAGGAATGCATAGGGCCTGAAAGAGTTCACACAAAGTGACTTCAATTTTCTCAATCAAGTATAAAACTGAGTAATCTGCTGCATTTGTATAGGGTGGGGTTGAACTGGGAGAGAAGTGAGAGAAGAGAAGAAATGGCTTGGAACTGATACTATGGGGGCTGAGACAGGAAATCAGAGAGGGTAGAATAAAATCTGGGAAATGTTAAAGGTCCAGCTCAAATTAAGGAATCAAAATTTGTAGAGTGAAAAAGCAACTAGATTCTATGATCTTTTTCATCCAGCAATACTCATAATCCTTAGAGCAAAAGCATATGATACGAAGATAACATGATAATTAACAAGCCTGAATGGACAGAAAATCAAGAGGGCAGGGGATTCTAGAGGAATAGTTAATTAAACATCAAAGTTAACTAATTCTAAGGTCAAGTAGGAGGTTTGGCTTCTTAGAAAAGAGGCCTATTAGGGATAGAATACCCTCAAGGGAGAGTTATATTTCTGATAAAGTGTGGAGTTAGAAGGAATGTCGTTTAAAAAGGGCAAAGACATATGTGTGTGTGTGTTTGTTTGTGTGTGTGTGGGTGTGTGGGTGTACTGAGAAATGAGTGGAGGTCCCAAAGCATATGGTTGAGTGTGGTAAAATATTCATGAATTGTGTTGGAGTATGCTTGGAAAGGAATAACAATAAAGGATTGGTCAGAGGTCATAGGTCATTTATCTTGCATACAAGGCACATTGTTGAATAATTGGATTGGAATGAATTTGGAAAAACTGGATTGGATTGGGTAAACTAGAATGCAAAGAACAGATAATTAACCAAGTTAATCCATCATAAGTTTCATGATGATATTTATGATGAATTCTGCTATTTTAGAAGTGCCCGTTCACATTTAAAGCTAATTAATCCTTTAAAATGAGGTCCCCAATGTTTGGCATAGAACTTTTAATACATAGGTGAAATATTGCTTCCAACTTTTGGGGTGCTAAAATGAAAAGCAGTTAGTAGAGTTTAATGATGCAAATCTTCTGAGAAGAGTGATGCTGAGAGGTCCAGTTTTTTCTTTTTCTTCCCTTTTCTTTCTGATAGAAAGAGGAAGAGAAATAAGGTAGCACCTTTTTTTTTGCCTTTTGGAGGGCAATTGGGGTTAAGTAACTTGCCCAAGGTTACACGGCTAGTGTTTTTGTGTGGGTGTTAAGTGTCTGAGGCCAGAACTGAACTCAGGTCCTCCTGACTCCAGGGCCAGTGCTCTACTCACTGTGCCACCTAGCCACCCCTAAGGTAGTACTTTTCTAATGTCCTTTTTGGTTCATCACTTTCTTTTCTTGGACAGTCTAGAAGCTATTGGTAACATGGTTCTCCTTACGTGCCAGTCAGATAAGCAACCAGTAAAACTCTCTCTCTCTCTGTGTCTCTCTGTCTCTGTCTCTCTCTCTCTGTCTCTGTCTCTCTCTCTGTCTCTGTCTCTGTCTCTGTCTCTCTCTCTCTCTCTCTCTCTCTCTCTCTCTCTCTCTCTCTCTCTCTCTCTCTCTCTCTCTCTCTCTCTCTCTCTCTCTCTCTCTCTCTCTCTCTCTCTCTCTCTCTCTCTCTCTCTCTCTCTCTCTCTGTCTCTCTCTCTCTCTCTCTCTCTCTCTCTCTCTCTCTCTCTCTCTCTCTCTCTCTCTCTCTCTCTCTCTCTCTCTCTCTCTCTCTGTCTTTTCTTTCTGTCCCTTTACTCTCCATCTCTTCCCTTTCCCTTCCTCACCTCCTTCCTTCCTTCTTCCCTCCCTCCTCTAGTTCTCCTAGGAATTGGGAAATACATGTAGCTTTGTGTCAAAAAGAGACCCAAAATGGAACCCATATATAGGCAAGCCATTGCTATCCTCCTTTTGAGAATATCCATGTATCTTCTCTATTTGGTTTTACTGTTAAGGGTGGTATTGCCAATTTATGGAAGTCCTTTTGAGGGATTTTTATGCTTATGCTAAACTAGAAATTTTTCCCCAAATCCCATGCACTTTTTGGACCCCATTAGATATTTCAACCTCTTGAGCAAAATTATCTGTTTATTCAATAGGATCAGGTCAGCCACAATTCGCAATGCCAATTACCCAAAAGATCCTAAGATGGAGAAAACACTGACTTTTAACAATTTTTTAATGTCTACCCACTGCGTGTTGTCCAACGGACAGCAATGGGAGAGCAATTCAAAAGATAATTACCATTCTCCAGGTAAGAGGTGGTAGCACTGGGAATAAAGAGTAAAGGCCATATGTAAGAAGTCTGGAAATCACACCAATATCACTTGACCATTTATTAGATTAAGAAATCAAAGCAAGGGAAGAGTCAAAGATATATGCGACATTTAAAGCCTGTATAGCTGTCAGGATTGTGGAGCCATCAATGAATAAAAGTAATGAGTGTGAAACATTCTTTCTAAATGTTTAGCAATTAAAGGAAGAGAATTATAGGATGCTAGCTTGTTACCACTATATCTTGGGAGCAGAAGAAGCAGATGACAGAGTTGATTTGGAGTTGAAACATATTACTTATCAAATTTATGGATTAGTGAATAATTTTTGAAAAAACAAGGGAAGAGAGCAAAGTTACATGTAAAATGTATAACTTTATTACATTCAATTTAAAAAGTTTTGTGCAAATAAAATAAATGTAACCAAGATCAGAAGGAAAGCAGAAAATTGTATATAGTAACAACAAAATTGTTATAAACAACTTTGAGTAAATAAGTCATTTTGACTATTATAAATACTCCAAATGACCATAAAGGACATATGAAGAAAGACGCTATCTATATCCAGAGAAAGAACTGATAAATAGAAGAAAAATGTATAGGTTAGTTTTACACGTATGTGTGTGTGTGTGTGTGTGTGTGTGTGTGCATGCTTGTCCAATGGTAGCAATCTCTAGGACAGTGTGGGGGTGGGGGGAAGAAAAATAAGGGAAAAAATTATATGACAACTTTGTTATATGTTTAAAAGGAATAGCAAGTTGTATGTAATAGATTTGCAGTTTCACATGCAATCATTTTTTATTATACTGTTATGGAAATGCTTGTTTTATTCCATAAATAGAAAAAAATAGAAATAAAATTTGGAGCTAAGAATCAAAAAGAAGAGGAGAGGGTAAAGGATTTTAGGATATCAAAGAGCATCATGTTGAAATAGCTGACTATTGGTTTGAGGCTGTGAAAGGAGAGAAGTAAAGCCAGAACAACGATAGACTGGGAGAATAGCTAGGGATCAAAAGATCAAAGATGGTACTATTACAATAGCAATGGGAACAGATAACATTTACATAGTACTTTCCATGTGTTGGGTGCTTTACAATTATGATGTTATTTGATCCTCACAACAACCCTGGGTGGTAGGTTCTCTTATTATCACCATTTTACATATGGGAAAACTGAGGCAAACAGAGGTTAAATCACTTGCTAGCAAGTTTCTGAACTCACATTTGAATTTGTGTCTTCCTGATTCCAGACCCAGTATTTTGACAAAGTGCCTGATGAAGATAAAGTATATGTTCAGGATGAGTGAGGCATTAAATGTTCAAAGTAGATAGCATAGTTCTGTAAGATGAAACTTGTAGGGGGGGTGGAGCCTAGATGGTGGAATGGAAACAGTAATTTCTAAGCTCCTCCATGAATCCCATCACTAAACATCAAAAAGCGAATCTGAATGGATTTTGGAGTATCAGAATCAACTGGGAGATAGAGCATGGCAGATTCCAGCCAAGGAAAGTGCCCACATGGGTCAGGGTTGTGGGAGTGTGGAGCACACGGGGGCTGCACCAGCCAGGACTAGAGAGCAGACTACAGCAAAGTGAAAAGGAGCCCCAGCTAGCAGACTCACCCACCCCAAGGGTGATTTGCAGCTGTCTCACCAGCTTCTTACCAAGGGACAAGAGGATCCGTGGAAGCTGGGTAAGGGAAAGCTCAGGACCCACAGTAGAGATAGCAGCTTCTCCTGGAGCTATCAACCACCAAGCTGGAAGTTTAAAAATCACCTGAATGATTTTCCAGGGGCAAGGATGGCAAAGTAAACTCCGGCTGCTCTAATTCCCCCTATCTGACCAAGAAACAAAATATGAAGACTGAAAAATTGGAAGAAAGTGTAAAATTATCTCACTGGAAAAAACAACTGACCTGGAGAACAGATCCAGGAGAGATACATTAAGAATTATTGGTCTACCTGAAAGCCATGATGAAAAAAGCAGCCTGGACAACATCCTCCAAGAGATTGTCAAAGCAAACTGTTCTGAAGTCCTAGAATCATAAGGTAAAATAGTTATTGAAAGAATTCACCAGTATCCTCCTGAAAGAGATCCCAAATTGAAAACTCCAAGAAATATAGTAGTCAAATTCCAGAATTAAGAGATTAAGGAGAAAATATTGCAAGCAGCCAAAAAGAAACAATTCAAATATTGTAGAACTACAGTCAGGATTACACAGGACCTAGCAGCTTCCACATTAAAAGATTGGTGGGATTGGAATTTGATATTTTGTAAGGCAAAAGAGCTAGGACTGCAACCAAGGATTAAATACCTGACAAAACTGACTATAATCTTTCAGGCAAGAACATGGTCATTTAATGAAATAAGGGACTTCCAGACTTTTCTGATGAAAAAGTCAAAGCTCAATGGAAAATTTTATCTCTGATTATAAGACTCAAGAAAAACATAAATAGGTAAACAAGGAAAACACATATTCACACATACACACATACACACATGCACAATCACACACACACATGCACATAATTTGTGATGCAATAAGAGCAAACTGTTTATATCCCTATATGAGAAGCCGATAGCTGTCAATTTTGAAATTATATGATTATCATGACTTTTAAAAAGGGATATACATAGATAGAGGGTGTAGGTGTAAATGAACTAATCTAATGATTAAAAAAAAACCTTATTAAGGGGTTCAAAGGGACTGTAATGGGATAAAGGAATGAGAGGGTCAAACAAGAAATTATAGAAACAATCAGCAACTGCATTCAAGAGAATGACATTAGTGAGACAACATACCAAAATATGTGGGATGCAGCAGTTTTTAGGGGAAGTTTTATATCCCTGAATGCATACATGAATAAATTAGGGAAAATGGAAGTCAATGAATTGGGCATGCAGTTGATAAATTTAGAAAAAGAACAAATTGAAAATCCCCAATTGAATATTAAATTAGAAATACTGAAAGGATAGATTAATAAAATTGAAATTAAGAAAACTATTGTATAAATAAATATAACTAAGAGCTGGTTTTATGAAAAAAATTGATAGGCCCTTAGCCAATATGATGAAAAAATAAAAGACGAATACCAAATTATGAGTGTCAAAAATGAAAAAGGTGAGTCTACCTCCAATTAAGAGGAAATTAAAACAATAATTAGGAATTATTTTGCCTAATTGTATGCACATAAATTTGACAATCTCAGTGAAATTGATGAACATTTATGAAAACATAAGTTGCCCAAATTAACTGAAGAGGAAGTAAATTACTTAAATAATCCCATCTCAGAAAAAGAAATCTAATAAGTCATCAGTAAACTCCCTAGGAAACAATCTCTAGGGCCAGATGGATTTAGTATTGAATTCTATCAAACATTTAAAGAAAAATTGGTTCTAATACTCTACAAATTATTTGGGAGAATTAGTGAAGGAGTCCTACAAAATTCTTTTTATGACACAAATATTGTACTGATACCTAAATCAGGATGAGATAAAACAGAGAAAGAAAATTATAGACCAATCCCCCTCATGAGTATAGATGCAAAAATTTTAAATGAAATATTAGCAAATATACTACAAGAATAATATACTTTGATCAGGTAGGAATTATTTCAGGAATGCAAGGATGGTTTAATATTAGGAAAACCATCTGTATAATTGATCATATCAACAATAAAACTAGCAAAAATCATGTATGATTATCTCAATAGTTACAGAAAAGGCTTTTGACAAAATACAACATCCAATCCTATTAAAAACACTAGAAAGTATAGGAATAAATGGAGCTCTCCTTAAAATAATAGGTAGCATTTATTTAAAGTCATTAGAAAGTATATGAAATGGGAATAAGCTGCAAGCATTTCCTGTAAGATCAGGGGTGAAACAAGGGTGTCCACTATCACCCATCTTATTCAATCTGGTACTAGAAATGGTAGCAGTAGCAATTAGATAAGAAAAAGAAATCAAAGGAATCAAATTAGGCAAAGAAGAAACCAAATTCTCACTCTTTGCAGATGATATGATGATATACTTAGAAAATCCTAAAAAATGAAGTATAAAACTACTTGAGACAATAAATCAATTTGGCAAATTTTCAGGATATAAAATAAACTCACATAAATCCTTGGCATTCCTGTATATTTCTAATGAAATTCAACAGCAAGAGATAGAAAGAGAAATCCCTTTTAAAGTTACTGTAGACATTATAAAATATTTGGGAATCTACCTGCCAAAACAAAGCCAGGACCTATATGAACACAACTACAAAACAATTTTCACACAAAGTCAGATCTAACTAATTTAAATAACATCAATTGCTTATGACTAATATAATAAAAATGACAGTTTTACCTAAATTAAATTATATATTTAGTTCCATAACAATTAATTTACCAAAAACTACTTTATAGAACTAGAAGAAATAGTAACAAAATTCATTTGGAAGAACAAAAGGTCCAGAATATCAAGGGAATTGATGAAAAAAATGCTAGGGAAGGTGGACTAGCTATACCAGATTTTAATCTGTATTATAAAGCAGCAGTCATCAAAACTACTTGGTACTGGCTGAGGAATAAAGCAGGGGATCAATGGAATAGCTTGGGTACATGAGACTCAGCAGTCAATGACTATAGTAATCTACTGTTTGATAACCCAAAGATACCAGTTTTGTGGATAAGAATGCACTTTTTGACAAAAACTGCTGGGAAAACTGGAATATAGTGTAGCAAAAACTGGTCATAGACCATTATCTAATAATGTATTCCAAAATAAAGTCTAAATGGCTACATGATCTAGGTATAAAGGATAATATTGTAAGCAATCTGGGAAAGAAGGGAATAGTTTACCTCTCAGATTTGTGGAGAGGGGAAGACTTTATGAACAAACAAGAGTTAGAGAGCATTATAAAATGCAAAATGGATAATTTTGATTACATTAAATTGCAAAGCTTCTATACAAACAAAGCCAATGTAACTTAGCTTAGGAGGGAATTGAAAAATTGGGAAAGAATTTTTACAACCTATGTCTCTGATAAAGGCCTCATTTCTAAAATATACAGAGAATTGAATCAAATCTATAAGAATATAAGTCATTCCCCAATTGATAAATGGTCAAAGGATATGAACAGGCAGTTTTCAGAGGATGTAATTAAATATATCTATAAGCATAAGAAAAAATGATCTAAATCGCTATCAATTAGAGAAATGCAAATCAAAACATCTCTGAGGTAGCACATCTCACCAGTCAGATTTGCTACAATGACAAAACAAGAAAATGACATATGCTGCAGAAGATGTGAACAAATTGGAACACTAATGCATTGTTGGTGGAGTTGTGAACTGACCAACCATTCTGGAGAGCAATCTAGAATCATGCTCCAAGGACTATAAATAATTTCTTACCATTTGACCCCACAATAGCACTTCTAGTGTTTTATCCCAAAGAGATCATAGAAGTGGGAGGAAGACCCACATGTACAAAAATATTTATAGCAGCTCTTTTTGTAGTGGGAAAGAATTGGAAGTTAACGGGATGCCCATCAATTGGGAATGGCTGAAGAAGTTGTGGTATCTGCATGTAATGGAATTCTATTGTGCCATAAGAAACAAGAAGCAGATGACTTCATATTTACCTGGAAAGCCTTGTACGAACTGATGCTGAGTGAGAAGAGTAGTACCAGGAGAAATTTGTACACCATTAGAGATACCACATATCTGTGATAACCGACTTTGACAGACTGGACTCTTCTCAGCAATGCAGGGTTATAAGTTAACCCCAAAAGACTCATGATGGAGAGAGATGTCTACATGCAGAGAAAGAACTGAGTTTGAATCCAGATTGAAGCAAACTACCTGCTCTTTTTCTTTTTCTTGCTTGGTTTTATTTTATCTTTCCCATTGTTCATTTCATCTGATACAGTCCTTCTTTATAATCTGACTAATGTCTAATATGAAAGTGTTTGCTGCCGTGGGAGGGAGAGGCAGGGAGGGAGAGAAAATTTGAAACTTAAGGAATTATGGAACTTAATCTTGTAAATTAAAAGTAAACGAATGAATTCATAAAGACCAAAAAAATTTTAAAAAGATTTAACTTGAAGTCCTTACCAGGTTGATGACTCTGTGAAATTTGTATATCTGAAATGATGATTCTAGTAAACAATACCTCTTCAATAATCCCCCAAAGTCTTAGAATTTATTTTAAGTAGGATATTGAGCTACACTGGAATAACTTTGGGTTCTGTATAGTGATAGTAGAGCAGTTCAGCGACCTTCATTTTGTTTTGCTTTTGTATAGAATAAATGTCTTAGAATAAGAATCCAAAAAATCCTAGAAAGTAGGCTGTCTAATAACAAAATTCATAAATTATTTCCTGCAACAGCCATTTTCATAAAAAGTTCTATTCAGGCTCCAAATTAAAGATTGCATTTAATAGACAATTGATGGACTCTAGAGCAAATTGATTTCATCTACAGCTGTCCACAACTAGTAGGAGTTCATATTTATCATAAACTCTTTGAGGTCATGTGTCTCAGTTTTGTAGTAGCATCCCAGAACTTTTTCCAGTGCCTGGAACCTAGTAAGAGCCGAATAAATGCTTGATTGTTGGCTGAATAATCACCATAAAGTCTATCATACGCACCACAGATCTTAATAAAAGATATTACCAGGCCTTAGGGTTACAAAACTATACTTAGAATCCTGGGTGGGGGATGTTGAGAAATACAAATCTACATCAATCCCTCTATATACCAGACAAGGTAACTAAAGCACACACAAAAGTTCCATAACTTGCCCTGGGTCACACAGCTGTGTGGAATAAACAGGAGATATCTGTGACAGAGGGCATAGTTCATATATATCATTTCTAAGTGCCTGAGTAACAGATTTAAAGGGGAAATACAATGGAATCTCTAAGATTTGCCCCCCTCAAACTTTTACAAGATAATCATCTTCTAGCAAATAAATAACATTTGAGGTTTAAGAAACACACCAGAGTCCCTAAATTTCCTACCAAAAATTCCTTTTGGACCTTTTCATGTTTCCTATTATACATTATATTCATATAGGATGTGTACCTTTCAATAACATTTAACAAATTGTCATTAGCAAATGCATAAGTGTTTTGTAAAAGGGATTAATTGTAGCATCTTTTCAAACACAATCAAATGTGATAAGACTGAGTCATAGTCTAAGGAGCCTTGGAAATAGCATGAGAAAAATAAACAGTCATGCACATATATAAACATAAAGGGCTTTTGACAAAGTCTAACCATTGTGATTTGATGCTGAGCTCAGCAGGCAAGAAACGGGTGTCTCTAATATACATTCTTCTGCCACAAGGAAAATGCATTAATTTTTGTTCTTTAGCCATCTTAGATAATGGAAATTTAGGATTAAGGGTTTTTTTAAATCTATAAATGTTATTTTTCATGAAAGAATTAAATAAGCATTCTATTTTATTTGTATTTTAGTTCTGCATGAATCCAAAATCATGACATTTTTAATACAGTGGAAAGAATATTAGATTTGTGGTCAGAAGACATGCGCTAAATTCTGAGATCTGGCATTTATTACCTATGTGACCCTGGCAAGTCAATTAACCTTAGGCCTCAGTTTCCTCATTTTTAAAATATGAGAATTGGACTGGATAATCTCAGGTCCCTTCCAGCTGAAAATCTATGATTCTAAATGCAAATAGTTTGTCTTACAAATCACATTATACTAGAAGCAGATTTTAAAAAAATAAGATTCTATTTTATTTCTATTAAATTCTAATTTTGCCTTTAGCCTTTGAAGTAGATTGTTTGGGATATTCCTAATGTAATTATAAATATTCCAAATAATTTGTCAGCTAATTTCCTATGCAGAAAGTGCCACCTAGCATGAAGATGACATTTACAAATCTAAATTCATCTCAGAGACAAAGGGTTATGGGACTAGCTATCGTTTGATTTTTGTTTGTGTTTTTTTTTTCTTATAAATGAATGTTCTGGTATATATATTTACAGATAGATAGATAGATAGATATCATACATATATACACACATACATACATATACATGTCTATACACATAAGAAAACTCATTTATCTGTTAATAGTTTGTGAAATACACACACATATACACACATGTGTGCATGTTTCCCAAAATATTAACAAATAATTTTATATTACATAGAAAATTAGTTCAAAAAAATATGAAATAAACAGGAAGTCTCCTGAACTTCTGAATGAGAGCACATTTCCTATCATCTCAGAGTTTCTTTAACCAGTCTTAAATTTGTTTTCAATTACAAGTATAGCTTATATAACATTCCCTATATAATTCCGAGTTAGTGTTTGTTGTTGTTTTGTCATTGTCAGTTATGTCTGACTTCCTGACTCCATTTGGAGTTTTCTTGGTAAAGATACTAAAATGGCTAGTCATTTCCTTTTCCAATTCATTTACAGGTGAGGAAACTGAAGCAAACAGGCTTAAGTGACTTGTCCAAGGTCACACAGCTAGTAAGTGTCTGAGGACAGATTTGAATTCAGAAAGATGAGTCTTTCTGGCTCTAGACTCAGAGCTCTATTCATTGAGCTGGCAGCCACCTCACTGCCCCAATTTAGTCTCTTTACTTCTTCTTCCTGAGTTTGGTGAACTATAACATGGAGATAGTATTATTGTACATGATAAACATAAAATAAATACCCATTAAATACCACATTTCAATACTTAAGAACTTTTAAGATCAATATTATTTAAAAATAAATAAATTTGTATTATCTAGTTATATTTATTATGCTAATTATACTTATTTCAAAGTATTTTTATTCTCTTTAATTCTAAATTCTAACTAAATTCTTGTATTTATTTTGTTTAAAAATATTTATATTTTATTTTTCCAAATATATATAATAATAATTTTAACTTTCTTTAAAGTTTTGAGTTGCATAGTCTTTACCTCCCTTCCCTCCCTGTTTCTTACTTGAGAAGGTAAGCAATTTAGTATAGATTACACATGTGCAGTCATGAAAAACATAGTTTTCTTATAAACATAGAACTCTATAAATTAGACTCAGTTCTCTATGTCTTTGAGAAATGGGACCCTTAACAGAGAAACTTGCTGTAAAATACCCTCGCCCCCTGCAATTTCCCAATTTCTTTCTAATCTTACTTGTTTTGGTTTTGTTTGTGCAAGACATTATTAATTTAATGTAATCAAAATTACCTGCTTTATATCCTGTAACACTCTCCATTGGGGCAGATACATTGCACAGTGAATAGAGGGCTAGACTTGGAGTTGGTAAGACTCGATCTTCTTGAGTTTAAATCTGTCCTTAGACACTTACTAGCTGTGTGACCCTGGACAGATCATATAACCCTGTTTGCCTCAGTTTGCTCATCTATAAAATGGGCTGAAGAAGGAAATGGCAAACCACTCCAGTATTTTTGCCAAAGGCAAAAAAAAAAAGACAAACACAAATGCAGTCAAGAAGAATAAGACAAAATTGAAAATGACTGAACAAAAACAACAAAAAATGTTTTCTATCTCGTTTGGTTATAAATTCTTCCTTTCTACATCTGTCAGGAAAAATATTCTATATTCTCATAATTTGTTTGTGATATCACCCTTTATGTCTAAATCATTTACCCATTTTAACCTTATCTTGTTATATGGTATGAGTTGTTGGTCTATATACCTAGTTTCTGCCAAACTGCTTTCTACTTTTCCCAGAAGTTTTTGTCAAATACTGAGTTCTTGTTTCAAAAGACCTTTGGGTTGTTGAACACTAGATGGCTATGGATATTTAATAGAGTGTATGTGTACCTAATTTATTCCACTGATCCACCACTCTATTTATTACTTAGTACCAGATTGTATTGATGATTGCCATTTTGTGGTACAGTTTGAGATCTGGTATGGCTAGGCCACCTCCTTTCACATTTTTTTAAATTGAATTCCTTAATATCTTTGATCTTTTCTTCTTCTAGATGAATCATGCTATTATTTTTCTAGTTCTATAATGTAATTTTTGGTAGTTTGGTATGGCATTGAAAACTAATTTATGTAGGATTGTCATTTTTAATATATTGGCTTAACCTATCCATGAGCAATCAATTTTTCTACACATATTTAGATATGATTTTATAGTGTTTTATAATTGTGTCCATATAATTCCTGGATTTTTCTTGGCAGATAGACTCCTATGTGTTTTTCATTATCTTCAGTTCTTTTAAATGGGATTTCCCTTTCAATTTCTTGCTGCTAGACTTTGTTGTTAATATATAGAAATGTTAATGGTTTATGTGGGTTTATTTTATATCCTGCAGCTTTATTGAAGATAAATATTTCAAATAGTGTTTTAGTTGATTCTCTAAGCATACCATAATATCTTTTGTAAAGAGTAATAGTTTTGTTTCTTCATTGCCTATTCTAATTCCTTCAGTTTCCTTTTTTATTGCTGTATCTAACATTTCTAGAACAATATTGAATAATAGTGGTGATAATGGTCTGATCTTACTGGGAAGGCTTCTAACTCATCCTAGTTATAGATGATGCTTGCAGATGGCTTTTAGGTAGATACTACTTATCATTTTAAGAAAAAAACTACTTATTCCTTTGCTTTCTTATGTTTTTCCCTGATAAGAATGAGTGTTATATTTCGACAAAGGTGTTTTTTCTGCATCTCTTGAGACATTCATATTTTTGCTGTTTTTGTTATTAATGTGGTCAATTATGCTGATAGCATTTCTAATGCTAAAGCAATCCTAGCAGTCCCGTATTCCTGGTATAAATCTTACCTGTTCATATTATGATCTTTATGATATATTGCTGTAATCTCCTTTGTAGTGTTTTATTTAAAATTTTTACATCAATATTCATTAGGGAAATTCTTGTATAATATTCTTTGTTTTTGCTCTCCATGGCAGATCAGTACCATATTTATGTCATATTTGGTGTGAATCCTTCTTTGTCTATTTTCCCAAATAGTTTTTAGAGAATTGGAATTAGTTTTTCTTTAAATAGTTGTTAGAATTCACTGGTGAAACATTCTGGTCCTGGTGATGTTTTTTTTCTTAGGGAGCCCATTTATGGTGCTTTCAGTATTCTATTTCTTTTGTTAACCTAGGCAATTTAAATATATATATATATATATATATATATATATATAAATCTATTTCACATAGATTACTTGATTTATTGGCATATAGTTGGGTAGTTTGGTAAACACCCAATAGTTGCTTTAATTTCTTCATTGGTGGTGAATTCACAGAGTTTTCATTTTTCATATGGTAATTTGGTTTTCTTCTTTTTTTAAATCAAATTAACCAATGAATTTTCTGTTTTATTGTTTTTTTTCATAAAACAAACTGCTAATTTTATTTGTTAGTTCAGATATTCCTTACTTTCAAATTTATTATTCTCACCTTTGATTTTTCAGGATTTCTAATTTGGTGTTTAATTCAGATATTTTTTTTTTATTTGCATACACTATTCATTGGTCTGTTCTTCATTTTGTAGGTGTATTTAGAGATAGGTTTTTTGTTTGCTCCTTTTTTTCAGCCCATTTATTGACTTTTAACTATATGTTAAAGTTCAGATATCCTCCCAGAATTCAGGGTGCACTGTCCTAATTTTCAGGTTTTTCATAAAGCTGTTTTCTAGTTCTGAAAATCTGGAAGTTTTGGTTCTTCCAAGGTGGTATGATCTAAGGGTAGGTGTGGTTTCTGCTTTCCTGGCCTGTGCTTTGGTCTGTGAGTGACCATAATTACCTTTCTCTACCATGGAATTGTGATCAGTGCTCCTGCTCCGTTGCCTCCACAAGTGCTTTTGCTCTTTATGACCTTGTAATTATGACTTAGTCTCCTGTTTTCATGTGGTCACAAACAACAGTGTTCCTTTCTGCCTTGGACCTGAGACTAGGACCCCTCTCCCCCATGAATGACCACAAGCTGTCTTCTCAGCCCTAGAATTGTAACATGGGCCTTTCCTCTCCTGTACTGGCAAAAGTAGTGTGCTGGTGTTCTTTCTGACCCTGGAACTGCATCCCACAACTTTATATGGGCAAAGCAACAGGGTCCTGCATCTAGTATTGCAAAGTGTCCCCTATTGCCTCCTTCTGACCAGTTGTTCAATCCCCTTACCATCTGTGGGGTAAGAGCTGTCAAAGCTTCCTCCATTGATGGAGCCACCCCTAATCTGGCTACTGATTTGCTGGGGTGAAGCATGCACTGCACTGTGCTCCATACTCATCCATTGCTCCAGTGAAACAGACCTTTTCTGCCAAACCCTGGGTTGTCCTGGGCTGGAAAACTGTATTATGCCAACCTTTTGTTGTTTCTGCCACTCTAGAATTCCATTTGAGGCACTATTTTAAAAGTTGTTTGAAGGGGAATTTGGCAGAGTTGAGGTGAGTTCCTGACCTTTCTCTATCCATTTATTTCTTTCTAATCTATAATAAAGGCCCAGATAACCCAGTTACAAGTTAAGGCAGTGAAAAATAATGTTTCATTAAGACCTTCCTATTTTTTAGAAAAGGAGGTTGTTACCATACATTTTAGTCCTATTTTATTATTATCTATTTCAACAAAAATAATTACCTGTGACCCAGAGTTTTGAAATAGTTTTCTATCCCCAATTGATAAATGGTCAAACGACATGAACAGGCAGTTTTCAGATGAAGAAACTAAAGATATCTTTAGTCTTATGAAAAAATGCTCAAAATCACTAATGATTAGAGAAATACAAATTAAAACAACTCTGAGGTACCACCTCATACTTATCAAATTGGCTAATATTACAAAAAAAAAGAAAATGACATATTTTGGAGAAGATGTGGGAAAATTGGGACAATATGCACTGCTGGTGGAGTTGTGAATTGATCCAACTGGAGAGAACAATTCTGGAGAACAATTTAGAACCATTCCCCAAAGGTTATGAAATTATAAATACCCTTTGATTCAGCCCTACTAGGTCTGAATCCCAAAGAGTTCATAAAAAGAGAAAAAAGACCCGCACATACAAAAATATTTATAACAGTTCTTTTTGTGGTGGCAAAGAATTGGAAATTGAGGGGATGCCCATCAATTGGGGAATGACTGAATAAGTTGTGGTGTATGGATGTAATGACTATTGTATTATGAGAAATGAGAAGCAGGCAGATTTCAGAAAAACCTGGAAAAACTTACATGAACTGATGCTGAATGAAGTGAGCAGAACCAAGAGAATGATGCACACAGTAACAATACTGTGCAATGAACAGCTCTGATAGACTTGATTCTTCTGAGCAATGCAATCATCTAAGACAATTTCAAAGTCTCATAGTGGAATATGCTATCTACATCCTGAAAAAGAACTATGGAGTCTGAAAGCAGATCAAAGTACACTATCTTCTCTTTTCTTTTCTTTTTTTTCTTTCTCATGACTCTTCCCTTTTCTTCTGATTCTTCTTTCACAACATGACTAATGTGGAAATGTTTCATATAATTGTACATGTATAGCCTGTATCAGATGACATGCTGTTTTGAGGAGGGGGGAGGGAAAGCAGTGAGAAAAACTTTGGAATTCAAAATCAAAAGTGAATCTTTAAAATGAACAAAAATGGGGGGGGGCAAACTTGGGTAATTTGGGAATTTGCTTTGCTTGGCTATGCATATTTGTTTTGTATTTTATTTTCCCCAGTTGTGAGGGAGGTAGGTGGGGAAGAAAATAATTGCATTGTTGGGAGGGGGAAGTACAAGAAACACTACCATAAATTTTAAAATGAAATAGTTTACTAATTAGTCTGAAGGTTCTTCTTCCCACTCTAATTCATCCTCTAGTCACATGCTAAAGTAATTTTTCTAAAGCCTTTGTGGGTTTAATCATATTTCTTTTACCTTCCTTTACCCAAATACCCCTCAGCTCAATAAACTCCAGTGAACCCCTATTATTTTTTGTATCAAATATGACATCCTCTATTTATTTTATAAATTTTCCTTTTCTATCTTTCCAGTCTTCTTTTCTTTCCTCCCCCCACTTGCATTTTCCTCTCACTTGGTCTACTTTGTTAGTTCACACAAAAATCCATAGTTTCAATCTCCCAACCCATGGTCCTGATACTAACTGTAATGCATTACCTCCCCACCTTTTCCCCTTGGCACACCCAAGAACTACTTTTTTCTAGAATTCTTTCATGATTCCTATACCCTTGTTACTAGGGCTCACCCTCCCCAAACTACTTTGTTTCTATTTTTTAATGTATTCCCTCCCTATAAACTACAAGTTTCATGAGGGTAGCAATTGTTTCACTTTTCTTTTTGTGTCTTCAATCTTTCATACAGTGTCTGGCACATAGTAAAACCTTAAATACTTATGGATTGATTGACTAGTCACTTGATTTTTATTAAATTTTAAAATTGTATCTTCCATTCTACATTTCATAGTTTTCTAACTTTTGTTCTAAGCTATTTTTATTCCATTTCTCCTACAAAGATCTCTAATTTGATAAATCTCTTAATTTTAGGGCACCTTCAAGTCCATCTTGGAAGTCATTTTTTTCTCATGCATTTTCTCCTCTGGAATTCTAATTATCAAAGAATTATCTCCCTATTCTGAAGTCATTCCTTGGGTTCTTTTAACTAACAGTTTTTCTTCATTTATTAAGGGTTTTCTATTTTTTTTCAGACTCTTTGTTTGATACAGCTAATGTAGGGGTGTTCTCCTCACCACTACAGCCACGCAAGCAATTTCTTCTGAATGTCTCTTGGCAATTTGTGGAATCACTCCATAGAACCTAATTAAGTGTCAGGCATGAAGAATTTCAAGGAGGAAAAAAAAACTTCATAAATATTTTAATGTAACCTTCCCTTAAAGTATGAATTCTCCTTTAAAATTCCCCTTACAATGGATACTCAATGAGTACTGGCTTGCTTGATCAATGACTTTTAATACCTGGATATCTGTGAACAGAAGGCAGAGAGTGGGGAATGCTTTTTGGGGATCCTTCCTTTTTGGTTGCATTTTCAAAGCCATTCATCTTCATGTATCTGGGATCAGTTCCTATTGCAGATACCTACTAGCTGTGTGACCATGAGCAATTAACTTAAACTCTTTTTTGTATTCATTCCCTCATCTCTGAGATCAGGATAATACTATCATCTACCTCACAAGGTGATGCTCTGGCCATGATTAGGTGGTGCTTTGCTGTTTCCTCCTTTTTTTTTTTGAAGGAAGGAATTACTTTATGGCAGTTTCTTTTTAGATATTTTTTATTAATATTTTGCTTCATTTTGGGCAAATGCTTATACTTTTTTTTTTGCTTTTTGGAGAGGGGCAGGCAGGGCAGTTGGGGTTAAATGACTTGAACAAGGTCACACAGCTAGTAAGTGTTAAGTGTCTGAGGTCAAATTTGAATTGAGGTCCTCCTGACTCCAGGGACAGTGCTCTATTCACTGCACCACCTAGCCACCCCAATATTTATTATTTTTGAGGTGGTTTTAGTGGAAAATAGGTTCGACTAGAACTTTTCATGTCGTAATTTTTAGTGGGAGCAACTCCTCCCCTTCCCTATATCATAGGGAGATCTACATGAGGTAATCAAGTACTGGAAATCTCTGATATAACCCAGAGACACTCACCCTTTCTGCTATTCCACATGAGTCATTTCCAAGGCAAAGGCCAGAAGGAGGTGGCATTGTGATGTTTCTAAAATAGAGTCAAAGAAGCTCCAAGTAGAAAATATGGTGGAATTCTAGGTACATGTCCAATCCCTCTTTTTAAGAGGCTGATCCAGATAGAGGCCCTAATTAATAGTATTTTTTTTCTTAAATTCCCCTCTGAATGAACACGTACTTGGAAAAGAGGGTTATATAGAACATTATGATTTTAGTGAATTGTAAAGTTCTGTTTGAGTGTCATGAATTTATACTGCTTTTTACATTCATAAAAGAACTATGATGTTCTGCTAATAAAAATACTTACCAAAAGTAGCCAGTTATTTTTTTTAATCTCATACTATGATTATATATAATACATTTCAAACTTTTCCAGAAGTAACAGTTTCTCAGAACAGAGTTACAGGGTTTCAAATTAATACTGGGAGACAATGTCTTCGCCTGGACCCATAAAATGAAATGGAAAGTTGAAAGAATTATCTGGATGTTTGGATCTTTAAAAAAATTTTTATGGACAAAAATGTAAGTTTGAGCTAAATAAGACATTTTGATTATTTATATCACCCGATTGCTCAATTATTCTGGATAAAAAAATACTTAAGAGAATCAAAATAGCTGTCTTCAAGTATTTGAAGGGCCTTCAGATTAAAGAAGAATTGTTTTTGTTCTATTTAGACTCATAGGTCAGAACTAAGAGCAATGGGAGAGGGAAGGAAAAATGGGAGAGGTAGGGAAACTGCAGAGACATAAACTTAAGATTTGTTGTTGTTCGGTCATTTCAGTTGTGTCAAACTCTTCCTGAACCCATTTGGGGTTTTCTTGGCAAAGATACTGGATTACTTTGCCATTTTCTTTTCCAGCTCATATTACAGATGAATCCTAGATACATGCCTCATAAGTATCTGAGGTCCGATTTCAAGTCAGGAAGGTGAATCTTCCTGACTCCAGGCCCAGTACTCTATCTACCACATTACCTATCAGAGACTTAAGATAGATATGAAGAAATGTTTTGTAACAATTAGACATGTCCAAAAAGGGAATAGATTGTTTAAAAGTAAAGTGTTAAAGAATGTTACTGGTCTTATAGGGGCATAATTATAAGATTTTAAGGGTAATTTCTAACTTTGAGATTCTATGATTGGCCTGTATAAGTACAGTCTTAGGCATTTTCTTTCCTTTTAAAGGAAGAAGAAGGAAAAAAAAAATGGGGCCAAATCCTTTTAGCTAATTCCTCCCAAATTAAGCAGTCTATGAGTCATTGAACTGATTTGGGTTTTACTTAGTTTTTGTTTTATTTCCATTAGTGAAGATTAATACTTCAATGCACTAATCAAATAAAAAATCTAAAGCTTACAGTTGCTTTCTCCAAATGCTCAGACACTATTAGCGTATCAAAACACACTATCACCTTTATTTAAATAGATATTTTCCTGTCATCTTACTTTTGAATAATAGAAAGAAATAAGGCTTAGACAATTTAAATACCTTGCTCCAAAGTAAGACACCTACTGAGTAACTGAGCCAATGCTTAAATCATTTTCTCCTTAGTCCTTATGAAGAGTTATTACCAGCTTAGATTACAAATTGATTGTGTGGAAGGAAATGATAGTCTCAATTGTGATGATCTCAAATCATATTTAATTAAACTAGAGGAATGCCTGTGTATCACCCATACTTATCACTTCCTATCCCCTTCCCCACCATCACTACCCAAAATTAGAAAGGAACAACGTGGATATTCTCATGCTAACAGACACAGTGAGCATGGCTAAGAAACTGGCCACTAGCTAATTATGTACCAAGTCCTTTTAAAGTTATTGAGGCCATCTCGAAAATCAGAAGAAGAAGAATAACAGCAATTGATGAACAATTTAGAGCTGATAACTGGGGAAAGAATGTTTGGTGGGGAACATGAATGTCTGATGATGACAGTAAGGCAAAGACTGATTCCATCATTAAAAAGTAAAACATGGAAGGAGTTTACAATCCATTTTGGCTGAATTCAAAGTTTGTCAATCATTTACAGTAGAAAAATTGCCCATAATTATAGCATAGAAGAAAAGCAACTGAAAGGGGGAAAAGACAACAAACCAAATTACCAGCTAAAACTTTTTTTAAAGTTTTTTTTTTTTAAAGCATGAATCATTATTTTAAAATCAGTTGTAAGCATACCATCCAGCAGATTCTAATGGTTTCTGACATCAGCACTTTAATAATACTGGCAGGAACTACAAAGGAATTAAAGTCCAAGTGGGTACTTGGTCCATGGAAAATCATGAAAATGGAGTTTACCATGAGTAGAGCCAACAGAGACTGAAACTGGCAAAGACTTCTGACCAGTTATCTTCTCTTATCTTTATCATCTGGTGTAATGGCAAGCACATAAGTAGTTCACACCTTGTTTCAATTCAAGTTTCTTTTGATCCAATATCAAGTCTGTTAAGAGACACAACGTGTGAACCCCACAACTTGTGAATCCTAGAACTCATGAACTCCTGAAATAGGAAGGGGAGGAGCTAATGACCATATATAAGGAGAAGTCATGTCTAGAGACAGAAGAACTGAGAAGAGGACTCTTGTGGTGGCAGAGTCAAGGAGAACATATGTGGTATCCCAGCGCTCTGTTTGTCTGCTCTGTCTGTGTTGATGTTTATTTGTGATACTTTGTACAGTATACCTAGGACCTTACTGGAAGCCCTGAAAGAGGACTTTTTGGTTGTATGCTTACAGAAGTCCTGGAGGAGGGTTTTGGAGGTCCTGGGCCTTTACTGATGATTTGTGCTGAACTCTTGGATCTTGTTTGTGGGTCTGTTGATTTTTATGTTGATGATTTTTGTTGAGTTCTCAGACCTTGTTGGTGAGTTGATTTCACAGGCAGATAGTGAATTGATGATGGGGCCTGCAATGTGTATGAATATTATTATGGCCCTGCTAAGCTTTGTCTTCCCAGAAACAGGAACTGTGAAGGACTTGAGGTGGACTGGGCACTGTGAACTTCAGTGTGGACAAAGAACTGGACGAGGAAATCAGAGTTGCCTGCCTTTGAATGCAGGTCATAGTTGGAGCTGGTACCATGGAAGAGGAACCATGGAAGCTAAGAGCCAGCCTTGAGTCAAGCTGAAAGAAGAGTTTATTTGGATACTGTGTACTGACTGAGAAGATTATGATTTACTGTGACCTAGGGGTGGAGAACTTTGACTTTTGTACTTTGTGATTGAATTAAGGATTTTGTGATTGACTAAATAAATGCACTTTGGTGAAAACTTTGTGGCCCTTTTAGCGATAAGTTGTTGAGTTATGACATGATGTATACTATATTTTGATTTTCTGTGATAAGTTGTAACATTGTGAATGCTGTACCTTGTTTTTCTGTGAATGTTTTGCTCTGATTTGTTATTGAATAAATAGAGAGTTTGCTATATACTATGTAATCAGAACCTTGAAAGCTGTTCACAGCAGCAGTCCTCTGGAAAGCTGATCATGCTTGGCTTTACATCTGGAAATAATGATAAAATAGTTCTACTTGATAACATGCCAGCAATTTCCAACATTAACACTACTTTTTCCTTTTCCTTTTTTCCTACATTTGCATATCCCTTTTTTTCAGCTGCCAAATTGATCTTGCTTGGGCTATCATATCCTTTGATAGAAAAAAAATGTTAAGATTTTCCCTCTTGTTTTGAAAATGGACATCTTACTTGATTCCAGCAAACTCATTCAAGTTTTTTTTTCTTCCAAGTTACCTCATGGTGCTTTACAAAATTTAGCCACTTCCTGAGCAAGGGCCTATTTTCAAACACAGTGCTAGATGATTCTACGACATCATTCAAAGTGCATAGGCTTCCATCTTCTATCATACAAATAATAACACACATACAAAAAATAATTGACATACTCATTTCTTTTATCTCACAATTGAATGGACAAGACCAAGAAAGAACTGATAGAAGGAAGGGCATATTGAGGGAGATGGTGGTCAAAAGGAAAACACTGATGAGGAGGGAAAGGGAGAAATGGGAGATAAAAGTATAAATAAGGGAAAATAAGATGAACAGAAATATGGAGCAATCACAACTCTGAATGTGAATATGATGAACTCTCCATAAAACAGGAGCAGATAGCAAAGTGAATTAAAAACCAAAATCCTACAATATGTTGTTTACAAGAAAGAGACTTGAAGCAGAGATACACACAGAATAAAGATAAAAAGCTGGAGTAGAATATATTATGCTTCAACTGAAATAAAAACAATAGGTAGGGGTAACAATATTGATCTCAGACAAAGCAAAAGCAAAAATAGATCTAATTAAAAGAGAAAAGGAAGGAAACTACATCTTGCTAAAAAGTACCTTAGACAATGAAGTCATATCAATATTAAACAGATATGGATGAACTGGTATAGTATCTAAATTCTTAGAGGAGAAGTTAAGTGAGTTAGAGAAAGAAACAGACAGCAAAACTATTCAAGTGAGGGAATTTAATGCCTCCTCCTAGAGATAGATAAATCTAACCAAAAAATAAATAAGAAAGAAGCTAAGGAGTTGAATAGAATTTTATAAATGTTAAATATGGTAGACTTTTGGAGAAAATTGAATGTGGATAGAAAGAAATATACCTTTTTCTCAGTGGTACATGGCACCTACACAAAAATTGACTATGCACTGGGGCATAAGGACTTCACAATACAAAGTAGAAAAGCAGAAATACTAAATGCATCCTTTTCATATCATGAGTCAATAAAAATTACATGTAATAAAGTACCATGGAAAGATAGACAAAAAATTAATTGGAAACCAAAGAATCTAATTCTAAAATTGAGGGGGTCAAACAAGAAGTCATAGAAAGAATAAATAACTTCATCCAAGAGAATTACAATAATGAGATAACATACCAAAACTTTTAGGATGCAGTGAAAGTGGTTCTTATTGGAAGTTTTATATATCTAAATGCTTACATAAATAAAATAGAGAAAGAGATCAATAAATTGGGTATGCAACTAAAAAAAGCTAGAAAAAAGAACAAATTAAAAATCCCCAATTAAATACCAAATTAGAAATGCTAAAAACCAAAAGAAAGATTAATTAAATTGAAATTAAGAAAACTATTGAACTAATGAATAAAACTAAGAGCTAGTTTTATGAAAAAAAATAAATTAGGTAAACCTTTAATTTTATTTAGAAAAAGAAAGAATATCAAATTACCAGTATCCAAAATTAAAAGAGTGAATCCACCACCAATGAAGAGGAAATTAAAACAATAATTTTTTTTCAACTATATGCCAATAAATTTGACAATCATAGTGAAATGGATGAATATTTACAAAAAATATAAATCTCCCAGATTAACAGAAGAGGAAGTAAAATACTTAAATAACCCCATCTCAGAAAAGGAAATCGAATAAGCCATCAATGAACTCCATAGGAAAATATCTCCAGGGCCAGATAGCTTTACAAATGAATTCTATCAAACATTTAAAGAGTGATTAATTCCAATACTATATAAACTATTTGGAAAAATAAGTGAAGAAGGAGTTCTACTAAATTCATACAAATATACTCTTGATACCTAAGCCATGAAGAGTCAAAACAAAGAAAGAAAATTATAGACCAATTTCCCTAATGAATATAGATACAAATTTTTAAATAAAATATTAGTAAAAAGATTACAGCAACTTATCATGAGAATAATACACTATGATCATATTATACCAGGAATGTAGTGCTGTTTCAGTGTTTCAATATCAGGAAAACTTTCAGTGTAATTGATCATATCAACAACAAAACTATCAAAAACCATATGATTATCTCAATAGGTGCAGAAAAAGCTTTTGACAAACTATAACACCCATTCCTATTAAAAACCACTAGAGTATGGGAGTAAATGGAGCCTTCCTATCTATAGTCATATAAAAATGCCCTAAATTATTATTGATTAGAGAAATGCAAATCAAATCACACCTATCAGATTGGCTAACATGGCAAAACAGGAAAATGATAAATGTTGGAGAAGATATGGGAAAGTTGGAATAATAATTCATTGTTGGTGGAGTTAGCTGTGAACTGATCTAATCATTCTGGAGAGCAATTTAGAACTATATCCAAAGGGTTATAAAAAAGTGCCTAGCCTTTGACAAAGCAATACCACTTTTAGGGCTGTATCCCAAAGAGATCATAAAAAGAGGAAAAGGACCCATGTGTACAAAAATATTTATAGCAGCTCTTTTTGTGATGTCCAAGAACTGGAAATCAAGGGAAGACCCATGAATTGGGGAATGGCTAAAGAAGTTGTGGTATATGAATGTAATGGAATACTATAGAGCTATAAGAAATGATGAACAGGCTGACTTCAGAGAAATCTGGAAAGATTTAAATGAACTGATGCAGAGTGAGAGGAGCAGAACCAAGAGAATATTTCACACAGTCACAGCCACCATCTGGGAGGACTGATTTTTGCTAGATTTAGCCCTTCTCCACAGTGCAAGGACTTAAAACAATTCCAAAGGACACATGATGGAAAATAATCAGCCACATCCAGAGAAAGAATTATGGAGTTGGAATGAAGAATGAAACAGACTATTTTCTTTTTTGTTTTGTTTTATTTTGTGTTTTTTTCCTATCTCATGGTTTTCCCATTGTTATAACTCTTCTAGGTTTTCTAATGCCCAATGAGTTGAACTTGGAAACAGTTACAATGTAGTTTAATTTTCCAAGCTCTCTGACACTGTCACTTTCATAATTTTTATGAAGTATTTCTTATTTTTCAAGTGTCAACTCAAAAGAATTTTCTTTGTTTTGTTTGCAAAAACAATGTCTAAAGCAGTTAATTTTCTTAGCTATCATACAGTCATAACTAAAAGTCTCGTCATTCATAGGTGTTGATGGAGTCCTAATAAAGTTGCTCCCAGCCCCAATATTGAAACTTCATTATAGGCCTGGCCCTAGTTAATAGCAGGCCCACTGCACCTACCGAGCTCTCCCCCCCCCCAATGTCCTAACTATTTTGGATATGCCTCACCGCTCACTGGAACAACAGGTGTGTCCCTGAACGCTTAGTTCCCACAAAAACAGCAGGTGTGTTCATATGATGGGAACCTAGCTACTGCCTCTACCTGGTCACTGCCCCCAGACCCATTCCCACAGAAACAGGTGTGTTATTGTATTCAGTCACAATCACATCATCCATCAAGTCAAAGACAGGACTACAATAGCTAGCCAGTTGGTGGGCAGAATGACTGTAATGTTTAACCACTGAACCATAGATGGAACAACTCCTCCATTACCTAATCCCTTAAAAAACTCCTCCTGCTTCTTTTTTTTTTTTAAAAGCAATTGGGGTTAAGTAACTTGCTCAAGGTTACATGGACAGTTATTTCTGGGTGTGGTGCTGAGTATCTGAGCCCGGATTTGATCCAGGTCATCCCGACACTGGAGCCGGTGCTCTTACTCGCTGAGCCACCTGGCTGCCCCTAAGCAATTGGAGCTAGGTAACTTGCTCAAGGTTACACGGCCAGGTGTTTCTGGGTGGGTGCTAAGTGTCTGAGCCCGGGATTCGATCTCCAGGTCTTCTCAACACTAGAGGCGGTGCTCTTGCTCTCTGTGCTACCTGGCCGCCCCCCTGCTTCTTTAATATTAATGATATTCCTCTATTCTATGTAAATTTCTGTTGTGTAATTGCATCTTTACCCTATAAAAATCTATCTTGCTTTCTCTAAAGCTGCTGGTTTGTCTTGGAATTTAGCCCACTTCATGAGAGGCGTCAATCTCAATAAATGCCTATATTTAGATTAGAGGTGGTCTGACTGTGAATTCTTTCCACCACAACACATCATGAAACTGCAACAGTTTTTGGGTGGGCAAAGCCCCCACCTCAACAATTTTTGGGGTCCATGGGTTTGTACCACAACAGTGTCACTTAACTAATTGAGAAGTCAGTACTCAGGCCACATTATATATAATATAGTATGTATATAGTATATATTTATATATAGTAGATATTTCATTTATATTTGTTTATAAGAATGTTCTAAAAGTCAACAAGATTTTATGTGTGTGCATACACATATAATATACACATATTGCTTTAAGATGTGTGTTTTGTCTTGCTTTTTGGAGGGGAAATTAGGGTTAAGTGACTTGCCCAAAGTCACACGGCTAGTTGTGTTAAGTGTTAGAGGCCGGATTTGAACTCAGATCCTCCTGACTCCAGGGCTGGTACTCTATTCATTGTTTACCTAGTCGCCCAAGATATTTGAAAATATTTTTCCAAATGCTTTATTAACTTCTGAATTACATCACTCATTTTCACCAGATTTTGAGTTACAAATTTTCTCCCCATTTTTCCCCTACCCACTGCCCCAAAATACCAGTCCCACAGGATGGATATCCCCTCCTCCAATCTGCTTTCTCCCATACTGAGAAAAGTTTCATAAGTTACAATTATTGTTTTTCCATGTAGGAATGTTAATAGTACAACTTTGATAAGTTCCTTATGATTTCTTTTCCCTGTTTACCTTATCATGTTTCTCTTGTTTCTTGTATCTGAATGTCAAATTTTCTATTCAACTCTGGTTTTTTCATCAAGAATGCTTGAAAGTCCTCTATTCCACTGAATGACCATGTTGTTACCCCTCAGGCTGGTGCTTGGTCCCCCTACACTCTGCAGGCCAGGAGCTGAAGCAGCCATGTGGTACTGGCTGGCTGTGCCAGTGTCTCAGCAGCTTCTCGTCCAGGGGGCAAAAGCCATGCACTCCCACTTACTGGTCCCAAAGTCCAGACTGCATTGGCCTCTCACTTTGTCCTTTGTATCTATGTGTTGATAATTCTGGAAAGGCCACAGCTGCTGCTAATCTGGAGTCCCTCCAGCTGGTGGCTGGTCAGGCCCACTCTGGGGCTAAAGCCTCAGTATGGGGCTGGGCTAAGCTCCCAGAGCACTGTGCTCGCGGATTCCTGCTGGCCTGTCGGGCTGTCCTCAGCGGGAGGTTACCTTCTCTGTGTCATTTTGTGGGTTCTGCAACTCCAAAGATTGTTTAGAGTACCCTTTTTACATGGATTGGGGAAGGTGGAATCTGGAGCTGTGGTGAGGTGTTGCTTGTACTCAGCCATCTTGGCTCCACCCCTGATATCTGAAAATCTTAAAAGCTGAATGTGAAAATGGCTACTAGTAAAATGCATGCTTCTTTCTTCTTTTTCTAGCATCTCCTTCTAAGTCAACCAATGTCAAATGATAACATTTCCCACAAAAATGTTGTCAAGATGCATCTTACACCTATCTGGTTAAATGATAGGATCACAGAAACTCAAAAATAAAAGAGATCTTGGAGGACACCTATTCAAATTCAGCCCTGAGCAAAATTTCTCTCTACAATGTCCCCAAAATTTATTATCCAGAGTCACTGAAGGAAATACAGTTATAAGGAATCCATGGTCTTTTGGAGTAGCCCTTTCACTTTGAAATAGCCTTTTCTTCTACCATGCATAAAGGCAAATCTTGCAGGGAATTGTGTTTCGTTATCCAGTCTGAGGTTTGTAAAAGTCATTTTGAGAGTTCTGGAGCTCTTAGTGAACTAGAATATCAAAAGGGAGAATGAACTTGTGCAATCTTTAGTTTTCCTTTGTGCTTTTAAACTGCGTGACTCATTAGCTTTATTCTACCACCCTATTTTAAAGTTTAGTTGTTTTTTCTTCTACATTTTAGTGCCTTAGGACTTTGAGAAGATTTATAATAAGAGTAACATGCATTTACAGAAAGGCAGATGGGGGCAGAGTATATCGCTGGACCTGGAGTTAGGAAGGCCTAAGTTCAAATCCAACCTCAATGAGGAAAGTTAAGGATAAAGAAAACACATAACTAGAAATATTAGGAAAGACTTTATGGAGGAGTGGGCACCTGAGCTAAAGAAATATAAATTTGGACCTGGAGGAGCAACCTATTTTATATACAGTGATAGCTTATAAAAATTCATGGAAGAAGGAATTCCAAAGTTGAATTTAAGGGACAAAATATTCCACTTCCAAGCCTTTATATTGACTTTCCCCCATACCTCATACCTTATGACCTCTACTTCTTGAAATAACTAGTTCCATTTAAAAGTTAGATCAAGGTGCTGCTTCCTATGTGAGATCTTTCTTCCCCAACCCACCCTCAGTTGTTAGTGTTTCCATAAAATTATTTTGTATTATATAGGTGTGCATGTATATATTATATATGTGTGTATATACCTACATACACACATATATATCTACATATGCCTCTATCTATCTATCTATTCCATTTTCTTATTTATGTATATGTTGCCCCTACCCATCCATCCCCAACCTTGTGGTAGAATGAATCTCCTTAAGGGAAGGATTATTTATTTTTCATTTTAGTCATAATATCCCTAGCACCTAGCATATAGTAGATACCTAGTAAATAATAATGAATTAGATTGGATTGAATGGATGAGATGAGAAAGGAGTTGATAAATGCATAGAGAAGAGGCTAGTATATTACATAGGGTCAATCAAAATTGCGTCTGTCTATACATGATTAGTTTAATCAGAATTTTATGCCCTACTTGGCAGTAGAGCATTTTAATGATGTGTCAGATGCCATGTACTCATTTTATAAATAGGCCAATTAGTTTTCTTTGCCCTGTTTCAGAATTGTGTGAGGCCTGTTTTCAAGAGGCACCAAAAAGATATCTAAGGACTTTCAAGTCTATTTCTGTATCCTCTTTATGGTAAGGGTAGCTAGGTGCCCCCATGGTAGAATACAGTACCTGGAGTCAGAAAGATTCATCTTCTTAAGTTCAAATATGGTTTCAGACACTTATTTTTTGTGTGATACTGGGCAAGTCACCTCACTCTGATTGTCTCAGCTTCCTCATCTATAGGATGAACTAGATAATGAGATGGCAAACCATTCTAGTATCTTTGCCAAGAAGAACCCAAATGGTATCATGACATGAAAAAAAAATGATTGAACAAAAATAATTTATGGTAAATAGTATCATCTTCAGGAAGCACATAATCAACTTAAAGTAATCATATCAGTGCTTCTTTTTCAACGGTTCAACTATTTATTGTAACACATTAATGGCAAAATCTATTGAGTTTTTCTCTAGTCTTTGTACTTGGGTGTTTGAAAGAAAAAATTGTAGCACCTTTCTTTCTATGATGAGATAGTTGTGATATACAAGACTAAAGAAAGGGTAAGACAGAACTCTGAGGTTTGTGTGTGTGAGAGGGGGTGCGTATCTTTTTCTCTGGGTTTCCCCATTGTTAAGAGTTGGGCCAGAGTTTTATAATATGTTCTGCTTCTAATATAAACTCTGTGGCTCTCCAGAACTTTAATCTCTTTTAAGTTTTTTTATTTAATTTCTTTTTGGAAGTTGTAAAACAAGAAGCATTTTGATATTGGATATGTGCCTTGTTTATGGATGTTGCTATGTCAAATATTCATCAAACTTGGTAGCAGACAGCTGCTGAGAGTTCATACAGATGGATTAAGACTGTTTGTACCAGATCCTGTCCTCTATCTATCATGGGAAGGCAAAGACAGTACAGATGGAAATCAGAAAAAGTCTCCTCTACAACGATGTTGATTACAAGGTATACAAGATCAGAATCCAACCTGAATAAATAAAGAAATAGATTGCTTGGAAAAGCAAGGGCTATCGAATGAGAAAGGACATAAAAGAAATCATTCTGGCTTTCCTCTAGTGTTTCCAAACTGTGATAAGAATCTCTTGGGTAACGTGTGAGATTTATTTGAGAAAGTAAAAGATGAAAAAAGTAACATGGTGTAGCAAGAATAGTCATAAATATGGACTCAGATGATTTGAGTTTGAATCCCACCTTCAGTACTTTAAACTATGTCAATATTGGAAAGTTATTTGAACTCATTGTACTTCAGTATTTTCTTATGGAACATGAAGAGATGGGATTCCCAAGGGCTCTCCTAGAGCCAAAGTCTATATGAAAGCATCAGAAATAGGTATTTCATGTAATAAATACCATCCCTTCCTGAAAGGAAGTTTGGTGCCCTGGAAAGAACAGAGGCATGGAGTCAAGAAGGCTCAGGTTCAAATTTAGTATTAAACACTTACTAGCCACATATTGTGTTAAGTCAAAATGTCTCTATCAGTTTCTACATCTGTAAAATGGGTATACCAAATTGTTAAAGCCTATTTGCAAATTTTTGAATATTAGGAAGATAAATCTGACCCCTATTGTGGAGTGGTCATATTACTTATTTTTATTGTGAAAATGACTATGGATTAAGTAACTTTTGTCTCCAGGCTATTAAGCATGAGGACTTACATAAATTGAGCCCTAGCAGTATTAAGTGTCTGTTACCAAAGGCCTAGGGAAAAAAAACAGCCTAGAGTGACATTCTGAGAGCTATTTTTTTTTTTTGTTAAATCAGTTCCAGTAATTTAGAGTAGAATCCATTCTATTTCTTAGCCAGTGCCAGACAGTTTTGATAATCACTACCTTGTAATAGAGTTTAAGAGCTGATACTACTAAACCTCCTTCCTTTGCATTCCCCCCCACCCCATTTCCTTTGACATTCTTGAATTTCTTCTTTTCAACTGTATTTTGTTATTTTTTCTAATTCAGTAAAATAAATTTTGATAATTTAATTGTGATGGCATTAATATATGTATTTTTGGGTGAAATGCCATTTTTATTATATTAGCCTTACCTAGTTATGAATAATTAATATATTTCCAATTATTTAAATCAGAATTTATTTGTATAAAAAAGCTTTTAAAATAATTTTCTTTAAATATTCCTGGGTTTGTCATGGCAGGTGTGCTCCAGGGTATTTTATACTATCTAGAGGTATTTTAAATGGGGTGTTTTTACTATCTCTTCTTGGAGAGTTTTGTTTCTGATATTTAGGAATGCTGATAATTTATGTGGATTTATGATATATCCTGATGCCTTGCTAAAATTATTAATTGTTTCAACTAATTTTTTTACTTGCATCTTTGGAATCTTCCAAGAATATTATCGTAATGTCTACAAAAAGACATATTTTATAATTTCGTTCCCTATTTTGATTCCTTTATTTACTTTTTCTTCTTTTTTTTTGCTATTGCTAGGATTCCTAATATAATATTCAATAATATTGGTGACAATGGGCAAATATTGCAGAGAATGTAGAAGAATTGGGACAAATTGTAGAAAAATTGTTGGTAAAATTTTGAAATGATTCAGCCATTTTGGAGAGCAATCTAGAATTATGCTTAAAGAATTATTAAAATACTCACACCCTTTGACCCAGAAGTAGTACTGCTTTGTCTCTTTTCAAAATTGATTATGGAAAAATAAACAGAATTTGTAAAGTGTTTATAATAACAACTCTCTCTGTGGTGTTGAAGAACTGGAAATTGCAAGGATGTCCATAGTTGGAGAATGGCTAAACAACTTGTAGTATATGATTATGATAGAATACTATTGTGCTTCAAGGAAAGATCCCATCATTGATTGTAGAAAAAAACATGGAGAGACTTACACAAAATAATGAGTGAAATGTGCAGAACCAAGAGCACATTGTATACAATAATGCTTTAGGAAGAGTTTGAGTGAATAAGTCATTTTGACTATCATAAATACCAAAATTAGTTACAAATGACACATGAAGAAAGATGTTATCTGTATCCAGAGAAATATAGTAACACACATAATACACATGTGTTTGTGTGTGTGTATGTGTGTGTGTGACTGTAGCCATCCTTAGGGCTAGGGTGAGGAAAGAAAGAAATTTACATGACTTTGTTTCGTACTAGAAAGGAATATTAAATTATGCATTGTAGGTTGGCAGTTTCATGCACAATAATCTTTTTTGTTGTATTATAGTATTAAATGCTTGTTTTATTTTATAAATTAAAAATAAAACATTTTAAAAGGGTGGAATTCTTCTGGATAGTTATTTCAGCCCATATTCAAATCCACCTTCATACTTAATATAGACTTTCATTTAAAAATGAATATTAGATTTTTTAAAAATCATTGGAAAGCACACTGAGATGACAACCAGGAAATCTGGGTTCTACACTTGTTTTTTGCTATTGTCATTATGTGACCTCGAGCAAGTACTTTTTTTAGACAAAATTTCCTCCTCTGCAAAATGCAGTTGTGGTTACTGGTCTAAAGAATTTCTACTGTGTCCTTGAAGCTTCTATGATTTTAGTACTAGGTAGTCACTGGTTCCTATACTTCTTTTAATTTCAATGAAATTTAGATGTAAATTTGTAAAATTATTGTTTTGCTTTCAAAATGTTTTTTTTAAGTGCCTTAGAATCCATTATACTTTACAACATGATACACCTATTTGGAAAATTTGCAGAGAAAGAATTGATAGAGTCTGAATACAGAATGAAGTATACTTTTTAAAATTAGGGATTTTTTGGTCTGTATTTTCTTTTGTAACATTGCTAATATGGACATATATTTTCTATGATTTACATCTATATAAAATTGTTCACCTCAAGTGAGGAAGAAAGGGAGAGAGAAATTAGAACTTAAAATTAAAAAATGAATGTTTAAAAAAATGTGGATGTAATTGAGAAAAAGAAAATTTAAAAAAGATATTTAAAAATCTGATATGGAGAATGGTTTAGAAAAACCTGGAAAGGTTGTTTTGAATTGTCACAAAGTGAAGTGAGAAGAACCAGGAAAACATTGTACATAGTAATAGCAATATTATAAGAATTTTTTAGCTACTCTGACCAAGACAACAACTCAAGATAATTCCAAAGAACCAATGATGAAAAATGCTATCCACCTCCAGAGAGCTAACTGATGAACACTCAGTACAGATTGGAGCATATTATTTTTTACTGTTTATTTTTTTGTTTTTCTTTTCTTTATACTTTGCAACATGGCTATGGTGGAAATATGTTTTGCATGACTTTATATGTATATATATATGTATATGTATATGTATATATATATATATATAATGGATAGATGTTTTGCCTTCTCAAGGAAGGGGGAAGGAGATAATTTGGAACTTGATTATTTTTAAATGATTGTTAAAAATCATTTTACATGTAAATGGGAAATATTCAATTAAATAATTTAAAATTATTTTTGTAAAATGAAAGGAGAAGTGGGATGGTTTCACAAAAACCCACGAAGACTTATATGAACTGATACAAAGAGAGCAGAAACAGGAGAACATTGTGCCCAGGTACTTACATGTTACTATTTTTTTGTGTCTTTATTAATTTGTTTGTTTGCTTTTAGTTTACAAGATTCAATTTCACAATTCCTTGAGTTTCAAATTTTCTCTCCCTCCCTCCCCCACCCCATGACGGCATACAATCAAGTATAGGATCTGCAAATACTTTCACATTAGACATTAGTCAAGTTATAAAGACAGATTGTATCAGATGGAATGAAAAATGGTAAAGAGGAAACAAAAACAAACAAGAAAAAGAAAAAGATCAGGTAGTTTGCTTTAATCTGGATTCATACTTAGTTCTTTGTCTGAATGTAGACATATCTCTCTATCAGGAGTCTTTTGGGATTGACTTATATCACAGCATTGCTGAGAAGACTCCAGTCTATCAAAATTGGTCATCACACATATGTTGTGTATGTAATGGTGTACAAATTTCTCCTGGCTCTACTCTTATCACTCAGCATCAGTTTGTATATGCCTCTCCAGGTAAATATGAAGTCCATCTGCTCCTTGTTTCTTAGAGCACAATAGTATTTCATTACATGCATATACCACAACTTCTATAGCCATTCCCCAATTGATGGGTACCCCCTTAATTTCCAATTCTTTGTCACCACAAAAAGAGCTGCTATAAATATTTTTTGTGTATATGGGTCTTCTTCCCACTTCTATGATCTCTTTAGGGCATATAACCCTAGAAGTGGTATTGCTGGGTAAAGAGGTATGAATTTATTTATAGCCCATTTGGGCATAATTCCAGATTGCTCTCCAGAAAGATTGGATCCATTCACAACTCCACCAGCAATGCATTAATATTTCAATTTGCCCACATTCTCTCCAGCATTTGTCACTTTCCTGTTTTGTCATCTTAGCCAATCTGACTGGTGAAATGTGGTACCTCAGAGTTGTTTTGATTTGTATTTTTCTAATCAATAGTGATTTAGAGCATTTCTTCATATGCTTATAGATATCTTTAATTTCTTTCTCTGAAAACTGCCTGTTCATATCCTTTAACCATTTATCATTTGGGGAATGACTTCTTTCTTATAGGTTTGACTCAATTCGCTGTATATTTTAGAAATGAATCCTTTATCAGAGACATAGGTTGTAAAAATTCTTTCCCATTTCCCCACCTCCCTCTTAGTCTTGGTTACAATGGCTTTTTTTGTACAGAAACTTTATAATTTAATGTAATCAAAATTATCCATTTTGCATTTTATAATGCTCTCTAATTCTTGTTTGTTCATAAAGTCTTCCCCTCTCCACAAATCTGACAGGTAAACTATTCCTTGCTTTCTGAGATTGTTTACAGTACCAACCTTTATACCTAGATCATGTAACCATTTAGACTTGATTTTGTTATATGTTGTTAGATAATGGTCTACGCCCAATTTCTGCCATACTAGGACTCCTTTTTCACTAATTTTCCTAAGTAGTTTGTTGAGTATTGGAATCAATTACTCTTTAAATGTTTTATAGAATCACTAGTAAATCCATCTGGCCCTGGAGATTTTTTCCTAGGGAGTTAACTGATGGCTTGTTTGCTTTCTTTTTCTGAGATACGGTTATTTAAGTAATTTACTTCCTCTTCAGTTAATCTGTGCAACTTTTGTTTATGTAAATATTCATCAATTTCACTAAGGTTGTCAAATTTATGTACATACAATTGGGAAAATAATTCCTAATTATTGTTTGATTTCCTCTTCAATGGAGGTAGACTCACCCTTATCATTTTTTATACTCATAATTTGGTTTTCTTCTTTCTTTCTTTTATCATATTGACCAAGGGTCTATCAATTTTATTGCTTTTTTCATAAAACCAGCTCTTAGTTTTTTTTATTAATTCAATAGTTTTCTTAATTTCAATTTTATTAATCTATCCTTTCACTATTTCTAATTTAATATTTACTTGGTGATTTTAAATTTGTTCTTGTAGTTTTTTTTAGTTGCATGCCCAATTCAATGACCTCCCTTTTCTCTAATTAATTCATGTATGCACTCTGGGATATAAAACTTCCCCTAAAAACTACCTTTGCTGCATCCCACAAATTCTGGTATGTTGAAATTACTGATTGTTTCTATAATTTCTTATTTGACCCACTCATTCTTTAGGATTAAATTGTTTAATTTCCAATGAGTTTTTAGTCTATCTTTCCATGGCCCTTTATTGCATATATATATATATATATATATATATATATATATGTATGTATGTATGTATGTGTGTGTGTGTATTTTGCATCATGATGAGAGAAGTATGCATTTAATATTTCTGCCTTTCTGAACTGAATTGTGAGGTTTTTATGCTCTAGTACATGGTCGATTTTTGAGCATATGCCATGAACTGCTGAGAAGAAAGTACATTCCTTTTTATCCCATTCAGTTTTCCCCAGAGATCTATCATATCTAGCCTCTCTAAAATTCTATTCGCCTCCTTAACTTCTTTCTTGTTTATTTTGAGGTTTGATTTGTCAGGTTCAGAGAGGGGGAGATTAAGGTCCCCCACTAGTATAATTTTGCTATCTATTTCTTCCTCTAATTCCTTTACCTTCTCCTCTAGGAATTTGGATGCTAGACCATTGGTTTCATATACGTTAAGTAATGATATTGCTTCATTCTAGATGGTGCCTTTTAGCAGGATATAGTTTCCTTCCTTGTCTTTTTTAGTTAGATCTATTTCTGCTTTTGCTTTATCTGAGATAAGAATTGCTACTCCTGCTTTTTTTACTTTAGCTGAAGCATAATATATTCTACTCCAGCCTTTTACCTTTACCCTATGGGTATCCCTTTGTTACAAATGGATTTATTTTATTCAGCATATTATAGGATTATGATTTTTAATCCATTATGCTATCCACCTCTCTGTTTTATGGGAGAGTTTGTTCCATTCACATTCACAGAAATGATGACTGTCTCTTTCCCTCCATCCTATTTGCTCCCCTGCTTATGTTTTTGTTTCTTTTTTCTCCCTTCCCCTCCTTAAAGGCTTTCCTTTTGACCACCACCTCCCTCAGTGTTTCCTCCCTGTGACCTCCCCCCTTCTTTACTTACCCTCTCCCCTT
Organism: Petaurus breviceps papuanus; assembly: GCF_028583685.1. Taxonomy (NCBI): domain Eukaryota; kingdom Metazoa; phylum Chordata; class Mammalia; order Diprotodontia; family Petauridae; genus Petaurus; species Petaurus breviceps. Next base: position 7,473,720 of record NW_027185890.1, read on the forward strand.
ACTAGTATTTCCCTCCCCTCTAATCCCTCCCTTCTTATTCCCCCCTTACCCTCCTACTGCCTATAGGATACAATAGATTTTTATACTTATCAGAGTATTTTATTCCCCCTTTGACCCCAAACCAATGAGAGTAAATTTCATATGGTGCTCCTCTCCCTCCCTCCTTTCCCTCTATTTAATGAGTTTTCATGTCTTTTCATGTTAGAATCTTAAACTTAACTCATTATGTTGATTCCTCTTTGAACCATAACCAGTGAGAAAAAAATGTTCAAATGATGTTCTACTCCCTCTTTCTTTCCCCTCTACTATAGTGTGTTTTTATGCCTCTTTGTATGGCATAATTTACTTTTTTTCTGTCTCATCCTTTCCTTTTATCCCATTACAGTCCCTTTGACCCCCTTAATAAGTTTGTTTTTTTTTGTCAGCAGATTAGTTCATTTATATCCACACCCTCTACCTTATATTTTATAAAAGGGTTATTATAACCCTTTTAATGGTCATGATAATTATATTAATTTCGATATTGACAGTTATCAGCTTCTCATATAGGGATGTAAACATTTTGCTCTTATTACATCCCAAGTTATATGCATGTTTGCATGAGAGTGTGCGTGTGTGTATGTATGAGTGTGTGTTTTCCTTGTTTACCTTTTTATATCTTTCTTGAGTCTTGTAATTGGAGACAAAATTTTCCATTGAGCTCTGGCTTTTTCATCAGGAAAGTCTGGAAGTTCCTTATTTCATTAAATGACCACCTCCTCGCCTGAAACATTATGCTCTGTTTTGTTAGATAGTTAATCCTTGGTTGCAGTACTAGCTCTTTTGCCCTATGAAATATCAAATTCCAATCCCTCCAATCCTTTAATGTAGGAGCTGCTAGGTTTTGTGTGATCCTGACTGTAGTTCCATGATATTTGAATTGTTTCTTTTTGGCTGCTTGCTGTATTTTCTCCTTAATCTTGTTGTTCTGGAATTTGACTACTCTATTTCTTGGAGTTTTCAATTTGGGATCTCTTTCAGGAGTCCAGTGAATTCTTTTGATAATTATTTTACCTTCTGATTTCTAGGACTTCAGGACAGTTTTCTTTGACAATCTCTTGGAACATGTTGTCCAGGCTGCTTTTTTCATATGGCTTTCTGGTAGACCAATAATTCTTAAAATCTCTCCTGGATCTGTTCTCTAGGTCAGTTGTTTTTCCAGTGAGATATTTTACACTTTCTTCCAATTTTTCAATCTTCATGTTTTGTTTGATTGACTCTTGGTGCATCATAGAGTCTTCTTCTTCTCTTCACACTCCTTGCTGCCTCAGTTATGCCCTTTCTCATTGACTTCTAAGCCTAAGGCTATTTCCACTATCTCAGGATTTCACTCTGGGTTTTCTAGGTCAGGGAGGGGGAATCGGAGCAGCTGGAGTTTACTTTGCAATCCTGGTCCCTGGAAAATCAGGCAGGCAATTTCTAAACTTCCAGGCTGGGGGCTGACAGCCCCAGGAGAAGCTGTCGTCTCTGCTGGGGCCACGATCCCTCTCTTACGTGGCTTCAATGGATCCTCCCCTTCCGTGGTAAGATGCTGGTGAGATGGTTTCAAATCACCCTTGGGGTAGGTGAGTCTGCTGGCTGGGGCTCCTTCTCTCTCCACTGTAGTCTGCTCTCTAATCAAAGCTGCTACAGCTCCCACCTTCTTCAGCTCCCCCTGCCTGGACCCACGTGGGCACTTTCCTGGTCTGGGTTCTGCCACTTCTCTGTCTCCCAGTGGATTCTGACACGCCAAAATTCATTCAGATTCACTTTTTAAAGTTTAATGATGGGATTCAAGTTGGAGCTTAGAAAAGTTATTGCTTCCATTCCACCATCTTGACTCCACTCTATATGTTACTATTAACAACAATATTGTAAGGATAGTCAATTATGAAAGACTTAGTTAATCTAAATAATACAATGATTCAAGACAATTCGGAGGGACACATGATGAAAAATGATATCCACCCCCAGAGAGAGAACTAATGAACTCAGAATACAGATTGAAACATTTTTTTCAATTTATTTTTCTTGTTTCATTTTTTGCAACATGGCTAATATGGAAATATATTTTGAATGACCTTGTATGTATAATTAATATTTTATTGCTTGCTTAATCAATGGGTGGGGGAGTGGCATGAAGGAGGGAAAGAATTTGGAACTCAAAATGTAAAAGAAAATGTTAAAAGTAAGTAAAATTTTAAAAATAAAATCAGAGAGAGAAGAAAAGAAAATTGGAGTATTAGGGAGGGTCCTACAACTGAATGCCATGAAGAAAAGATCATTGCTGTTGCCACATGGCACTGGCTAGGTCCTCAACTCATTGTCTCAGAAAGAATGAGAGAAAAAGAGATATCTATTACCAAATCCAATCATAGAGGAATTCCACAAAATTTCTGGGTTGACCATATGGGAATAATGAAGCAAGAAGCAGGAGTAATCTGTCAGAAACAAGCAGCACATAGAATCAGAAAACCTTGTGAAGATGTCCTGTCTTGGCTCTGTGCTTCCTTATCAAGATCATGGAATATTTCATCCTTTGGATACTTGGGACAAACAGTATGTATTAAAAATATCTATCATTTAAATTATTTGTATTAGCAAACTTTCTCAATCCTTCAAGGGTCTGTGCTCTCATCATTGGGAACATGAAGTCCTCCAACATAAATAAATTCCAACCATTTATACATCAAAATGATGGCCAGAGAAATGTAGGTATATATCTTATTAACCCATCAATTATATATCCACACTTGACCAAAATAAGAAGAAAACACGAATCTAGGAAAACTGATATTGTTTGGAAATCATTCAATACAAAAATTGAATAAAACTTGGCATAAATAACTTCAACAGTTTTAGTTTTTAAAATAAATGCATGTTTATATTGTTTCTTCATGTGTATATATATATATATGTCATTTGTATTTTTTTTTTGGTCTGCACTGGTGATTTCATTGATGCAGGGAGAACTTCTTAAGGAATATCTTTTGACAAGGACGATCAGCACCTATGGTTTAATGATGATATAACCTAAAACCTCTAAGTACAATATTGCTAAGGCAGTTTTTTTCCCCCATACTAGTTATTGAAAAGTACCTTATATGTAGTCCAAGTGACTGAAATTTCTTGATATCAAATTTTTACCTTAAGTAATGGGTAAATCATTTCTGCTATTTACTAATGTCATAGGGATATTTAGGATGAACTATTCATTGCCTGCATTAATATTTTCAATGTTTATTGAAATTATTTATGAGGAAATAAAATGTATCATTAATAGGATGACAAGGTAATTCATTACATAATTATGTACATTCAGATTTTCATTTTCTGAAAAATTCTCTCTTTGAGTTGAAAATTTCAGCTAAATTTTCCAACCATTTTTCATTAGACAAAAGTAAAATAAAACTGTACATTTCCAGTTGAATTTTTAAATTTTGGTACTAATTACAGAAAAAAATAGAACTTGCAAATATTATATAAGGAAAAATGGACCACACCAAGGATACTGCTTTAAAACTTTTATTCTGATGATAACCTGAATTAGCAGTATCATAACTATTGATGTGTGAAACAGAAAAAGATTCATTATTAACTATTTTAAATTATTCAAGTGTCAACCAATTAGTTATAATTCTAGAATTATGAAAGGATTAATTAAAATTTGCAAAGCAAAACATTTTCTTTTCAGTCATTTGGGACTTGAGAATCAGGCAACCTGTTTGCCTAGATTTTGTTAAATAATTTAATAAATGCATCATGCAGGTTGTGTGTAGTAGATGTGTGTGTGTGTGCATGACAGTTTGAAACTAGATGAAAGATCATACCTAAAGAGCAGTTATTAATGACTTCATGTCATTTTTGAAGGTGGTCTCCAAGAGAGTGACCCAGAGACTTGTACTTGATCTCTTGCCTGTTAGGATTTTAATCAGTGGCTTGGATAAAGGTGTAGATGGCATGTTCATCATATTTGCAGATGGCACAAAGCTGCAAGGGCTGACTAATATACTGGATGATATAGATTTCTTGTTAAGAACTTGACATACCAGAATGATGGTCAAAACCTAATGAGATGATATTTAATAGGTGGGCGTCAATTCTTACACCTGGGTTCACAATTACCTTCACAACAACACAGTGTAGTAATAGCTATCTGGCCATTAGTCCCAAAAAGATCTGGGTATTTTAGAAGATTTTCAACTCCATTTGAGTCATCAGTTTGATGTAATATCAATCAAATGATCAATAAGCATTTATCAAGTGCTTATTCTGTGTCAGGCACTGCACAAGGTTATAGTCATATAAATACAAAGAATGAAACAATCCCTAATCATGACAACAATAGATGAGTATATAAAGGACAACCATAAAGTGAATAAATGAAATACAAAATAGTTAAATATCAAGCAACTGAGAGCAATTGCCACTAGCAAGTGGGTTGGGGGTGGGGAGGATCAGAAAAGATTTCTGATGACTTATGTTTTTATGAGTTGAATTCTAAAGGAAGACAGGGACTGTCTAAGGCAGAGCTAGACACTGAGGGAGGGAAGATGGGACATTATGTGAAAAGAATAAAGAAGAAAGTTAATTTGACCATATCTCAGAGTGTGGAGAGAAGAGTAATGTCAGTTTGTCAGTCAAAGAACATTTATCAAGCACTCTTTTCAGTTGTGACTGACTTTTCATGACCTCATTTTTTATTTTCTTGGCAAAGATACTGGAGTGGTTCGCCATTTCCTTCTTCAGCTCATTTTACAAATGAGGAAACTGAGCCAAAAAGAGTTAACTGACTTGCCCAGGTCACGCAGCTATTAAGTGCCAGAGACCAGATTCGAACAGAGAAAAATGAGTCATCCTGACTCCAGGCCCAGCGCTTTATCCACTATGCCACCAATATTATTATGCTAAATATGAAGATGTAAAGAAAGGCAAAAGGCAGTCTGAAGGAACTCCTCATCTAATAAGGGAGACATGATGCAAACAACTATGCACTAGCAAACTATACACAGGATAAATATGAAATTGTCAATGGAGAAAAGGCAGTGGAATTAAGAAGAGCTTGGAAAGACTTCTTGTAGAAGATGGGACTTTAGCTGGGACTTAAAGGGAGCCAGGGAAGCCAAGAGGTATGGATGAAGAGGAAGAATACTCCAGGCATAGGGACAGTCAATGAAAATGCCTGGATTTGGGAGATAGAGTGTCTTGATTGTGGTACAGTTATGAGACCAGTGGTACTGTATTAAAGAGTAAATGAGGTAAGAAAACTGGAAGGGAGGATAGTTTCTGAAGAACTTTGAATGCCAAACATAGAGGCGAACAGAGAAGGTAGAAAGATATGTGGTTGCCAGTTCTTGATGGGCTTTAAAAGCTAAACAGAAACTATTTTATCTCAGAAGCAATACGAAGCCACTGGAATTTGTTAGTTTCTTGTGTAGGGAGGCCATGTGGTGATCTTCACTTAAGGAAAAATCACTTTGGCAGCAGTAGGTAGGATGGATTGGAGTGGGGAGCTTCCAAATAGAAATCTGTTGCAATAGTCTAGACAAGGCATGCCGAGCATCCAAGAAAAATTAATGGGATCTTGAGTTGCCTTGAGAGAGGCATAATTTTTGGAAAGAACTTTCAGGAAATATAAGACCCTTCATGGCATTAGCTGTATTTGTTGTTGTTTTTACATCTCTAGCACCTAGCACAATGTCTTGCACATGATAGATATTTTGAAATTAAATTGACTTAGGAGGTGATAAGTCCATGGTATTCTGCCCTAGTCAGATATTTGGAATAATATTATTAATTTTGGGTGCCGAATTTTAGGAACAATACATTTAAGATAGAAAGAGTTCAGAGTAGAGCAACTGGGAAGGGGAAAAGCCCTCAAGTTCATGCCATTTTAGGACTGATTAAAGGAACTGGATCTATTTAACCTGAAGAAACAAAGACTCAAGAAGGACATGATAGCTGTATTTGAATATTCCAAGGGCTGTCATATAGTAGAAGGAGTCACCTTGTTCTAGTTAACCCTTGAAGGCATAATTAGAAGAAATGAGTGGACATGGAAAAAAGACAAAATAAAACTTGGGTCAGGAAAAAAATTGGTCCCTATGAAGTAGAGTCATTCAAAAATTAAATTAGCAGTCTTGAGATTTGTTGGGTTTCTCTGTACTAGAAACACTTTAAGCAAAAGTTGTGAATTACCTAGCAGGTATGTGGTACAGAGACTTTGTTATCTCATGTTACTTGTACTACATGACTGCAAAAATCATGTACAACTTTGAAAATCTGTGAGATTTTATAAATACTTTTGTAATGATATGGTTTAGTTGGGTCTTCTGCCAAGCTTTCTACACACGTGTTTTTGCCTCCAGTGTTTCTTCTCCTCATTTTATGGGGCAATAGTTTCCATAATTCACAAACCCTACTGAAATGCCTCATATGACATTGAGTTGACCCTGGCCTCTTGAAGATTATGCCAACAGAGCAAAAACTTTGGCGGATTCTACCAAGCTGGAATGGTTCTGAATACTGACCCAGGGAATGACTACATCTGTGATCCAAAGAGATTTAGTGCTAGTAGGCTTACCACTGAATAATGATGTCTTTGGCCATGACAGCCCATGATTTTTATAACAAATAGTAAAGTTAACAAATTCACATTCTTTTTCTTTACTTTTTCCTTCATCCTCTGGAAAATATGTTAATACCTCAACTCTCAATTACTCTAAAACCACATATGTGTTGGTCTCCACCTAGACAGTAGCAAGCTCCTTGAGACTAGGTACTATGTCTCACACCAAGCTGAGTATACTAAAGCCATTCAATAAAGATTTGTTAAATGAAAAAGAGAAGAGAAAATGTGAAATTAAACAATAAAGCTTCCAAAATCATTTTTACACTAGCAGGTAATTAGAAAAGTACCTGTCCCAGATAATCCACAGAATTCTTGCAAATGTGCTTCACTTTATTCAAAAGAAATGTTCCCCTGGATGCAGCATTATGTTGTAATGCAGTGGCATTATACTCAAATACAAATGGGGGACTAAAAATCAGACATAAAGATCAATGCTGACAGCATATTTACTTAGAAAACTTCACTTTAGGGAGCAGCTAGGTGGCACAATAAATAGAGCATTGGCCCTGGAGGCAGGAAGACCTGAGTTCAAATGCGGCCTCAGATACTTGACACGTTTACTAGCCATGTGACTTTGGGCAAGTCACTTAACCCCAATTGCCCTCCAAAAAGCGAAAAAAGAAAACTCCACTTTAACATTATCTAAGTTCCATCACACTTTTGCTTATTTTTGAAATTTTTTCCTGATTGCATTTGAATCTTGTTTTTTTCCACATTAGGGAATATTGTCCATGGCATGTGCCTACAAACCTCTGCCTATTTGATACCCAGAATAGAATGTTAGATTAGATTTAAGATGAATTGGGTTCAAATCCTGCCTCTAACATTCTGATCATGTGACTCTGAGCATGTCATGAAGCCTCTTGGCATCTGTAGGCATCTGTATAAAAGTATAAAATGCATAGTATGTTCAGGTTCAGATATATACTATTTGAGGGATTTTTTTTTCATTAGGATTTTCCTAAACAGTGAAATCATAGGCCAAGTAAATGAAAATATGCTCCTGAAATTTAAACATAAGATAATATATTGTAAATCGAATCACCTAGGAAGTTTAGGATGAAACAATTAAGATGGCCAAAAGGGTGTAGAGCATACAAAGTATCACACATGTATAATACATATATTTTGTTCAAAAAGAATCAGGAGACATTGGATATAGGGACAACCTAATGTAGAAATGGAAATTAATCATATTCTGATAGAAAACATAGCTAGTTATTGACAAAAGTATTTCTCTTTATATATGAATCTGCTGAATGTTCCTTTAATTAGTGAGTCTACTTCCTCCTCCCATTGTCTTTATTTTTATAAGCAATTGGGGTTAAGTAACTTGCTCAAAGTTACACAGCCAGTTATTTTTGTGTGGGTGCCAAGTATCTGAGGACAGAACCTATCCGGGGTCTCCTGACGCCCGGCGTGGCTCTTACTCACTGTGCCACCTGGCGGCCCCCTCCCATTGTCTTAGTACTATAATTACCGTGATGTTTTTTTCAGGGTCTTTGCATGGTTCTAAACTTTCATCTGGGCGACCGCCCTAGAATGCCCCTATAGTAAGTTACTCATATGATTATTATTACACTTTTATATAATCCAATTCAAAATCCCAGTCTCTTTCTTTCCTATCAAACTTGTTCACTGGTGGGGGGGGGGGGGGAGGTTGTGAATATCGTGGTGGAAGGGAATTCTGGACCGTACATTTCCACTCTTTCCTCATTGTTCAAGGATCTTAGAATATCATGAGTTAATATTCATAGTTGGATCTAAAAAACCCATATTTTTTTTTCTTACCACTGGGTGCCTCACTTATATTATTCTGCTACCATCACTGTGGAAGTGGAAGGAGGTTATATAGAACTTAGGCCATTTTGCATTTTTCTTTGTTTCATGGGATGGGATATCAAATAATTCATCTCCAAAAGACCAGCCTAGTGCTGGTGATCTGCTTAAGTAGTGTCAAGCTCAAATAGAAAAGTATCCCTGCAGGCTACATGTTGACTTAGAAAACTACAAATTATCATTGGCTATGTTGTATTGTATTTTTGTTTTCTTTAATATTTACCAATTATATTTCAATCTGGTTTGGGACTTTACTGGGAATGTGTTGATTATTTACTGGCCTCTCTGGCAGCAAGTTTGACATTTATTTGACCATTGTTTCTTATTTAGCAAAGCTAAATAAGAAAACAGATGTAGTCTGTCATCAAGACCATGCTGGGACTTCTTATAGGGTCAAAGAACCTTCTTATGAGGAGTTTATGCTCTGCTGTCATAGACTTCATAACACAGGGTCACTTCCTTGCCAGAGTAAGACTTTGTGGAAAAATATAAGGACAGAAAATTTTAAAAAAATAAGAAAAGAACTTCAAAGATTAGTTAAAAATGTGCTGCAAAAATTTGTTACCAGATCCTAGGAATGTATTAATCTTTACCATTTAATGCTCAATTTCACTTTCTTTCCTGGAAGTTAAGATAAAAAAATGAAATATGTCTAATTCATTATCTGAAAGAAAGCAAGCATACAGGTTGAACTGAGGACAAAAACATTTTTTCTGTTGTTGTTTTATTTTTGTTTTTTGCAGGGGGAAGGGCAGGGCAATTGGGGCCAAGTGACTTGCCCAAGGTCAAACCACCAGCAAGTGTTAAGTGTCTGAGGCTGGATCCGAACTCAGGTCCTCCTGACTCCAGGGCCGATGCTCTATTCACTGTGCCACTTAGTCGCCTCAAAAACATTTTTTCTTAGAAGTTTAATACTTGCTACCTAGTTTCTCCTTTATTGGAGACTCCCCAGCTACCACCTATGGAAGAGTGTAATGGTCACCATTCTTATAAACTTCTACAGGTGAGGTAAGAATGTCAGCCTAGCTAAAGCAGCAAGGCATTCTGAGAGAAAGGCAGAAAGTCAAACCAATGTCACTATCTCAGTCATAATTTTCCTTCATATTGCAAGGAGACAGTCCAAGATCCTGAGCCCAAGATTCTTTGGAACAGTGTTCTCAGACCATGAGTCTTGCTTCCAACTGATCCTGCCCCTATAGTCATCACTGAAGGGAGCAACCCCTATGAAGAAAATATCTACAACTCTCATTACCAACAACGCCAACAAAAGGCTAACTACCACCGCCAAAGAGGTAAATCCAAAAGAGCCTTGAGAATAACAGAACACCTCAGATAACTGGCTCTGCACCCATGGTGTAAAGTGTACCTTTCTCCAGCCCCTAGTCATCATCCAGGGAAGAAACTCCTATAGATATGAAGTCTGAAAGCTGTCTCTGTAGGTTCTGTATATCATGCATCCTCAGCAGTCTCAGCTACTAAAAATTCAACAAAACTTTCACCACTAAAGTCCTTGGCATTATCAAATGGTTCAAAATCAGAAACTGATACTGCTTTATCAGTAGAAATGACATTAAAGGGTGGAGCCTAGATGGTGGAGTAAAAACAGGGACTTACTTGAGCTTACCATGAAACCCCTCCAGATACCTGTAAAAAATGACTCTAAACAAATTCTAGAGCTTCAGAATCCCCAAAATGACAGAGTGAAACACATCATCAGCCCCAGAGAGCCTGGAAGGCTGACAGAAAGGTTATATCACACCAGGTTAGGAGCAGAGCACAGTCCAATGTGGGTTGTGCCAGTCACAGACTGAGCTGGAGCAAGCCTCAGTGGACTAAATTGCTGGCAGCTGTGGCAATTTCCAGACTTCTCAACCCACAAACATTGGGAACAGTATTGAAGGTCAGTGGGGGATCTCTGTGAGACTTGGGTGAAAAAGGAGTGTGCATGTTATGGCCCCAATACCAGGATGGTGGAGGTGAATGTGGTGGCAGCAACAGCAGCAGGAGCAGCAGCTGCTGCTTCTGGAACTCTGGGCCACACATGGTGGGGAATCCAGAAGTTGATACAAAACCTCTGGAGCCTGGGACAGTGCATCCACACCCACACCCACTGGAAGCAGAGTCCTGCCTTGAAAGGGAGTTAGGAAGTCAAGTATTTGGCTAGGAAGATGAGTAAAAAGCATAAAAAAGAGTTAGACTACAGAATCTTACTTTGGTGACAAAAAAGATCAAAACATGGAGTCAGAAAAAGACAAAAAAGTAAAAGTTCCTATATTAAAAGCCTCTAAGAAAAATATAAATTGATCAAAATGATATTTTTCAGAGGTAGGCAAAACATTCTTTATAAAATAGCCTAGTCATAGCAAGAGGAGGAAGAAAAACAAATTGTTCCTTTCTAGAACTTAGAGCTAATAAGCATTGGAGTCTCTGCATAAGTCCTCAACAGAAGAGTTTAGTCAAAAATATTGGCACTAATTGTCATCAAGTATTTATTTATGTAAATATAACCTGAGAATTCCTCCTGTTTTGAAACCTCATAAATCTGGGGTTTCATTGTAGATATTTTTAATGATAATTTGCCTATCTGGTTTGCTTGCCCCTCCAACCCAAACACATAAAGATAAAATTGGGATCTTTTCAATCTAGGCCTAAATAAGCAGGTTTTTGACTTGTTAAGCCTAAAGAATGACACTGAATCAGTAAAATATCTAGTCAAGACAGAGATAATAAAACAATAGAAAATAATCTTAACTTCATTTCTGAGAAAGTTTAGTTTCATTCAATTTAAAAAAAATGGAAAATGAGTATCACCAAAAGACTCATAACTTTAATAAGCCAAGTTATTTCTATTCAACTGAAATAAAAAGGCTGTAATCTTGTGTGTGGACAGCCTTAGTCTTGCCACTTGAAAATTGTTCCTCCTGGTTCAGGGGTCTGAGTCAAGATGGCAGTGTGGAAGAAGGAAAACTCTGTGAACTCCCCCCATAACCTCCTCAAATACCTATGAAATATGACTCTAAACAAATTTTTGAGCTACAGAACCCACAAAGTGACAGAGACAAATCTCCTGGTAAAGGCAGCCCAGCAGGGAAGTGGTAAGGGTCCAACAAAGTGTGCTGGGAGCTGAGCCCAGCCCTGGGTGAACCCATGGTTTTAGCCCCAGGGTAGCCCCAACCAGCTGCTGCTGCAAACTTTGGGAGAGTGGATCACCAGCAGCTGTGGTGATTTCCAGAAATATCAAACCATAAATGCCAAAGAAAAATTAAAAGGTCAGTGTAGAACGCTGATGGAACTGGGGGTGGGGGGATGGAGGCGTGGTCCAGCCCCTACCCCCTGAGGTGAGAATTGGTGGAAGTATGGTGGCCCTGGAGCCACTGGCGCATGGCTGCTTCAGAGGTCCTGGCCTGCAGATCATAGATGGGCCAAGTGACCATTCATGGTATAATAGCTCTTGCTTTAACCTGCCTGGATCTAGATCGCAGTCTTGGGTGGTGGTCCTCAGGTGTATGACCAGTGAGCTAGCGCATGTGGGGGCTGTAGAGAGGGTGCCCATCTAATAGCTCTGGCAGCTACAAAAACCTCAGCGATTTGGGACAAACTCTCCTCTCTGAAAGTAGAGTTCTACTGTGGCAAAAAGCTTAAAAGTCAAGTAATTGAGTGACAAACATGGGCAAGCAAAGGAAGAAAACAAGCATAGCAATTTGACTTTGGATTCCTTATTTTGTGGACAAAAAGAAGCAAAGCATGGAGCAGGAGGAAGGCAACAAAGTCAAAACTGCTGCACCAAAAGCTCCCAAGAAAGATATGAATTGGTTACAGGCCATGGAGGAAATCAAGAAGGATTTTGAAAATCAAGTAAGGGAAGTGGAGGAAAAATTGGGAAGAAAAATGAGAATGATGCAAGAAAATCATGAAAATAGAGTGAACAACTTGACTGAAGAAAATAACACCTTAAAAAAAAGACTAACTGAAATGACAAAAGAGGCCAAAAAGCCAATGAGTTTCAATGCCTTAAAAGCCAAATTATATTAAATTAATTTTTATCTAGAATATCCCCATCTAGAATATTCCCCATCTACCAAGAAATTTTAGAAAATGCTTTTGTGCCTCAGGTTTTGTAATTAATTAAAAATAAATCTAAAAATGTCAAGAAAAGAAAATTGTTCCATTATCTTCTAACACTTTTTGTGTCCATCCAACTCTTGGTTTAGGTTACATTGGGCAGTATTCATGCCTCTCAACTGTGGTCTCCACTGGTTTACACAAATGAGATCTAATCTCCTAGCTCTACTACAGTTAGAAATTTCCATGTTAAAGTAAAAAAAAAATCAATGATGAAAAATGTTACTGACTTAGCTCATTCTCAAAGTTTCTTTTATTCCCCCCCATGGTTAAAAACCCAAAAGCAACCTCCATTTTCTCCATCTTATCCTCTTCATTCTTAATCATACTGATACAGTCAACCTATGCTTCTACCATATACATTTTGTGAGATTTAGACTTCTTTTTCTCCCAATGAAGATTTGCCCAAAGGACCTTTGTTCCTATTTTATTTCTATCTAGTTTCTGGGATAACATATATAGATGTGAAAGTTGGCTTACAGGTCATTGAGTCCAGTACACTAATTTTTTTTATTGTATTTTGTTCTTTTTTTTTTTGGAGGAGCGAGGGCAGGGCAATTGGGGTTAAGTGACTTGTCCAAGGTCACACATCTAGTAAGTGTGAAGCCGAATTTGAACTCAGGTCCTCCTGACTCCAGGACAGGTACTCTATTCACTGTACCACATAGTTGCCCCCAGTCCACTAATTTTGTAGATGAGGAGATTGAAGGTGAAAGAGATGAAGTGACTTGCCTTTAATTACCAAACCAGAAAGTATCTGAGATGGGAGTGAAACCAAAGTCATTATGTTTCCTATGGTTCCTCTATCTACTACACTCTGCTACCTCTTTTTAAAAGTTATAAGGATTCTCTTCAATGGTAATATCTGAATGTTGTTTCATTCATTTTACATCTTGAAAAGGGAAATTTGCCACTCTATTCAAATTTAATAGAGGGTGACAATAATCCTTTTACTACCACTGATCTCATCATTGACCAAACTGTACTCTCTTTGCTTTCTAGGAAAGACATGATATATTATGAAATAAGACATTGTTTTCTAATAAAACATTAGCAAGTAGTTTGTGCCTTCCTCTACAGCTATCTTCCAAGGCACAAGGACTTTTTCTTTTTTTCTCACTTTCTTTTTTTTTGTTTTTTTTTAATGCTTTATTAACTTCTGATTTACATCATTCGTTTCCGCCAGATTTTGAGTTACAAATTTTCTCCCCATTTTTCCCCTACCCACCGCCCCAAGATAGCAATCCCACAGGATATCCCCTCCTCCAATCTGCTCTCTCCCATACTTTCTCCCACACCCCTTTCAACTTTACCAGTGGATCTCTATGCCACAGTGCCTGTATATATTATTTCTCAATCACATGTAAAATAGTATTAATAATAGTATATATATATATATATATATATATATATATATATATTTGAATATTTGATTTTAAAACTTTCAATTCCATATTCATACCCTTCCTTCCTTGTCACCCACCCTTACTGGGAAGACTAGCAGTTCAGTATAGGTAGTACATGAGTGGCTAATGCAAAATAATTAACATAGTAGATATATTGTAAAAGACTGACTACATTTCCCTTCCTCCTATCCCACCTCCCACTTGTTCTATTCTCTACTTTGATCCCATCCCTTTTCAAAAGTGATTCTTCCAACTTCCCTTCCCCCCCCAGCCTGCCCTACCTTCCATCATCCCCCCTCTCATCCCCTTCCTCCCCTATTCTCCTGGAGGGTGAGATACCCTATTTAGTGTGTATTTCATTCCCTCCTCAAGCCAAATTCAATGGGAATAAGGTTGACCCATTCCCTTTTGCCTTCTTATTCTTCCCCTCCATTGTAACCATTTTTCCTTGCCTCTTCTCTATGAGATAGTTTACCCCAATATGTCTCTCCCCAACTCCTCTCATTATATTCCTCTCACCCCTTAATATCACCTTTTAAGTATCATCCCTTCCTGTTAAATTGGTCCTGTGCCCTCTATCTATGTATACCTGTAAACATATATACACACATTCACATATGTATTCATATGTCCATATACCTTCATATATATATTTCTAATCCCTTCAACTACTGAGAAAAGTTTCAAAAGTTACAATTGTTGTTTTTCCATGTAGGAATGTTAATAGTTCAACTTTGATAAGTTCCTTATGATTTTTTTCCCTGTTTACCTTCTCATGTTTCTCTTGCTCCTTGTATCTGACTGTCAAATTTTCTATTCAAATCTGTTTGGTTTTTTTTTTCAGCAAGAATGCTTGAAAGTCCTCTATTCCACTGAAGGACAATATTTTCCCCTGAAACATGATACTTAGTTTTGCTGGGTAGGTGACTCTTGGTTTTAATCCCAGCTCCTTGGAACTCTGGAATATGATATTTCAAGCGCTTCGAACCCTCAGTGTAGAAGCTGCCAGATCCTGGGTTATCCTGATTGGGTTTCCACAATATTCAAGTTGTTTCTTCCTAGCTGCTTATAATATTCTCTCCTTAATCTGGGAATTGTGGAACCTGGCTCTAATATTCCTAGAAGTTTTCTTTTGGGGATCTTTTTCAGGCAGTGATCAGTGGATTCTTTCAACCTCTATTTTGCCCTCTGGTACTAAAACATCAGGGCAGTTTTCTTTGAGAACTTTCTGGAGGATGATTTCTAGGTTCTTCCTTTGGTCATGGCTTTCAGGTAGTCCAATAATTTTTCAATGATCTCTCCTGGATCTATTTTCCAGGTCAATGGTTTTTCCCATGAGATATTTCACCATTGCCTTCTAATCTTTCATTTGTTTGGATCTCTTTAACAGTATCTTGATTTCTCTTAAAGTCATTAGCTTCCATTTGCTCCTGTCTAATTCTGAAGCAATGATTCTACTCAGTGAGCTTTTGAGATTCTTTTTCCATCTGGCAAATTCGGCTTTTTGAGGCATTCTTCTCCTCATTGCCTTTTTGAGCCCCCTTTACCATTTGAGTCAGTCTATTTTTTAAGGTATTATTTTCCTCAGTCAGGCTGTTGACTCTCATTTCATAATTTTCTTGCATTGTTCTCATTTCTCTTCCCAGTTTTTCCTCCACTTTTCTTATCTACTTCTTAAGATCCTCTATGGCCTGTATCCAGCTTGTATTTTCCTTTGAAGCTTTTGGTGCAGGAGTTCTGACTTCCCTGTTTTCCCCGTTTCATGCTTTGCTCCTTTTTGTCCCCAAAATAGGAGTCTAATGTTGGAATCTTCTGTCTGCTTTGTTTCCTTTGCCTGCTCATTTTGCCACTCAATTACTTGACTTTTGGGCTTTTTGCCACAGTAGGACTCTGCCACCAGACAGGGGAGCTTTCGTCCCAAATGCTGGGGTTTTCTCAGCTGCCAGAGGTATTAGATGGGTGCCCTCTCTGAGGTCTCCACATTCTGTGGCAAGCTGGACACACACCCCAGGACCTCCACCCTAGACTGCAATCCAGATCCAAGCAGGTTAAAGCAAGAGCAATTAACCCTCAGACTGGTGCTTGGTCCCCCTACACTCTGCAGACCAGGAGCTGAAGCTGCCACATGGCACTGGCTGGCTGTGCCAGTGTCTCAGAGGATTCTCGCCCCAGTGGTAAAAGCCATGCACTCCCATTTACTGGTCCCAAAGTCCAGACTGGACTGGCCTCTCACTTTGTCCTTCGCATCTATGTGTTCATAAATCTGGAAATGGCCACAGCTGCTGCTGTTCTGGAATCCCTCCCCCAGGAGACTTGTCAGGCCTGCCCTGGGGCTAAATCCTTGGCGTGGGGCTGGGCTCAGCTCCCAGAGCACTGTGCTGGATTCCTGCTGGCCTGCCGGGCTGTCCTCAGCAGAAGGTTAACTTCTCTGTTTCTTTTTTGTGGGTTCTGCAGCTCCAAAGTTTGTTTAGAGTCCCCTTTTTACATGGATTGGGGAAGGTGGAAGCCAGAGCCTAGGGAAGGTCATGCTTCTACTCCGCCATCTTGGCTCCGCCCCTTTTTCTCACTTCCAATATTCATCTTCTCTTACATAAAACCCTACTTAAGTAATATGAAGACTGAAAAGATCAAAAGATGTTAACCTTTTTGTAACTAATTGAATTTTGATGAACATATGTGTATTTGATTTAAGATGGTACATTTCTTAATTTGAATATTGTCTAGCAACACTTCCACATATCCCAAATCCTAGGAAAGCTGACATTAATTAGAGCTTCAGCTGTGAAGCATAAATTAATTGAAATCAAAGACAATGTGAGCAATCCCAAATCTTCCTGCATAGGTTACTATTGAGGGAGGAGAGTAACTGCTATAACTAATCAAAGTAGGAAACAAGTATGTGTTCTGGAAAGAGCTCTAGAATTAATTCTGTGATCCCAGAACTAGAAGAATGGAAGAGAGGTCTTTAGACATCTTTGACAGATGCCAGGAACATAAGCCCAAAAATAACTGTCCTTATTATCATTATTATCATGTATTTGGTGTCTCTGGGGTTTACAAACTAAGTACATAACAATCATGAGCCAAAGAAACTAGCATTGTTTCCTCATTAGGCCAGAGTGAAATGTCCCAGATTTTTTTAACATCAGTTATTGCCAAAGGATCCTATCTTTTCAGATAATCATTAAAGATTTATTAAGCATTCATAAGGTACACAGCACAGTGTAAAAAATATATAGAACTAATAATAACAAAGATTTTCACCATTTTTATAAATGCCTAACTGAAAGTAAGATTTGAATGAAAATATCAATGTTATTTTGCACATGAAAAAGGTTTTAAATAGAGCAAAAAGTTCCTTTACTTGAAATAGGCAAGTGATCAATCACATGTCCTATTGCTGTGGTATTTTTCTCAATTCTATGCACTTACTTCAATTCCTTTCTACTCCATCCTCTTTTCTTAAAGCCCACCTACTAGCTGTTGACCATTTGATGTCCAATCCTAATTGGGGAGAATTCAAAGTTTGGATTCCCTGGTGCAATGAACACTCTAATGCAGCCAACAGGACCAGAAATTATGCATCATGCATGACAACATAGGCCAAATTGGAAAGGAATGGGACCAGGAGTGTAACAAGAACCACCAGAGTGAATTATTAGACAAGGTCACAGCAACAGCAAGAAATATAAGGAAGCCCAGAATCAATGAGGTTCAGATAGCACAAGGTGGCATAAGAATCTAGCAGCAGGAAAGAATTAAATGTCAAAGTAACCTAGCAATGGTTGAGGAAGGTCAGTATCATGGACACTAGGGTTCAAGGACACAATTCAAGTACTTTTGAAAATTGGACCCCTAATCCCAGAATAACTAAAGCATCTAAAAGGGAAAGAAAATAGGTACCCAATTACTACAACAGAGGTAGAAGATTATGGGGGGGGGGGGAAGGTAAGTCACAGGGACCAAACCCATTTACTGTAATGAAAGTACAAAGCAAAAATAGGAACAATTGAAAAGTTGACTTGATTCTGAATACCTGACCTATAGATTCACGAGTCCTTTGCTATGTTGGCAGATCAAATTGATCCAGAGCATAGACAGGACTGGGCTTGTAGGTGGGAATAAATACCAACAGCTGGGGACTGGAGAACTGCAAAGGCAAAAGGTCAAATTAGTCATTACACCATGCCAATTCTGAACAAATGTGCGCATGTGTTAAAGTCTAAGAGTTAAAGGGGTACCAGTTAGATAAATATCCCAGTCAACTGAAATTATACTTAATCATTCTGTGAATGAGTAGGACACCATCATAATCTACCGCACATATAGATTTGTATGTCTCAATGTCTTAAAGGGAAAATATAAACTCAAAATTTCTTCTAGATCACATAGCTAACTCAGCAACTTTTTAAGGTTATGTTATGGAGTAATTGCCTATTTGAACTGTTAAAAAGGGTTTACCTTAATAGGAGTTCTTTATACCAATTAAAACAGAAGTCTAACCAAAATCAAGTGAGCAAATAAAAAAAAAAAACATTTGGCTATAGGAAGGATAAATGTGGGTATGGCCAGGGCAAGAGTGACAGGCAATGGCGAACAGGGTTAAAACAAGATGAGGGTTCTTGCTTAGGCAGCACATATACTAAAATTGGAATGACACAGAAAATATTAACATGACCCCTGTTACAAGGATGACATGCAAATTCATGAAGCTTTCCACATTTTTATGAATATTTACAAAAATATAAGTTGTCTACATTAACTGAAGAGGAAATAAAATACTTAACCCGATTTCAGAAAAAGAAATTGAACAGGCCATTGATGAACTACAAAGGGATAAAATCTCCAGGGCCAGGTGGATATACTAGTGGATTCTATCAAACATTTAAAGAACAATTGATTCTAATACTCTACAAATTTTTTGGGAAAATTGGAGAAGGAGTCCTACCAAATTCTTTTTATAACACAAATATGGTACCGATACCTAAATCAGGAAGAGACAAAATGGAGAAAGAAAATTATAGGCCAATTTCCCTCATGAATATAGATGCAAAAATTTTAAATAAAATAAAAGTAAAAAGACTTACCACAGGGGTGGCCAGGTGGCACAGTGAGTAAGAGCACTGGCCCCAGCGTCAAGAGACCCGGGATCAGTTCTGGCCTCAGAGACTTCGCACCCACACAAAATAACTGGCCATGTAATCTTGAGCAAATTACTTAACCCCAATTTCTTAAGAAAAAAAAGATTTATCACAAGAATAATACACTTATATCAGGTAGGATTTATTCCAGGAATGCAAGGATGGTTCAATAATAGGAAAACTGTCAGTATAATTGATCATATCAACAATAAAACTAGGAGAAACCAAATGATTATCTCAATAGATGCAGAAAAGGCTTTTGACAAAATACAACACCCATTCCTGTTAAAAACACTATAATGTATAGGAATTAATGGGGTCTTCCTTAAAATAATAAGTAACACCTATCTAAAACCATCAGCAAGTACTATATGTAATGGGGAAAAGCTTCCACTAAGATCAGGGGTGAAATAAGGATGGCCATGATTACACCTCTTATTCACTTTTGCATTAGAAATGTCAGTGGTAGCAATAAGGGAAGAAAAAGAAATTGAAGGCATCTGATTAGGCAAAGAAGAGACTAAGCTATTACTCTTTGCAGATGATGATGATGATATACTCAGAGAATCCTAGAGAATCAAGTAAAAAACTACTGGAGATAATAAATAAATTTAGCAAAGTTTCAGGATATAAAATAAACCCATATAAATCCTCAGCATTCCTATATATTTCTAATGAAATCCAAAAACAAGAAATAGAACGAGAAATTCCATTTGAAGTTACTGTAGATATTATAAAATGTTTGGGAATATACCTGCCAAAACACACCCAGGACCATATGAACACAATTACAAAACACTTTTCACACAAATAAAGTCAGATCTAAATAACTGGAAAAACATCAGTTGCTCATGGCTAGGTAAAGCTAATATAATAAAAATGACAATTTTACCTAAATTAATTTACATATTTAGTGCCGTATCAATCAATCTACCAAAAAAAATCCTTTATAGAGCTAGATAAAATAGTAACAAAATTCATCTGGAAGAACAAAAGGTCCAGAATATCAAGGGAATTAATGAAAAGAAATGCTAGGGAAGGTGGTCTAACCATACCAGATTTTAATCTGTATTATAAAGCAGCAGTTATCAAAACTTAGTACTGGCTGAGGAATAGAGTAGTGGATCAGCAAAATAGATTAAGTACACAAGACACAGCAGTCAATGACTATAGTAATCTACTGTTTGATAATTCGAAAGACTCCATCTTCTGGGATAAGAACTCACTATTTGACAAAAACTGCGGGGAAAACTGGAAAATAGTATGGCAGAAACTGGGTATAGATCAATATCTTACACCATATACCAAAATCATGTCTAAATGGGTACATGATCTAGATATAAAGGCTGATAAGCAACTGGGAGAGCAAGGAATAGTTTACCTGTCAGATTTATGGAGAAGGAAAGATTTTATGACCAAACAAGAGTTAGAGAGCATTATGAAATGCAAAATGGATAATTTTCATTACGTTAAATTGAAAAGTTTTTGTACAAAAAAGTCAATTAACCAAGATTAGTAGGGAACTGGGAAATTGGGAAAGAATTTTGAAAACCAATATTTCTGATAAAGGCTATGTTACTAAAATATACAGAGAATTGAGTCAAATATATAAGAATACAAGTCATTCCCCAATTGATAAGTGGTCAAAAGATATGGAAAGACAGTTTTAAGATGAAGAATTAAAGATGTCTATAAGTATATGAAAAAATGCTCTAAATCACTATTGATTAGAGAAATGCAAATCAAAACAACTCTGAGATACCACATTTCACTGGTCAAATTGGCTAAGATGACAACACAGGAAAATAATAAATGCTGGAGAGGATGTGGCAAAACTATAACACTAATGCATTGTTGGCAGAGTTGTGAACTTATCCAACCATTCTGTAGAGCAATCTGGAACTTTGCCCAAAGTGCTATAAAAAGTGCATACCCAGCAATACCTGTTCTAGGGCTGTATCCCAAAGAAGTCATAGAAGTGCAAGAAGGACACATATGTACAAAAATATTTATAGCAGCTTTATTTGTAGTGGCAAAGAATTGGAAATCAAGGGGATGCCCATCAATTGGGGAATGGATAAACAAAGTGTGGTATCTGAATGTAATGGAATACTATTGTGCTATAGGAAATGAGGAGCAGCAGACTTCATAATAACCTGGAGAGACTTATATAAACTGATGCTGAGTGAGGAGAGCAGAACCAGGAGAACTTTGTACACAATTACAGACACATCATATGTGTGATGACTATCTTTGATAGACTGGGCAAGACTCATGATGGAAAGGATATCCACATCCAAAGAAAGAACTACATAGTCTGCAGATTGAAGGGAACTATTTGCTCTCTCTCATTTGTGTTTTGTTTTATCCCTTCTTTCTCATTGTTCACCCCATTGGTTATAATCCTTCTTTACAACATCACTAATGTTCAGCATGAAGTTACTTGTAGAACCTATATTTGATTACATGCCACTATGGGGGGAGGAGGGAGGAAAGAAACAGGAAGAAAATTTGAAACAAGAGTTTGTGGAACTGAATGTTGTAAACTAAAATTAATTAATTAAAAAAACAAGATGAATTTAGGGCTGTGTAAAGTAAATATTTTAAATCATTTTCTCTTATTTCTCAATCCTTTTGACTTTCTGTAATCATTCAAAATTCAATTTAGTAGAATGTAAGTTCCTGGAATATAGATGGTTTTGGTTTGATCTTTGAATCCTCAGTGCCTAGCAATGTCCATTAAGGTACTAAATAAATTTTGTTGCTTCTCCAAATTCAACATATATTAAATGTGTATTGTATGCGATGTACTCGATTTTCAAAATTGGCAATACTAATTTTGATTTCAGGTAGAACTGAGTGAGAGCAATGATTCAGAATTGACATACTCCTGCTCTTAGAAACACTATTAATTTAAAATCCTGTCCTTCCTTTCTAGTTTTGGCTAATTGAGTAAATAATTTTTATTCACACAAATTAAAGCAGCTGGCATAGTGGATAGTATGTTGAACTAGGAGTCTGGAAATGTGGGTTAAAATATTCTCCCATAAAAACAAATGAAAGCATTTTAGTCATGGATAAGTCAGAGCCCCTCAGAATCTCAGTTTCCTTATCTCTGTGATAGATGAGTTATTGGACCCCTATTTTATTCCACTCAATAGTAATGTTTGATGTGATTCCATAGGAGTAGTGGTTATACTTTGGTATAGTAAGCCTCAGAACTGTGGACTACAGATTTTAAATTCACTTGCTTAATCATAGGAAGCTAACCAGTGGACGTCCACCTTCATTTTTACTTGTTACAGTGACCAAGCCCAGCATGACAAAGTTGACTTAACACATGGAAACTCCCCCAGCTCTTCCTGTTGCCCCACCATCCCTTGTCATCCCTCTATTGACCAGCATGGGGAAATAAGCACAGCCAATGAGTGACCCTGGTTGCTGGTCTGCAGCCTGCCCTTCAACCTATCCTTTGGCCCTTGTAGATGTTCTGACTTCTGCTTAAAAGCCTTGCCCCATAAGCCTGCTCATTGGTTTAGTAGGACATCTTGAAATGACAAGATAGGTCTGCAAAGGTATGTTCACTAGCCCATTTGTCAACCAATGGGATTCTGTATTTTGTGTAGACACTCTTAGTGGGCCAAGAGCAAGGTCTATCAACCAATGTGATTCTGTACTTTTAGTCTGCTTCACCTGTATTGTCCAGGTATCAAGCATTACAAAACTAAAGCCATGGAGGAAATGGGCATCTCAGATAATGAGGAAGATTGGAACTCCACTTCATTACAGGGGGCCATAGACCATTGCCTGAGAGTTCTGTCTCAGTGTGTTTTTTTTCTTGATAATTAGACATTTTTGAAAATCTCCACATCTCTAAAACATGGTAAGGAACCCCCAATAACCCTACTTCAGAGTTAGTGTACAGAAAATGCTATGAAAATCTTAAAAAGTTGTTGCTGTTAGTCATGTCCAACACTTTTTAACCTGATTTGTGGCATTCTTGGCAAATATACTGAAGCAGTTTGTCATTTTTTCCTCCAGATCATTTTAAAGGTGAGGAACTGAGTCACAGTTAAGTGACTTGCCCAGGGTCACACAGCTACTAAGTTTGTGAGGCCAGATTTAAACTCAGGAAGATGAATCTTTCTGACTTCAGACCAGGCACCCTATCCACTGAGTCACCTAACTAACCCTTAAAAAGCTATATAAGTAGAAGTTACTTATAACATTTCTAGCTTATTATATTTATAAACATTACTTTTAAATAATTTATCTAATGAAATTAATGAAACATTTGCAATAGCCTTCTGAAGCTCACTTAGTTTGTATGCAAAGTTTTACTAAACAATACTCCCCTCAATTACATATTTTGTAATTTAGCCAAAGTCATGAAAGATGATTTCATCTTTGCATTTTTTTATTTTTCAAATGCTTTACTAACTTTTGATTTACATCATTCATTTCCGCCAGATTTTGAGTTACAAATTTTCTCTCCATTTTTCCCCTACCCACCGCCCCAAAATAGCAGTCCCACAGGATATCCCCTCCTCCAATCTCCTCTCTCCCATATTTTCTCCCATACCCCTTTCAACTTCTCCAGTGGATCTCTATGCCCCAGTGCATGTATATGTTATTTCCTAATTACATGTAAAACAGTATTAATAATAGAATATATATATATATATACATATATATATTATTGAATACTTGATTTTAAAATTTTGAATTCCAAATTCATTCCCTTCCTCCCTTGTCACCCAACCTTACTGGGAAGATAAGCAGCTTAGTAAAGGATGTACATGTGTGGCTAATGCAAAACAATAACATAGTAGATATATTGTAAAAGACTGACTATATTTCCCTCCCTCCTTTTCCACCTCCCACTTGTTCTATTCTCTACTTTGATCCCATCCCTTTTCAAAAGTGGGTGCTTCCAACTTCCTTCCCCCACCCCAGCCTGCAATCCTACCATCATTCCCCCTCTCATCCCCTTGCCCCCTACTCTCCTGCAGGGTGAGATACCCTATTTGGTGTGTATTTCATTCCCTCCTCAAGCCAAATTCAATGGGAATAAGGTTGACCCATTCCCTTTTGCCTTCCTATTCTTCCCCTCCATTGTAACCATTTTCCCTTGCCTCTTCTATATGAGATAGTTTACCCCATTCTGTATCTCCCTTTCTCCTCTCATTATATTCCTCTCTCACCTCTTAATTTCACCTTTTAAGTAGCAGGCCTTTCTGTTAAATTGGTCCTGTGCCCTCTATCTATGTATACCTGTAAACATATATACATACATTCACATGTGTTCATATGCCATATACGCTCATATATAGACACACACACATATATGTGTATATATATATA
>NW_027185890.1:7498640-7502319 GCF_028583685.1 Petaurus breviceps papuanus
GTTACAATTATTGTTTTTCCATGTAGGCATGTTAATAGTTCAACTTTGATAAGTTCCTCATGATTTCTTTTCCCTGTTTTCCTTTTTATGCTTCTCTTGCTTCTTGTATCTGAATGCCAAATTTTCTATTCAACTCTTGTTTTTTTTTAGCAAGAATGTGTGAAAGTCCTCTATTTCACAGAATGATCATATTTTTCCCTGAAGCATGATACTCAGATTTGCTGGGTAGGTGACTCTTGGTTTTAATCTCAGCTCCTTTGACATCCGGAATATCATATTCCAAGCCCTTCGATCCCTCAGTGTAGAAGCTGCCAGATCCTGGGTTATCTTGATTGTGTTTCCATAATATTCAAATTGTTTCTTTCTGGCTGCTTGTAATATTCTCTCCTTAATCTGGGAATTCCAGAACTTGGTTATAATATTCTTAGGAGTTTTCATTTTGGGATCTTTTTCAGGAGGGGATCAGTGGATTCTTTCAACCTCTATTTTGCCCTCTGGTTCTAAAACCAGTTTTGTTTGAGAACTTCCTGGAGGATGATTTCTAGTTTCTTACTGTGATCATGGCTTTCATGTAGTCCAATAATTTTTAAATGATCTCTCCTGGATCTATTTTCCAGGTCAGTGGTTTTTCCCATGAGATATTTCACACTGCTTTCTATTCTTTCATATGTTTGGATCTGTTTAACAGCATCTTGATTTCTGATAAGGTCATTAGCTTCCATTTGCTCCAATCTAATTCTGAAGCAATGATTCTCCTCATTGAGCTTTTAAGATTCTTTTTCCATCTGCAAATTTTGCTGTTTAAGGCATTCTTCTCCTCATTGCCTTTTTGAGCCTCTTTTGCCATTTGAGTTATTCTGTTTTTTAAGGTGTGATTTTCCTCAGTTTACTTTCATTTCATAATTTTCTTTCATTGTTCTCATTTCTCTTCCCAATTTTTCCTCCATTTCCCTTATCTGCTTCTTAAGGTCCTCTATGGCCTGTAACCAGCTTGTATTTTCCTTTGAAGCTTTTAGTGCAGTAGATCTGACTTCAATGTCTTCCTCCTGTTCCATGCTTTGCTCCTTTTTGTCTGCAAAATAGGAGTCTAATGTTGGAATCTTCTGTCTGCTTTGTTTCCTTTACCTCATCATGTCACCCCTCATCATGTCGCCCCTCGCTCACTTGACTCCTGGTCTTTTTGCCACAGTAGGACTCTGCCACCAAGACGGGGGGGGGGGGTCTTTCCTCCCAAATGCTGGTGTTTTCTCAGCTGCTGGAGGTATTAGATGGGTGCCCTTGCTCTGGCAAGCTGGACATACACCCCAGGACCTCCACCTTAGACTTCAATCCAGATCCAAACAAGAGACATTACCCCTCAGACTGTTGCTTGGTCCCCCTACACTCTGCAGGCCAGGAGCTGAAGCTGCCACATGGCACTGGCTGGCTGTGCCAGTGTCTTAGAGGTTTCTCGCATAGGGGGCAAAAGCCACACAGTCCCACTTACTGGGTCCCAAAGTCCAGACTTTACTGATCTCTCACTTTTTCTTTCATGTCTATGTGTTGATAAATCTGGAAACGGCCACAGCTGCTGCTGATCTGGAATCCCTCCTGCCGGGGGCTTGTCAGACCCTCCCTGTGTCTAAAGCCTTGGTGTGGGGCTGAGCTGGGCTTCCAGAGTGCTGCTGGCTGATTCCTGCAGGCCTGCCAGGCTGTCCTCAGTGGGACGTTTACTTCTCTGTTTCATTTTGTGGCTTCTACAACTCTAAAGTTTGTTTAGAATCCCCTTTTTACCTGGATTGGGGAAGGTAGAAGCCGGACCATTGGGGGGGGGGGTCCTGCTTCTACTCAGCCATCTTGACTCCATCCCCTATCTTTGCATTTTCATTAAGATGTGTTCAAAGTATGTTGACACAGTGGTTGATTGTTGGATTGCAGGATTTTCTACCTGGGGATATCAGAAATGCTGGTTTCTTAATTCAGTAAAGTCTCATTTGACTTAATTTTATGTATATGTAAGTAAGTGTACTAAAAGCTGGCTGTGTGTTTTGAATTAAAATTCTTCCTCTATAGTACTACAAATGACTGTTGGGTGAAAAAATCCCCATTTGATATCACATTTATTCTATCCCCTCAAAGATTTAGTTTATTTGGAAAGATTCCAGAGAAAGTGGGAGGCAACAAGATTATTAAAGAACTAGGAAATAAGTGTGTGTGAGTGTGTGTGTGTGTATGTGTGTAATATAGAGGTTGTATGAGTGGTAGACAGCAGCTGGTCTCATTTTTACACCAAGTATAGGTAAATAGGAAAGAAAAAAAAACACTGACTATAGCAAGAACAATTTAAACTAGAATTGTGAAAGAACTTGTTGAATGCAAAGAATTATGAAGTACTGGAATATGGTACTAAACAAAATGTTGACTACATTTCTGCAGCTATTTTAAAGTAAGAGTGTTATCTGCATAAGACTGTAGCAGCATTGTACAGGTATTGGAGAAAGAGTTCTGAACTGAGACTTGGGATTATGGGAATAGTGACTGGAGATCCCATCTTCTACAGGAGCAAAAGTAGGTCTGTTTAGCTTTCCAAGCTCTTTATAACTTTATCCCCTTCCTCCTTTTCAATATTCTCACACTTAACTCCCCTCCTACATTCAGCTACACCAATCAATTTGAAATCATTTGTACATGTTTCTCTATCAGCTTTCTCTATGCCTTTGCATTTGCTGCCCCCATTCCCCAAATAGTGCTTTATTTCCTCACTTTCACCACCTGTTTTCCTAGATTCTTTCACAATTTAACTCATCACCTATTCTGTAAGAGACCCTTCTTGATTTGCCAGCTGCTAGTGCCTCTCTGTCTCAGTTTAACTCCTATCTCCTCTATATGTTCTTTATGTACCTAGTAATTTACAGTTTTCTTTATTACAATGTTATCTTCTTGAGACCAGGGAATACTTTTTACTTTCTCTGTATTCCTAATTTTTAGTGGACTACCTGGTACACAAGAAAAGCTTAACAAATCATTACTGACTAAATGACATCCCAGAGAACTTAGGAAGACATTGGAGCATTTTGATTAAGGAATGGACCTGGTTAGAAATGTACTTTAAGAAAGATACCATTTTGCCACATTTTGGATAGACTTCAAAGGGGAGAAACTTTAGATAGAAATATCAATTTTGAGGCTATTGCAACACACCAGGTGAGGTATGAGGAAGGTCCTAAACTATGGTGCAGTTAGTAGAGAGAAAGGAACAGATGTGCTTGTAAAGGTAGAACCAAGAGGACTTAGCAACTTGGATATGAGAGATGAGGGAAAGTGAGGAATTAAAGATGGTGCCAAGTTTTCAAATCTGGATGACCAGGAAGATGCCAGTGCCTTGGACAAAAATGGAGTAGTTAAGAAGAGGGATGTGGAAAAACTGTTGAATTAAGTTTTGGACATGATGAATTTGAAATGTCTATTGAATATTGCATTGAGCATAGACATGATCAATATGCTATTGATGATAAAGACCTTCAGCTCAGGAGAAAGATTATAGTTAGCATATCTTCATAAAGATGAATCAGAAACTGAATCCTTGGGAACTGATGAGAGAGGAACAGAGACAAACAGACAGAGATAGAGACAGACATGGAGAGAGACAGAGACTCAGAGACAGGGAGAGATAGAAAGGGAAGGAAAGAAGGAAGGTAGG
>NW_027185890.1:7502419-7564443 GCF_028583685.1 Petaurus breviceps papuanus
GGGAGGGAGGGAGGGAGGGAGGACAGGACAGAGAGGAAGAGAGTATCCAGGAGTAGATGGTAGAGGGCAGAAAGGATGTATATAATTTCTCTTTGGGTCAGTTTCCTTCTTTGAAAAATTAGGCTATTGGAACTGCTATAAAAAGTTCAAACAGGGTTATTTTATGATACTATGAGTACTATATTTCAGGTACAACAGAAAAATTTGAGAGACAAAATTTTTTCTTAGGTTCATTGCAAGCCTATGTTTTAGAAACTTAAAGAAAGAATAAAACAAAACCTCATAACTACTGCAAAACCCACTTTCAAAATCATGTTCAAAGATCACGACCCCAAAAGAAACAGATATTGTCATAGTAGAGCAGTTAATTTGTATTGATAAAGGGGAACTTCATCCACTGTTGTTTTTCAACTGCTCTTTATTATAACTTGATTAAATGCTTTCAAAATTGAATGCAAATATTTTGTTTAGAAAAAGTAATTATTACCAATAATGTGTAATATTAATTGCCTTATATATGCAAAGTACTATGTTAGGCATTCAATAATTAAATTATTTGAAAAATTGGCTCAATAAAACATGACACAAACTATGTTCCAAGTACTTCAGGCTAATTTATGAGAGGGTTCACTTGAGATATTTGATCAAGTTTTGCATTTCAGCAAATTTTAACTCATTTTTTCTTTATTCCACTTAAGTACAAAAGTCAGTTTCAAAAACTTTTTAAAAACAGATAAGGAAAAATCTGCTCTGAAAATTCTAAAACCATATAATGAAGGAATTTACAAGTATCTTAGATTTAAAGTCAGAAGGGGCCTTAGATTTCTTTCTACTACAACCTCCTCATTTTACTAATGAGAAAATTCTAGCCTGAGGAGGTTAGAAAGGGTCATATCCATAATAGTATCAGAAGCAGAATCTGAACCCCAGGCATTTGACTCTGAATCCTTTGTGCTAACCACTGCAGTCTTCTGCCTCTATATAGAGAAAGAAAATATCTGATGTAAAGAAATTAACGTTGTTTAGATGTGTGGGTCCATTGCAAAAATGGCAATCAGGTATAATTTTTAAAGAAAGAAAGGATAAAATGTGTATAGCACTCAGATTGTTCACCAGGAGGAAAAATAAACACCCATGATATAACCCAGTTGGAAAATAAGCTACCTAGAAGAATGAAGATGCTATCACAGATGTTAGTAGAATAGGAAAGAAAATGTGATATGTGACCCTGGATTTTTCATTGGAGCAATTAATTACTTTAAAAAATGTTTGAATCTCATTCCCTGAAGGAGGTTTTCTATACCAATTTGGAGATTGTTGGAAGCCCCTGATTATCTAGAAGAGTTGTTTTTCTGGTTATTGTTTGTGTATTTGTTCATTTTATAAGAAAATGGTGGACCACATGAAAACAATATTAAGGGTAACTGGTCCCCATTAAATTTAAGGAGAAAGGATATTGAAACAAATGCACCATTTTAAAAAAGACTATTGGCAATAAAAGAATAAAAGGAAATAAATATCTAATTATGCTAATTGAGGTTTGTAGAACTATATTTTTTTAAATAGAATATCTTCCAAGCCCATAAAGAGAAGAGTTTTCATTTAAAAGACACAGTAGGTACATCATGATTCATGCAAGCATCACAACTGGATATGGGTATCCTTATTCTAGTTGTATACTAAGAAAAAAAAAGATATCAGAGAATAATGGGGTTAAGTTATAATGAGAAATTGCAGATCTCTGAGATTATGAATTGGATTGATAAGTTTTTCTTTCCTGAAGGACAACATGCAGATTAAAGAGCTTTTAACTGTTCTGGATGCAATCAAAAGGTTATGGTCTTCTGCTAAAAACGAAGTTTCAGCCACAGTTTATGTAAGTTGTTCACATTACTCACTCAGTAATGATGTACTTGGCCTTATTGTTTGTGGTCTGGTTCTCATTTGTTTGCTATTACATTCCAAGACTGCAATGAGTCAGAAATGTTCTTTATTTTTACAGTAAGAAGGGATAGCATATATTGCCTGAAACATCTCAAGTTTAATCACTTGTCTGTGGTTTTCCCACAATCCATTCAAGCAGGTGTATGGAAGTGAAGACAAACCACAGAATTAGTGGGAGAAATCTATACCTCCATCTGCACCACACTCTGCCCCCCCCCAACATATTTGCCTCCTCCCACTTTGTATTTGGATAGAATAAATGTGCTTACTGAAGTGCTACCTGAAATTTGTCATAGATGGCAGATTTCCTGAATATGGGAAATCAGAGATATTTCAGAATTCAATAAGATCTCCCCAAAATCAGGATCAACTAATATTTATTTGTTTGTTTGTTTGTTTATTGAGTTTTGGAGGGCAATTGGGGTTAGGTGACTTGCCCAAAGTGTGTCAAATGTCTGACGCTGTATTTGAACTCAGGTCCTCCTTATTCCAGGGACAGTGCTCTATTCACTGCACCACCTAGCTGCCACATACCCCTCCCCATCAACCAATATTTATTGCGAAATTACTATGGAGGAGGAGGAAGAAGAAGATGAAGTAGAAAAAGAAGAATGAAGAAGATAGCATTTATATACAGCTTTGCAGTATGTGAAGTGCTTTACAAATATCTCATTTTATTCTAACAATCCTGGAAGATAGGTGCTATTATTATACCCATTTTGTAGATGAGAAACAGAAGCAGATAAATATTAGGTGACTTGTCCACATTCATGTCAGTAGCAAATTTCTGAAGCCTGATTCGAACTCCAGTTGTCCTGACTCCAGGTCTAGTAAAGATAATACATAATATAAAGACATTTCACACTCAACCTGTCAAAAAGAGAGAGAGAGTGGGGAGGAGCCAAGATGGCAGAGTAGAAGCAGGACCTCCCCTCTGCTCCTACTTCCACTTTCCCCAATCCATGAAAAAGGGGGACTCTAAACAAATTTTGGAGGTGCAGAACCCACAAAATGACACAGAGAAGCTAAGCTCCTGCTGAGGACAGCCTGGCAGGCCAGCAGGAATTGGCCAGTGCAGCTCTCTGGGAGCCCAACCCAGCCCCATGCCGAGGCTTTAGCCCCAGGGTGGGCCTGACCAGCCAGAGAGACCCCAGATCAGCAGCAGCTGTGGCCGTTTTCAGAATTATCAACACATAGAAGCAAAGGACAAAGTGAGAGGTAAGTGTAGTCTGGACTTTGGGACCAGTAAGTAGGAGTGCATGGCTTTTGTACCCTGGGTGAGAAGTCCCTGAGACACTGGCACAGACGGCCAGAGCCATGTGGCAGCTTCAGCTCCTGGCCTGCAGAGTGTAAGGGGACCAAGAACCAGTCTGAGGGGTAATCGCTCTTGCTTTAACCTGCTTAGATCTGGATTGCAGTCTAGGGTAGAGGTCCTGGGGTGTATGTCCAGCTTGCCATAGCATGTGGAAACCTTAGAGAGGGCACCCATCTAATACCTCCAGTACTGAGAAAAGCCCAGCATTTGGGATGAAAGCTGCCCATCTGGTGGCAGAGTCCTACTGGGGCAAAAAGCCCAGGGGTCAAGTGACTGAAGGGCAATATGACCAGGCAAAGGAAACAAAGCAGACAGAAGATTCCAACATTACACTCCTATTTTAGGGACAAAAAGGAGCAAAGCATGGAACAGGAGGAAGACAGTGAAGTCAGAACTCCTGCACCAAAAGCTTCAAAGGAAAATATGAGCTGGTTACAGGCCATAGAGGACCTTAAGAAGCACATAAGAGAAGTGGAGGAAAAATTGGGAAGAGAAATGAGAACAATGCAAGAAAATTATGAAATGAGAGTCAACAGCCTGTCTGAGGAAAATAACACTTTAAAAAACAGACTGACTCAAATGGCAAAAGAGGTTCAAAAAGGCAATGAGGGGAAGCATGCCTAAAAAGCTGATTTTGCCAGATGGAAAAAGAATCTCAAAAGCTCAATGAGGAAAATCATTGCTTCAGAATTAGACTGGAGTAAATGGAAGCTAATGACTTTATGAGAAATTAAGACTCTGTTAAACAGACCACCCATCCTTCATTTTTCCATATGTCCTTGAGAACATCTTACCTTCTCTTCCCACTTTTTAGTTCTTATATGTGTTGCCTTCCCTATTTATAATGTAAGCTCCTTGAGAGCAGTGATTGTCCTTGTTTTTGCTTATATTTGTAGCTCCAGTGATTAGCATTGTGACCTAGCATGTAGTAAGTGCTTAATAAATGCTGTTAATTTAACTTGACTGTATCCACTTATCTGTGTGAACATATGTCTCAAATTTAAGCAATAGGTAAAAAAAAAATAGGTTAAAGCTTGTATGTAAGCTTCTTAATTATAGCGACTGTCTCATTTTTATATTTCTATAACCAGAACCAAGCCTTGTACATAGCTATTAATAAACGCTCACATAACTGATGTATTCATTACATAATTAATAAATTGAGGGGGAAAAAAGAGAGAGAGAGAGAAAAAGGAGCTAGAATGACTTCCTAATTCTGAACATACCTTTTTCCTACATCTTTGGGGGAAATGAGGAAAGGGGAAAAAAGTGAATGAGGAGCAAAAAGTTGAAAGGAGAATGAAACAAAGATGGCAAGAGAAAAGAAGGGAAAAATGAGGAATGGAAGTAAAAAAGAAAAAGTAAAAAGAACATTGATGTTCTTCTCCATCTCAAGTCCTGATAGACTCTCTTTTTTACTTTCATTAATATCCCATTGAGAATTAGTCTATTTCTTAGATACATATGGCTAATCTTCTTTCCCATACAATATCCTCTTTTGTCACCTCAGACTGTTAATGTTCATTTTCTCTATCTTATATATATTTTCTCTTCTCTTTATATAATAAATTTTATTAGTTTATAAACATGATTTCAATATACTTTTCAGTTCTCAGAAGACTCTCCCTTGTTGGTAAAAGATAGGTTTAAGGAGGTCATCTTCCCCAATGTGATTCTACACCAACAACTTATTTCCATTATATAGTTACCATTTTATAATGATAGTAAATAACTTTACATATATTATCTTATTTGATTCTCACAACAACCCTATCAGGTAAGTTCTATTCTTATCCCCATTTTAAATATGAGGAAACTGAGCCTGAACCAAATTAAGTGCCTGAGATTAGGGAGCCAGCACAGATATTAATCAGAAGAAGCTTAGAGAAATTTCAGAGGTCACATAGCCAATTAGTGGAAGAGATAGTATAAGAATTAGCCCACCTTAGAATTCAAAATAATATTTAAGATGTTGGTATTTTAGAGTCTCTCTGAAGGTTTATTCTGAAGTATGTGGCTCTATTTGTCTTCCCTCTGATTGTGGAAAGTCTCTTGCCTGCTTGGGGAAGGATAGAGAAGAGCTGGAACAGATGACTGAGTAGTGGCAGCCTCTAAAAATACCCTACATAGGTAAAACATTAAGGCATTAGCATTCATTAATATGGATTAGTGTATCAGGTGATTAAATTTTGCCTTGGAAGCTAGGTCCAAACCTGTCATGAAATACTAATTATGAGAAAAAGAATTATAGAAAAACTATGAATGTGTGAGGAAGCTTGGTCATAGCTTCAGAGTAGAAGGCCTAGAAAGTCTGAGGATAATATGAAAGTCCTTGCTACTCCAAAGTGAAGAAGAAATTTGAGAGTAAGAGAAACCAGAAAGAAGAGAGGAGAAAGTATAAAGCCAAATCCAAACTTGGTTGACCTAATAATGTTGTCTAGGGTCACCCATAGTTGTATAGCTAATAAGTAAGGGGGAGATTGGAAAAAAGCAGATAAAGAGAGGCAAACAATGATGAATTTACGCCCCCTCCCCCTCACTCCCCCAGCCTGGCTAAAGATGAAACCCAATAAGATTTTTAAGTTAGCGTATAGGATTGGCGAGGAAGTTAGACTGCCTGATTGGTCATCTAAACAATAGGTAACACAAGGCTAGGACATACTCTATCCCCAACTATACAGATTAAAGTAGACCTGTTGAACCTGACTCTAATCAAGACCAGTCTTCCAATACAAGGCACCACTTACAACCACAACATCTTTTTTTTTTTTTAAAGAAGCAACAACAGTGGTTTCCTAAGCATGGTTTTTGTTTTGTTTGTTTGCGTTTTTCAGGAGGGATGACTTTAGCTAACCCAGAGGGACCTGAGCCAGCTAAAATCCCCTGGTCCTAAGTGGAGTCAAAATCATTCTCCCATTAGCAGCATTCTAGAGTAGCATTTGTTCATTGACCAAAAACAAACAGAACAGTTTCTTTTTCTATGCCCAAATGTACTGCCAGTTGAAAGCTATCCAGTTTGTTAATAGATTCAGGTGTTCCTTCAGTGGTCTAGCTTTTACCCTCTTAATTCTCCCTTTCCTGAGATTCTGTGCTTCTGGCATCAACACTTTTATTTTCTTTTCGAGTGGTTGCAAACTCACTGCACATTTCAGGTTGCTTAGCAGGTGGCCATGCTTGCCAGGAAGGAGCTTGCAATCTTGGATGACCTCAGGGGTTTAACTAGGTTCACAAATTGATATCAGCCCATGTCCCTACTATGAGGTCTTATGGGAACTTTAATGTCAGCAGAGAGCAGAACAACCCTTGGGTTATAAATTCTCTTATAAAACACCCCCTGTGTTACCAAAGAATAGCAAAGAAAGGCTATTTTTTTAAAGAAAATAGTTTGAGAGATGAGTAAAGAAAAAAAAAACAGGTGAAAAATCTGGATTTTTCCAGGCATCTGCTGTTCCAAGGATTTCACAACTGAAAAGGTAGCAGAGAACACTGAAAACAAAATCAAATTGCTTTTTCCAGGCTTTCTAATCTGTTTTGCCTGAAAGGAGAAGGCCATTCCTCTTGAGAGGAAGTGGGCCAGATTCTCAGAGTTGGAATCAAAAACAAAGGGAGAGATACAAACTGGAGGTGCAAAGTACATATTTCTTGAACAGCAGGGTCCTGGAGATGCCTAGAAGTATTTTTCGGGGAACTCAAACAAAGTGGCAGGAGTTGTGTATCGTAAAACAAACTGGCTAATAGATAATGTTTTGCAAAGGCCAGTATCTTATCCAAATTTATATTAAAGATTAGATAAGAAGGAAAATAATCTCTTCTGGGACATTCAGAATTGTACAAATTGGCCAAAACAAGATCTTAAAGATCCTTTAAACTACTTCGGACTCAGTTCCCTCCTCTGTAAAATGAGGAGTTTGGACTCATCGACCTCCAAGTTCAAGTTCCCATTCAGATAAGATCAAAAAAGGAAAAAAAAAGTTTATAATAGTTATAGGTGCCAGTTAGGGATGGAAATATAACTGAAACCCAAATTTTGAAGCAAAATGGAACACTAAGCAGAGATGAGTTTCTCAAGGGAGGAAGCTAAAAAAGAGAGAAATCCAGGTTATTAATTATAATCAAATGTGCCAATATTGTGGGTTTTTTCCTATTACTCCCTCCACTCTCTGGAGGCACAAAGTAAGCCAATCCAAGACATATCTGTTACTTGCTTTCAACTTAAATATAAATTATTTTTATGCCTTAAATAAGAAGCAATGTTAGTACTACTATAGTCCTTTAAAGTTCATAAAGTACTTTCCTCACAAACATAAGGAAATAAATAGTTTAGTGTTTTGGTCCAGACCAACAATTTCATCAGCTATGGGGAATTCCAACCATGGAAACTCCTTTCACTGATGCAAATGCAGCAAGTTATCTCAGACTTTCAGTTTTAAAAGTTGCCCAGCATACAGGGAGATTAAAGGATAGAGCTCACATGTATCACAAGCAGGACTTTCATGAAACCTTATCTTCTGACTCCAAGACCAGGCTCTTGTTCTGTCTTGCTCATCCTTTGTGCAAATACTGTCCATATATTTTTCAGGTGATAATAAGTGTCACACTGTTAATAAGTGTCAGGCTGGAGATTCAAGCCAAAATTCTGATTTAAGATTCTGACTCATAAACCCATGTTCTTTCCTCTTAGAAAATTTTATTATCCTAGAATTCATAGTATCATAAATTTATAACTGCATGAGGTTAAGTGACTTGACCAAAGTCACAGGCAATATATGGTTGTATTGGAAATGCAAATTTAAAGATCTTCCCTGCCTCTAGGCCCTTTGATTGGCTTAAGAGACTCTGAGACCCTTCCTTGATTTGAAAATACACTCTGCCCCCTAATAGGCTGAATGTGGTCACATGGAGCCTGTGGCAGGAGGCTTGGTTTTCAGGAATGCCCACACCTTGGTGCTTTGTGATTGAGCAATGGGTCAAGAGGGTTGTTGCATTCTCTGAGACAGGAGAAGGCTATATAATCCCTGATAAGAGGCTTTGCTTTGGGCCTCACTTTGATAAGTGTTGTGTGACTTGACCAGATGAGACTCTGGGTAGCCATTGAGAGCCCCCTGGCTTTGAAATCCCAGATGTTGATGCTTCCCTCTCTGATAACTGTGATTTGGTATGGATGTAATGGTTGAACAGTTTGGAAGCCTGTCTGCTTGATCTGTTTCTCTGTCTTGTAACTTCTTTCTGTATATTCTGAAGTTCAGGGTGCTGAACTTTTTCCCCTGAACTAGGTAAATGATATATGTTTGATTGATTAAAGTAAGCTTGTTAACCCATTTTGAGTTGCTTTCCTTTAGAAAAGCAGATCTAAGAACCTGTGTTGGCAGCCACCCTGGTGATGCTGGGGTGCTTGCTGTAACAATGGTAGAGTCAAGATTTAAACCTGAGCTCTCTGACTCCAAAGGCAGCCTCCTTTCCATAATGCTATGTTGATTGCTTTTCACCACTTAGTGAACCCTATTCAGAGGTATTATTTCAATAGTGTTGTAAATGCTGGTCACTGCTACTAAGATTTGGAAAAAAGAAAAGTAGGCGACCCTGTAGACAACAAAAACAGTTTTAGTATAAACCTTATTAAAAGAAATTGTTTACCATAAAAAATCCACTCCAGGTAAAGTCCTATTCATATTATAGTCCAGCTGAAATATGATGCTAATAATTAAAATGCAAATATAAATAATTTAAATTACCAGACATTAAATAAGAAACGTTTGCTACTATCACAAGGCCTTTCTTTACCAAAGGACTCTGTATTTGCTTTGTGTACTTAAAACCTAGCATGGGGCCCAACAATTAAAAAGTGCTTGGTGATTGACTGCTTGAATAGAAATATGGGTATAGAATTAATTGTTGGGCCCTGTTGCTAGGTGCTAAGTGCACAAAGATAAATGAAGTTCAGTTCTTGCTATCATGGAGCCTACTTTCTATTACAGGAGACAACATATATAATTATATTCAAAATACATATTGAACAGATGCAAGATAACTTTGGAAGATGGAAGAAAAAGAGTCAGGGGACCACAAAAGACCTCGTTAAGAAATTGGAACTTAAGCTGTGTCTTAAAGGAAACCAGAGATTCCAAGGCATAAAAAGGAAAAATGTTCCAGGTGTGGGGCACAGATAGGGCGAAGGCATGGAAATAGGAGGTAGAGTATCATGGAATATGAGAAAATCATTAAGGCTAGACTGTGAAGAATGTAATAAGGAGTGATATCTATAAAAGCAAGATGAAATTCATTTGAAGAGCTTTAAATGACAAAGGACATTATATTTAATCATAGAGGAAATAGGGAACCCCTGGACATTATTAAGGGAGGAGAGTGACATGATCAAACCTGCACCACTCGGGTGGCTGTGTGGAGGAAGGATTTATGTGAAGAGAAACTAGAAGCAGGAGAACTCATTAAAAGCCCAAGGCAAGAGGTTATGAGGGATAAAGTCCATATGAGAGGTGAAGATGGTGGTGACTGTAAGAAGGGGACCTACTTGAGACTCTGTGAAGTAGCAATATTAGATAACTTTTTGTCATGGGATCATGGATTTAGGACTGAATAGTACCTTAGAAACCATCAAACCCAATCTCCCTTGTCTTATGGATAAACGGGCTGTGGCACAGAAAGGTTACCCCGATTCACACAGCTAATAAGTGATTCAAATGGGATTGTTCTCAGGTCTTCCTAAATTCAAAGATCTTTCCCCAACACCATTCTTTTTCCCAAAAGGAAATCAATTGTGGTGAATGAGAGCAAGGAATGGAGACTGACACCAATGTTGTTATCCTGACTGATTAGAAAGATAACTGTGTGGTTCCGGCCTCAGATACTTAACACCCACACAAAAATAACTGTCTGTGTAACCTTGAGCAAGTTACTTAACCCAGATTGCTTTAAAAAAAAAAAAAGAAAGATAACTGTGCCTTCCATGGTGGGGAAATTCAGTAGGTGATTTGGAGGAGAAATGTGTTATTTTTTGGACATGTTGATTTTGAAATTCCTATAGAATACACTGTGGAAAATGTCCTTTCACAAAAAGTCAAGAGTTGTATGCATAGATATGAAAACTGTACTCATGGGAGGTCACAGAGTGAGAGAATATGCATAGGAAAAAAAACACCAAGGACAAAGACTTGGACTACAACCACTTAAAGGGAATGATATAGATGAAGATAGGAGAATGCAGAGTGTTCAAACAGGTGGGAGGAGAAGAAAAGGAGAGCAATATCACAAAAACTAAGGGGGGGGGGGCAGGAATTAAGTATTGTATAAGTTCTTTAAGGCCAGGGACTGATGTTACTTTTGTATTTCCATCCCAAGAGTTAGTGCATATTTGGTGCTTAATAAATGCTTATTAACTGATTTTACTGATTCAATTGAACAAGCATTTTTTAAGCACCTCCCATGTACAAAGTATTATGCTAGAGACTGAGGAGACAACAAGGAAAACAAAACAATCTTTGACCGTAAAAGCCTAAGATGCTATTGGAAGTGGAAGATAAAGTCAAGGTTGACTCAGTTTGTAGCATAATGGTGCTCTTCATAGAATTTCTCTACTTTTTCACCCTATGAAATATATGTTGGCACAAAAGATACAATTATCTTCCTAATGGTCCATTTTCTTATACTCCCTGTGAGTACTACAAAGCAAGTTGACCAAATAGTCTTAGAATTGATTTTTTTTGTCTCTGGGTATAAGATGAAAT
Organism: Petaurus breviceps papuanus; assembly: GCF_028583685.1. Lineage (NCBI taxonomy): Eukaryota > Metazoa > Chordata > Mammalia > Diprotodontia > Petauridae > Petaurus > Petaurus breviceps. The sequence goes on from NW_027185890.1 coordinate 7,513,421, forward strand.
CAACTCCACCTAGGAGAACACCCACAAGTAGGGAGTGTGATATGGATGGGACAACAAAAAAAATGGTCAGACAGATGGGACATAAAACAAGGAGAGTAGTATCCCAAAAACCTAGGGAACAGAGAGTAATGGAAGAAGATGGCCAACAGTGTCAATTGCAGAAATAAATCAAGGATAATTATGAATGAGAAAACAGTATCATATTTAGCAAGAGATAATTATGAGATTCAGTTGAGGGATGTGGTAAAAAAGAAGGATTGCAAAGGGTTGTGGAATATGAGAGATGACATGGAGGCAGCTAGTATAGACAGATTTTTCAAAGAGTTTGACTGAGAGAGTGAGGATGAACATAAAACAATTGAATTAAAAGGGTGATAAGCTAGTGAACATTTTTTATTTGAGGAGTACTTTTAATGGGGAAGACTTAAGTATGTTTAAGGAAAGAAATCAATTGATAGGAATAGATTAAAGATTTGAAGAGGATGTGGATGAAATCTGCTGAAGAATCCTGGAGGGGAAGGGATGATGGCCATGTATAAAGGAACTAACTTTGATAAGGAGGCTTTGATTGTAAAGAATATTGTTGAATAAGTCTCAGTTGGTAATATAAATTTTCACACGTATACTCTTTTCATTTAATAGTATGGATCCTGAGTTTCCACAAAAATTACTCAGTTGGAGATATTTGTTATTAAAGGTAGAAAGAAAATGGGTGGAAAAATTGATCAGTTCCCATGACATTTGAAGAAAAATCATGCAGAGCCAGAAAAGGGTATTAATTTACATTCGCAGAGAAAGAGTAAACTAGCCATATTCTTACAGAATCATGCACTAACTTTTAAATCTCATAATTAAGTCTATGCAACAGAAATGAACACACTGAACAATTCTCCTTAATGACTTGGATCTGCACATAACCATATTGCTTTGTGCAAACTGACTGTAAAGTTGATCAAAGGAAAGAAGGTCACATACAGAGGGTTAGAACAAGATACGTTCATCTCATATTTGAGTGATTTCTATAATTCCTTAGATGTGAGATTTTAAAAGATAGTTATAAAAAACTCATATTCTAACATGCAAGGCAATAATGCTATTCATTTAAGATGAAGGAAAAAATACAATGACATGGAGTATACAAGAACCAAGACAAACCTTTGTCCAAGGCATCGGACCAAACCATGTTTTTTGTGGCTCCAAATACTTTAGTTAACTCCTTTACAAAAATATCTACTTGCCTTCTCACTTCATGGTATCTGCCCAAACCACAAGTATCAAAATACAACCTGAAAAACAAATCTTTCAGTATTTCTAACCAAGTAGTACTAGAAGATATAGAAATTCTGCTATTGGGAAATTTCTGCTATTGGGCAATTTCCAGACTGAAAGTTTTGGATAAGCTTTTAGACTTTTGCATATTTATTTGAATTGTATCTCTGAACCCTCAGAGACTTATCCATCCTTAGCACCAACTCCTAGAGCAACCCCCTGCAGTCTGTTCTCGCAAAGTGCCTTAGGCAGAAAGAAAATTGGCTCTCCTAACCTCATGTTGGAAGAGTCACTGATGCCTTTGTCTAGCCAAGAAAACCAAGATAAAGGGCCATTTTCTAAAATAAATAACAAAATAGAAAATAAACTTAGAAATGCAATTCACGGAAAAATCCTCAAGTAGGAGAAACTGACCCTATTAGGTTGAGAGATTTCTACATAGTACCCTCAGTTGCTAGTATACAATAGCTAAAATTATTTGGGTTTTTGTTTTTTATGTGTTTGTATTTATTTATATATGTATTTGTTGTTTGCCCCCAATATAATGTAAACTCATTGAAAGTAGGTACCATTTCCTTTGTGTTCTAGTGTCTAAGAACACATATCAAAGAGTATTCTACATGCTTATTATATGGTTGTAGGTTGATTAATAGATAATTTGTAGTTTCAGTGGCCAGATTGAAAACCAAGAACTTTAGTCTAAGATTTGAGGTAATAATTTGGCTCTCCATCAAAAATATATATGAAGGCAAAGTCTGATCACTAAGTATAACAGAAAAGGAAATGGCCTTGTCATAAAGTAAGAGCAAAAAATCATGGATGAACATCTTCGCGCTGGATTAGTAGTCATCAATGTCAAGAGGACTAGATGAAGACCTTGGAATGTTGAATAAATACCTTTGGGGGATTTTATGGGAAGATATGGGCCAAATTTGAACAAGAGAAAAAGTTAGTAATTGGATGCAATTTGCAATGCTAAAGGATGTATCTGTTCCCTGGGTTCATAAAAATACACACATACATACATACATATATACACATAGATAGATAGATACAGATATGAAAATACATACTGACATTTTGAAAGTGATACATTGCATAGGATAACCTATGGTGAGAGCTAGAAAAGAAAGGTTAATATGAGACAACTTCACAGAGAAAGGGGTACTTTTTTCTTGTTGTTGAATCACTTCAGCCATACCTGACTCCTCATGACCCTATTTGGAGTTTTCTTGGTAAAGATACTGGATGGGTTTGCCATTTCTTTCTCCAACTAATTTTACAGATGAGGACACTGAGGGAAACTTGGTTAAAAATGACTTACTCGGTGTCACATAGCTAGTAAGTGTCTGAAGTCAGATTTGAACTCATTAATATGAATTTTCCTGATTCTAAGGTTAGTGATGCACAACTGCATCACCTAGCTGCCCTAACTGCCAGTGAACTTAATCAGGAAGTAAAATTTAAAAAATCAGGAAGTAAAGAGAAAAGGAAAGCCCATCATGAAAGTCAAGGAATAAAGGTTTGGGTCCAAATGATTTTTTTTTTCCTAATAGGAATGTAGGGTGTTTTTATTTCCCACTAACTCTCTTGATGTCCTTGAAAAAGTATCTAAGCTTGCCTGAGATTCAGTTTATTTGTTTGAAAACTGAGGTTAGACTAGAGGCAACTTGTTATAGTGGGAAAAGCCCTGGGTGAGTCTAGTATCTAGGTTCAAGTGCTAGATTGGCCACTCACTACCTGTATGACTTAGCAAATATTTTCACCTCTGTGGCCTCATTTTCTTTATTTGTAAAATTAGGGGGTTTGTCACTACACTCAGGATTGAACAGTTTACCGTACATTCAGTTGGGGTGACTAGAAACATGTGTTCTGCCTGGTTGGCAACAAATTAATTGATCATTATTTATAACCAAAAAAGAATATTCAATTTTATGAAATCATAACTAAGCTGTTAGTAAGATATGTTTTTTAAATATATTTTATCTATTTCATTATTTTCCAATCACATGTAAAAAATTTAACATTCTTTTTTAAAATCTGAGTTGCAAATTTTCTCCCTTCCTCCTACTCCACCTCCCTTCCCTTGAGAAGGCAAGCATATTGATATTGACTATACAAAATGAAGTCAAGCAAAAGATATTTCCACATTAGCCATGTTGCAAAAGAAAACAAAAAAACATGAAAATTAAAGTATAAAAAGTATAATTCAATCATTGCTTGGAGTTAATCAGTTATCTCTCTGGAGGTGGATAATACCACTTTTCATCATAGATCTTTTAGAAATGCCTTAGGTCCTTGTCTTGATCAGACTAGGTAAGTCTTTTACAGTTGACTATCCTTATGCCTACATCATATTTCATCAGTTCATAGAAGTCTTCCTTGGGTTGTCTGAAGCCATTGTGCTCATCATTTCTTATAGCACAGTAGTATTCCATCATAATCATGTACCACAATTTGCTGAGCCCATCCCCAATGATGTGTATTCCCTCAACTTTCAATTATTTGTGACCATAAAATGAACTGCTATAAAGACTTTTGTACAAATAAATCCTTTTTCCTTTTTATCTGCTCTCTTTAAATTTCAAGAATATAACAGAGGTGTGTACACAACATTTATCAATCTGACAAAGGCCTTTGGTGCTATTAGTCATGAAGGCTTATACGAGATCATGGCAAAATTTGGTTGTTCAGAGAAGTTCATCAGTACTGTATGCCAATTTCAGGTCAGCATGCTTGCATGGGTTCTGGATAATGGACAGTGCTCTTGTGCTTTCCCAGTCACCAATGAAGTGAAGCACAGCTATGTGTTTGCTCCCATGCTTTTTAGCATAATGTTTTCATTAATGTTGTCAGATACCTTCAGTGAGGACAAAAACAGCATCAAGATCAGCTATCCCACTGATAGTAAATTATTTAAATTGGAAAGGCTACAAGCTAAGACCAAAATGCTGGGAGAGTTGGTGCATAACTTTTTGTTCACAGATGATGGTACATTCAATTCAGCCTCTGAGACTGAGATGCAACAAATTAAAGATTGATTCTCTGTTGCTTATGTTAATTTTGGCCTGACAATTAACATCAAGAAAAATAGAGGTTCTCCACAAGTCAGAAGGGTACCATCCATACATGGAACCATTGGTTACAGCAAATGGAGAAATTTTGAATGCTTACCTTGGCACTATACTTTCTAGTAATATATGCAAAAATGATGAGATTGACATACACATTTCCAGAGCTATGTCAGTGTTTGAGAGTCTATGAAGGGAGAGAAGGGTTATTAGAATGCCTACCAAACTGAAGATCTATAGGGTCATTGTGCTGACTTCATTGTTGCATGCCTGTGAAACCTGGATAGTGTATCAGTGCCATGCCAGAAAACTGAATTACTTCAACTTAAATTGTCTATTAAGACAGCAGATATTTTGCCAAGATAAGGTACCAGACACTGAGGTCCTTTCATGAGCTGAACTGCCAAGGACTGAAACTCCACTGCAGAGAGCACAGATCATATGGGCTGGACACATTATTTTAATGTCAAACATATGTTTGCCTAAAAGGCTATTTTATAGAGAACTCACATAAGGCAAGCACTCACAGAGATATAAGAAGAAATAATACAAGGACAGTATTGGGGAGATCAGAAGAAGCAATACAAGGATATTCTCAAGGTCCCTCTGAAGAATTTTTGAACCTATTGTTAGACATGGAAGATATGACACAGGACTGCCCAGCATGGCATGCCCACATCAAAGAGCCACTGTGTTTTACGGGTAAAGCAAAATTACAATGGTTCAAAAGAAACATGAGCTGGACAAATTTAGAGACATCTTTACTCCAAACATTCATAGAGACTATTTGTGTCTGACCTGTATTAGAGGCCCCCCCGCGCTGCTCCATGATGTGGATGTGATAACTGTAGCTCCTAATTATTCTCCAGATTGGTTGGACCAGATCACAACTCCACCAAGAGTCCATTAGTGCCCCAATTTTTCCAAATACCCTCCAGCACTTGTCATTTTCCTCTTATGTCATATTGGGCAATCAGATAGGTGTGAGATGGTATCTCAGAACTGTTCTAATTTCCATTTCTCTAATCAATAGTAATTTAAAGTGGTTTTTCATGTGACTTGCTTTATAGCTTTGATTTTTCCTCATAAAAACTGCCTGGTCATACATTTGATCATTTGCCAATTAAGGAATTATTTGTGTTTTTAAAAATTTGGTTCAGTTCCCTTTATCAGAGGAACTTGCAAGAAATTTTTCTTCACTTTTATGTTTTTCTTCGAACTGTGGCTACATTAGCTTTGCTTGTGCAAACCCTTTGAAATTTCATATTTTAATTTTAGGCTTTGCTTGTAGATGTTTTGATTTCATTGTCTTCTGAGAGTGCATTTTAATCTTGTCTGTCAACATGGTAATTTTCTGTTCTCGGGTTCTTTTTTCGCTATTTGCTAATTTTTCCAGCCCATTTTTCCACTCTGAATTTATGTTAAAGCTGAGTTCTGTTCCTGGCATGGGACTTGGGGCACTCTCCCAAGGTTTAGATTTTTTCTCACTGTTGTTTTTAGAGCTAGTTCTGGAGGTCTGTAAGGTTTTGGTGCTTCTGAGGTGGTATGATTAAAGAAAAAATGTGGTCACTACTCTATTCATCTGACCTCTGTTCCTTACCCAGGAAAGGTCACTTATTTCTTGAGATTGCAATTTATACTGCATCTCAGCATCCCTTATGCCTTGTAATTGGAAGTGATACTTTTCCTCAAGGTACCTGAAAGGTCCTGCTCCTCAGGACCCCTGTTCTTCCTTGACTGAAAGCATTACTCTCTACCCTTGAACTGTGACCCAGAAGTGAGTATACATAATGGAGTTGCCAAACAGCTTCTAGACGTGAATCTAGTGCTAGTACATCAATCCTATTAATCGGATTCTGACTCACTGCCAGGTTCCCTTTCTGTCTGTGACTTGAGAGCTCCTGAAGCTGCTCCTGCTTCCTTCACCATCACTAGTGCTATCACTGCTGTAGCATCCACTTGAGCTCCAGGCCAGAGTCTACCCCTGTGTCCTAGATCTCTCCTTCCAACCTTCTAACATCACTTGAACTGGAAGCCTATCTCATCCTAATCTTTTTTTGGCTCTCTCACTCCAGATTTGTAGCTGAGACATTACTGTAAAGATTTTTAGAGGGAAATGTTGGTAAAGTTTGGCTGAGTGCTTCCTCTATGTTGTCATCATGGTTCTGCCACAACAACCCAAGATACATGAACTCATGAAGAAGAAGGCACATACAGATAATAAATTGTATCAAAAGGAAAAGTTTGAACTGGCACAAAATATTTTTAAAAGATAGGCTGTCCATTGTTAGGCAAGAAGCAACAATCAGCCACTTTTCCATAGGACCATTGGAAATGTTGAACACATTTATCTTTTCCAGATAAATTTTTTTTTCTGAAAAAGCATGGTAAGAAAGTTAATTTAAGAAGAAATGGTTAAGGAGTCAAATGGCAGAGTTAAAACAAGAAATTACCTGAACATTCCCAAATTCCATTCCAAACAACTTTAAAATAACACCTAAAATAAAATTCTGGTATGGTAGAGCCAACTAAAGGTCAGAGTGAAACAATTTTTCAGCCCAAGACAATTTAGGAATTTGGCAGGAAAGGTCTGTCACAATGGGGTGGAATGCAATGCAGGCCTTGCTGAGGTGCCATCAGAGAGCTTTGTAGATGGCCACAACAACAGTTTCAGGACCTCTAACCCCAGAGACAGTAGGGAAGTAAGATAATTGGTGAGAAAGAGATTATAGAAGATACTTTGCTGGCACTGGATTCAGGACCTTGCTGAAGTACTCAGATGTAGTTCGAGGTGGTAGTTAAAGGGTGAAGAAAAGTGGATCGGGGGCAGAGCAAAGATGGCAGAGTAGAAGCACGACCTCCCCTCAGCTCCAGCTTCCACCTTCCCTAATCCATGTAAAAAGAGGACTCTAAACAAATTTGGAGCTGCAGAACCCACAAAACAACACAGAGAAGCTAACCTCCTGCTGAGGACAGCCCGGCAGGCAGGCAGGAACTGGCCAGTGCAGTGCTCTGGGAGCCCAGCCCAGCCCCATGCCAAGGCTTTAGCCCCAGGGCAGGCCTGACCAGCCCCCTGCAGGAGGGACTCCAAATCAGCAGCAGCTGTGGCCATTTCCAGATTTATCAACACATAGATTTGAAGGACAAAGTGAGAGGTCAATGCAGTCTGATTTGGGACCAGTAAGTGTGGGGGCTTGGCTTTTGCCCCCGGGGGCGAGAAGTTACTGAGATGCCAGCACATCCAGCCAGTGCCACGTGGTGGCTTCAGCTCCTGGCCTGCAGAGTGTAGGGGGACCAAGCACCAGTCTGAGGGGTAATTGCTCTTGTTTTAACCTGCTTGAATCTGGATTGCAGTCCAGGGTGGAAGTTCTGGGGTATGTGTCCAGCTTGCCAGAGCATGAGGAGATGTCAGAGAGGGCACCCATCTAATATCTCCAGGACCTGAGAAAACCCCAGCATTTGGGACAAAAGCTCCCCTGTCTGGTGGCAGAATCCCACTGTGGCAAAAAGCCCAGGGGTCAAGTGACTGAGGGGCAACATGACCAGGCAAAGGAAACAAAGCAGACAGAAGATTCCAACATTACACTCCTATTTTGGGGACAAAAGGGAGCAAGGCATGAAACAGGGGGAAAACAGTGAAGTCAGAACTCCTGCACCAAAAGCTTCAAAGGAAAATACAAGCTGGTTACAGGCCATAGAGGACCTTAAGAAGCAGATAAGAGAAGTGGAGGAAAAATTGGGAAGAGAAATGAGAACAATGCAAGAAAATTATGAAATGAGAGTCAACAGACTGACTGAGGAAAATAATACCTTAAAAAATAGACTAACTCAAATGGCAAAAGAGGCTCCCAATGAGGAGAAGAATGCCTTAAAAAGCCAAATTTGCCAGATGGAAAAAGAATCTCAAAAGCTCAATGAGGAGAATCATCGCTTCAGAATTAGATTGGAGCAAATGGAAGCTAATGACTTTATGAGAAATCAAGATGCTGTTAAACAGATCCAAACAAATGAAAGAATAGCATGCAATGTGAAATATCTCATAGGAAAAACCACTGACCTGGAAAATAGATCCAGGAGAGATCATTTAAAAATAATTGGACTACCTGAAAGCCATGATCAAAGTAAGAACCTAGAAATCATCCTCCAGGAAGCTCTCAAAGAAAACTGCCCTGATGTTTTAGAACCAGAGGGCAAAATAGAGGTTGAAAGAATCCACTGATCACCTCCTGAAAAAGATCCCCAAAAGAAAACTCCTAGGAATATTATAGACAGTTTCCAGAATTCCCAAATTAAGAAGAGAATATTACAAGCAGACAGGAAGAAACAATTTGAATATTGTGGAAACACAATCAGGATAACCCAGGATCTGGCAGCTTCTACACTGTGGGATCGAAGGGCTTGGAATATGATATTCCAGAGGTCAAAGGAGCTGGCATTAAAACCAAGTGCCACCTACCCAGCAAAACTGAGTATCACGTTTCAGGGGAAAATATGGTCATTTAGTGGAATAGAGGACTTTCAAGAATTCTTGCTGAAAAAAACAGAGTTGAATAAAAAATTTGACATTCAGATAGAAGAAGCAAGAGAAGCATGAGAAGGTAAACAGGGAAAAGAAATCATAAGGAACTTATCAAAATTAAATTATTAACATTCCTACATGGACAAAAATAATTGTAACTTAGGAAACTTTTCTCAGTAGGTGAAAGGAATAGAAACACACACACACACATATATGTCTATATATAAGGATATATGGGCATATGAATGCCTATGTGAATGTGTGTATATATGTTTACAGGTATACATAGATAGAGGGCACAGGACCAATGTAACAGGAAGGGATGATACTTAAAAGGTGAAATTAAGCAGTGAGAGAGGAATATGAGAGGAGATGGGGAGAGACAGAATGGGGTAAAATTTCTCTTATAGAAGAGGCAAGGGAAAATGGTTACAATGGAGGGGAATGGGTCAACCTTATTCCCATTGAACTTGGCTTGAGGAGGGAATGAAACACACACTAAATAGGGTATCTCACCTTTCAGGAGAGTAGGGGGGAAGGGGATGGGAGGGGGGATGATGGAAGGGAGGGAAGGATGGGGGGGGAGGGAAGTTGGAAGCTCCCACTTTTGAAAAGGGATGGGATCAAAATGGAGAATAGAACAAGTGTGAGGTGGGATAGGAGAGAGGGAAATATAGTCAGTCTTTTACAATATATCTACTATGTTAATGTTTTGCATTAGCTACACATATACAGCCTATACTGAACTGCTTATCTTCCCAGTTAGGGTAGGTGACAAGGGAGGAAGGGAATGAATCTAGAAATCAAAGTTTTAAAATCAAATGTTTAAATATGTATATATATATATATATATATATATATATATATATATATATATATATATATATACACACACCCACTATTATTAATGCTATTTTACATGTAATTGGGAAATAAGATATACAGGCACTGGGTCATAGAGATCCACTGGAAAAGTTGAAAGTGGTATGGGAGAAAATATGGGAGAGAGCAGATTGGAGGAGGGGATATCCTGGGGGACTGCTATTTTGGGGTGGTGGGTAGGGGGAAAATGGGGAGAAAATTTGTAACTCAAAATCTGGTGGAAACGAAGTATGTAAATCAGAAATTAATAAAGCATAAAAAAAAGAAAAAAGATAAGTGGATCACAAGGGAACAAGGGCCCTAGTCACAGGTCCAGGACCAAGTAGAGTATCATAATTTGTGATTGTGGGGTGACAAGGTCCCTTCCTGGATAAAGATTATAGCACAGGCCAGGAAAACCTTAGCCATAACTCTCCTTAGATCATACCACATTAGAAGCACCAAAATATTACAGAACTCCCGAACTTGCTCTATAAACAGCATCATACATACACAAAACTCTGCTTTTGAACAATGTTTGAACAATGCCTCCTCCACCCCAGGAGCAGAGCAAAACCTTAACACAAAGTTAAAAGTTAAGAAATGGGCTAGGAGAATGAACAAAAAATATAATCCTTCGCCATAGAAAGTTACTATGGTAAGAGGAAAGATAAAAGCACAAATTCAGAAGAAGAAAAGAATGTCAAAATAGCTATAAGCAAAGCTTCAAAGAAAAAATGTGAAGTGGAAACAAGCCCAACAAGAATATCTTGAGTGGCTAAAAAAATAGATTTAAAAAATCAAATAAGAGTGGGAGAGGAAAATTAGGGGGAAAATGAATGTAATGCAAGAAAACTATGAAAAGAAAAGCAACAAGTTGGGAAAACACACACATATTAACACAACCTTGAAGAAAATAACACCTTAAAAGTAACAAAAGAGGCACAAAAATACCCTGAAGAGTAAAACTCCTTAAAATCTGAATTGGGCAGATGGAACAAGAAGTATATAAACTGGGGAATGGCTGAACAAGTTGTGGTATAAATTTGTGATAAAATACTATTGTGCTATAAAATTTTATGAGAAAGATGGTTTTAGAAAACCCTGGGAAGACTTCTATGAAATGATACAGAGTGAAATGAGCAGAACCAGGAGAACATTGTGCACAGTAACAGCAATGTTGTAACAATGATCAACTGTGAAAGACTTAGATAATCTGATCAGGACAAGGATTCAAGACAGCTCCAAAGGACCCATGATGAAAAATGCTATCCACATCCAGAGAGATAATGGATGAACTCTGAATGATGACTGAAGCATACTTTTAAAAATTCTTCTTGGTTATTTGGGATTTTTTGCAACATGACTAATGTGGAGATATATTTTATGACTTTCCATCATAAATCAATATCAATATGTTCGCCTTCTTAATCAGTGAGGTGAAGAGGAAAGGAAGGAAAAAAATTTGAAATTCATTTTTAAAGCAAATAAATATAAAAACATTTCATGTGTAATTGAGAAAAAATAAAATAATCTTTAAAAATAATAAAAGAGAAGTAGTTAAATTTATCAAAGTACCTGAATGAACAACATAGAATCATTAATGTTTAGTGAACAACAACAGTGAAGCCCAGTTCTGATCAGTCGACTGTTGCTCCTGTCTTCACTTAAACCTCTTATGAGGGATCCATCTAACATTATAGGGACCTTCTGCTATGTATATTTTGGGGAGGAAATTACATGAATGATCATGAAACAAGTAATCCATCCTTCAGTTACACCAGTCATTACATTTCTAACCTACCTCATTTTCTTTTAAAAATGTTTTCTTGATGTTCTTTTTTTTCGTCTAAACACCACTGACATTTCACAATGACTATCTCCCCAATAGGACCCCCCTCCTTTAACAACTAGGCAATTCAAGAAAACCAAATGAACTCATTGCCCTTGTCCAAGAATATACACCACATCATGCATTTATTGTCCGTTCCATCTTCATTGATAGATGTATAGCATGCTTCCCTATCAAGTCTTCTGAAGTCAGGATTAGTGACCATATTAATTATAGCATTCATCTTCTCTTTGAATTAAAGATCTTTCTAATGATGCTAATTCTCCTTCATATCTAATTATTGGTTATGTAATAATTACAAACAACACCATATCTATAGAGTGCCTTGATTTTTGCAAAGAACTGTACCTATGATATCTCACTTGATCCTTTTAATCCTTAGGAAGATTAAGGTAGGTACCATTAAAATTTAGCGTTGAAGAAAATAAGGATTAAAGGTTTTGTGATTTTCTTGGGTTCCCACAGTTAGTAACTATCTAAAGTGGAATTTGAGTGCAAACTTTCTTCTTTTTAAGTACACATATATTCTGTAGTACAATATATTGTCTATTAGACAATATATTGATTTTAATACATAGTCATTTCATGCAGCTCACTCATGTTCTCTAAGTACCTCTCCAGTTCTTTTTGGGTGCCTTGAAGCTAATTCTTCAGATATCATAGTATTCAGTGCTTTGCAGACATATAGAACCACTTGAAGAATATTTTTTTAAAAAAGTTATTTCAGGAAAAGCTTGAGCTTCTTGAAAGCACCAGGCCAAAGAAGATATTAATGAGCAGGGCAATATAGGAAACATCAACTTAAATTTAACATTTACTTTTCAAAAAGAAGTTATAGATAGTAGAGATTAGTGGTTTCACAGACAATCTTCTTTTGCTATTCTTTCTATAATGAAATATTTCAATTTTGTAACATTTGTCAAGTTTACAATAAAAAAGAAAAATTAAATTTGTAAAATATAGTCTAGCCTGCCTTCTTCCTCCTAGTCAATTATGGATTCTCTATAGTGTCAATCCAATGTGTATTAAATCAATAACCAATTCTGTGAATCATCCAATAAATTGCATCACGGTCTAGAAAATAAGCATTCTTGGGAGCCAAGATGGCAGTGTAGAAACAGGACTTCCATATGGCTCCCGCTTCCACATCCTGTAATTCATGTAAAAAATGGCTCTAAACAAACTTTAGAAATACAGAAACCACAAAATGACAGAGAGAAGATAACTTCCTGAGAGAAGATAACACTGAAGACAGTCTGGTGGGCTGGCAGGAAGGGGCCAGCACAGCACTCTGGGAGCCAAGCACAGACCAGCATGAGCCAGAGGTTTAAGCCTCAGGGTGGCCACAACCAACAGCCAGCTGAAGGGACTTCAGATCACCAGCAGCTGTGGTGGTTTCCAGAATTATCAACCCATAGATGCTAAGGACAAAGTGAGAGATCAGTGGAGTGTGGACTTTGGGACCTGGGAGTTTGGGAGTGTGGTCTGGCCTTTTCCCCCTGGAGGGAGAAGTCACTGAGGAATGGTGGCCATGCAGCTGCCACCAAATGGCTGCTTCAGAACTCCAGGCTTGCAGATGGTAGGGGGTCCAAGCAACCAGTCTGATGGATGATCACTCTTGTTTTAACCTGCTTGGATCTGGATCACTCTCTCAGGTGGAAGTCCTGGGGTGCATGACCAGTGTGCCAGAGCATGTGAAGGCTTCAGAGAGGGCAGCCAACTAATAGCTCCAGTAGCTGAGAAAACCTCAGCAAGTGATACAAAGTTCTCCTCTCTGGTAGCAGAGTTCTACTGTTATAAAAAGCTCAAAGGTAAAAAAAAATTGAGTGGCAACATGAGCAAACAAAGGAAGCAAAGCAAGCACAGCAATCCAACTTTACACTTCTACTTTGGGGACAAAAAGGATCAAAGCATAGAACAGAAGGAAGACAGCAAAGTCAGAACTCCTGCACCAACAGCTTCCCAGAAAAACATGAGCTGGTTACAGACAATACAGGAGTGTAAGAAGAATTTTGAAAACAAAATAAGAGAAGTGGAGGAAAAATTGGGAAGATAAATGAGAATATGCAAGAAAATTATGAAATGAGAGTCAACAACTGTATCAGCAATGCCATATTCACAATGCCTATAGAGATTACAAATATGCTGATATAATTATCCATTACAAAATACGTCATGTTTGCCATATGAGGAAATAAACTAGAAAATTTATTAAGATACCAAAAGACTGAGTCCCAAAACCAGAAAGTGAAAGCCATCAGAGTAGTTATGACATTGGCACAGGTAGATAAAGTAGAAAGCACCCACATTTTCAAGCCTTTAAAACAGAACAGGCTACCTCAGGCAAAGGTCCTCCTCTCCCCACGCACAGCAACCACCCAGCGTCCTGGAAGCGCACTCCCAGCAGCTCCGGCCCCTGGCAGTCCTCAGCAGGAGTCCTTAGCAGAAAGTCCTTAGCAGTTCTAACTCAAAAAGGGCTTCACGCTGCCACTGCCTCTGCTGCTGCCGCCGTCACCACCACCGCCAGCCACCGAAAGAACGCTAGCTTGGCTTCCGCTTCCTCTTGCTCCGCCCCTTCCTGCTACGTCAGCAAGTCCAACGGGGCATGGAAGATCTTTAAATCCCATAACCCTTACAACAACCTGACTGAAGAAAATAACACCTTAAAAAGTAGACTAAGTCAAATGGCAAAAGAGGCTCCAAAAGCCAATGGGGAGAAGAATGCCTTAAAAAGCCAAATTGCTAGATGGTAAAAGAATCTCAAAAGTTCACTGAAGAGAATCATTCCTTCAGAATTAGATTGGAGAAAATGGAAGCTAGTGACTTAATGAGAAATCAAGATACTGTTAAACAGACACAAATAAATGAAAAATAGAAAGCAATGTGAAATATCTCATTGGAAAAGCCACTGACTTGGAAAATAGATCCAGGAAAGATCACTTAAAAATTACTGGACGACCTATAAGCCATGATAAAAAAAAAAAAAAAACCTAGAAATCATCCTTTAAGATATTCTCAAGGAAAATTGCCCTTGATGTTTTAGAACCAGAGGGTAAAATAGAGGTTGAAAGAATCCACCAATCACCTCCTAAAAAAAGATCCCCCAAAAAAACTCCTAGAAATATTATAGCCAGGGTTCGGAGTTCCCAGATCAAAGAGAAAATATTGCAGCATCCAGGAAGAAACAATTTCAATATTGTGGAAACACAATCAGGATAACACAGATTAAGGCAGCTTCTACACTAGAGGATTGAAGGACTTGGAATATTATATTCTGGAGGTCAAAGAAGCTGGGATTAAAACCAAGAATCACCTATCTAGCAAAACTGAGTAATATTTTTCAGCGGAAAATATGGTCATTCAATGAAATAGAGGACATTCAAGCATTTATGATGAAAAAACCAGAGTCGAATAGAAAATTTGACATTCAGATACAAGAAGCAAGAGAAGCATGATAAGGTAAACAGGGAAAAGAAATCATAAGGAACTTATCAAAGTTGAACTATTTACATTCCTACATGGAAAAATGCTAATTGTAACTTATGAAACATTCCTCAGTATGAGAATAGTTGAAGGGAATATAAATGTATTTACATATATATATGCATGTATACATACATATATATGTCTATATGGGGGGTGTATGGGCATATGAACACATATGTGAGTTTGTATATGTGTGTGTGTGTGTGTGTGTACAGGTATATGTAGACAGAGGGCACAGGACCAATTGAATAGGAAGGGATGATACTTAAAAGGTGAAATTAAGAGGTGAGAGAGGAATATAATGAGAGGAGATGGGGAGAAACAGAATGAAGCAAATTATCTCATGTAGAAGAGGCAAGAGAAAACTGTTACAGTGGAGGGGAAGAACAGGAAGGCAAAAGGGAATGAGTCAACATTATTCTCATTGAATTTGGCTTAGGGAGGGAATGACATACACCCACAATAGTGTATCTCACCCTGCAGGAGAGTAGGGGGAAAGGAAATGAGAGGGGGGATGATGGAAGAGAGGACAGACTGGGGGGAGGGAAGTTGGAAGCACCCACTTTTGAAAAGGGACTGGATCAAAATAGAGAACAGAACTAGTGGAGGTGGGATAGGAGGGACCAAAATATAGTTAGTGTTTCATGATATATCCACTATGGAAATGTTTTGCATAGCTACACATGTATAACCCATATTGAATTGCTTATCTTCCCATTAAGGGTGGGTGATGACAGAGGAAGGGTAAGAATATGGAATTCAAAGTTTTAAAATCAAATGTTTTAATATAATATAATATATATTATATATACATATATTTTATTATTATTTTACATTTAACTGGGAAATAAGATATACAGGCAGTGGGGCATAGAGATCCACAGTGCCCTACTGGAAAGTTGGAGGGGGTATGGGGGAAGATATGGGAGAGAGCAGATTGGGAGAGGGGATATTCAGTGAGATTGCTGTTTTGGGGTGGTAGATAGGGGGAAAATGGAGAGAAAAATTTGTAACTCATAATCTTGTGAAAATGAATGATGTAAACTAAAAATAACCTTAAAATTTAATTTAAAAATAAGCATTCTTCATCCACTAGATTGTTGCTATGTAGACAATGAGACCAAATCTTATTTTGTCACAAATATCAATTATCTAGGCAGATCTGAAATATTTTAGGCCTTGATATAAACAACACGATGCCATCCATAAACCAGAGCACTATAAAAACATCATCATACATGATCTCTTATACACTGAAAAAACTGAAGGAGATGCTTTTATTTTTTCTGATCCCAAGGTCCTTGCTCCTGCCCTCCCTGTCTTTACCTTTCCCTGCAATAATGAACTCCACATCACTCTTAAAGTTGGTGACTTTTTTATAACCATATTATAAATATTGAAGCATCTAATTAATTTCTAACAGTTGCAAGTGATAACTCTACTCCTATAGGGTCCCAAAAGATTGAACAAATTTCAGAAGATTCAAAGTTTTCTCCTACTCTCTCCCCAAATGGTCACAGTAGAGCATTCTTTACTTTTCATGCCTGATTCCCCTATAATCCTGTTAGGAAGAGTTCTTCTATGTAAACTTAAGCCATCATTACATGCTTAGCTGATGGTTTCCTCCCCCCCCCCCCCCCGTGTCTCTCTCTCTCTCTGTCTGTCTCTCTATGTCTCTGTCTCTGTCTCTCTTAACTATCTTGAAAGCTATCTTTTGCTCTTCTCTACATTAGTTGATTTTCCTGAGATTTATAAAAAAAAGACCCCTTCTTAGATTTTGTTGACTCCTTAAATGAAAATAATATCTCTTATCTCTTAGTTATGCCCTATAATGGTTTAAGGCACAGTAGAGAAGTCATCAATACCAACTGACATTGCTGATTCTCTGTGATTCACCATTGTCCTCAGACATTATACTGCTGAAATCTGCTATTCAGGTTATAATTCCCATCAAAGAAGGGCCCCACCATCCATTCTTCAATAACCTTTGTTAAAAGAGGCTATTGAAGGTATTACTCCATCTTTAACTCCCTTGATGACAAGGGCATCATAGTTCCTGGTAGATCTCCCTGTAATATTACTGTTCTACCTGTTAAAAAAACTTTAAAAATGCCCTGTTGGCTAGCAAGCATATCTCTTTGTGCAAGTTTTGCATGCAGCTAATGCTTATGTTATACCTAGGCACCCAGAAGTGCCTAATCCCACTACTATTGGCTACTCTATTCCCTGTGAGGCAACCTGTTTTACTATAACAGATTTGTATTCCATTTTCTTTAGTATCTCCATTCACCCAGATTCCCAATACCTTCTATTACATTTGGGGCCTCCGGTATGATTCAGTATGTTAATAATCTCCTATTAGCAGTACCTGGAGTTGAAGTCTGTCAGGAGGACCACTGCCACTTGCATCTTCATCTTCATCATAAAGGCCATAATATTTCCAAGTCAAAGGTCCATTGATGTCTTTTTTCCGGTTGAATATCTTGCCTTCATTTTGTCTGCTGGCACATGTGCTATTTCTCCAAAGTGTGTTCAGTTTTTCAAACAAATTTCATTTCTAAAGACTAAGAAACAAGTCCATGCCATCTTTGGTGCCTCAGGCTACTGCCAGCAGTGGATTCCATTCTTTGATGAGATCACTAAACTTCTGATTTAAATACATACTCTGTTCTAGAACCCTTACAACTTGAACCAGTTCATTCAGCTGCTCAAGAAGGCATTTCTGTCAGCTCTGGCACTTGAACTCCCAGATTACAGATTTTCTCTTTTCATGAACAAACATAAGCAGATAGCTTCTGGGGCACTCACCCAGTTCCCCAGTCCTTCTCTTTGCCCTGTTGCATATTATTCAGCCCAGCTATATTAGGTGGCTGCAGGTGCTCCACTCTGCTTGGGAGCAATGGCTGCAACTTTTTTTTGGTAGAAAATGCATCTGATTTGGCTTTAGGAGTCCACGTTGTACAGAGCTCTCATGAGGCTGAAACTCTTTTGTTGAGACTTCACCCAAGCCTTTTCTGATCAGAGGTTTCCCAGATAGGAAGTGACTTTGTAGGGCAAGGGACATGTGACTACCAAGCTGTGTTCTGTTCTCAAACCTGCTATACTGCTCCCTGATTTACCAACTTCAGGAGAGCCTTTACATAATTGGATATGGCCAAGAGACCATGTTGATCTTATATCTTATAAAATCCCAATTTATTTTCTTTGCTGATGGTTCCTTTTCATAAGGGATGGCATTTGGTACATAGGGGTACCATGGTCTCTGACCATGACACCACTTGCTCTATTTACCTTTCCTCCAATCTAACCTAGAGAGCTGAGCTCATTGCTCTCACCCAAACTCGTTGGCTATTGGCTGACAAAAGTGCAAATATTTTATAATAATTCACACTATGCCTTTGGAGTTTGCCATGTTCTCAAGGTGTTATGGCTACAGCATGGATTTTTAACTTACGCCATTAAGACCCTCTTTAATACATATTTCATTAAAGACCTTTTAACTGCCATCTGGCTACTCATGACCCTAGTCATTGTCCACTGTTTTTCCCATGCTAACAACTCTGATCTTGTCTCCCAAGGAAAATGCCAAGCTGAGGAGGCTGAAAAAGAGACTTCCTTGACTGACCTTCTCATGTGTTCCACATAACAATGACCGATGGTGAAGATTTTCCCCATCCTCTTCTCTTTGACAGCCTTGACTCAGTCTTTCATGATGCAGAGATTGAGAAGTTGAAGCAATGCTTTGAGGAAAAACAAATCTGTCTGGGGTTTAGATGACTGCAGAGGGTAAGCCATTCCTCCCCCAGTGCCAACTGATGACTGTACAAAAATTTCACATTTTTGTGAAATGTCAGTGGCATTCTTTTTGTCCTTAAGGGGGCTATTTTGGTACTCAGGAGATAATGGACACAGTAAGGTGATCATGGTTTTGCCCTCAGTATCACCCTTATTACAGCTCAAGTTTGCTCTGTCTGACCAAACTGCCAGGTGTATAATCACCATACCTTCTGCAATTCTGTGTTCAGTGTATAACCTTTGGCATATTTCCCATTTGAGCATTTACAAATTGATTTTATAAATATGCCCAAGGCTGACCATTTTAAATACTGCCTTATTATTGTTACTTGCTGGCTTGAAGCATTTCCTGCATCTAAGGCTACTGCCACTTTTGTCACTACAACACTTTTTTTGCTTTTTGGGGGGAGGGCAATTGGGGTTAAGTGACTTGGCCAAGGTCACTCAGGTAGTTTTTCTGTTAAGTGTTTGAGACTGGATTTGAACTCAGATCTTCCTGACTTCAGGGCCAGGGCTCTATTCACTGTTCCACCTAGCCACCCCGAAACTACAATACTTTTAAAAGAGATTATTCAGGCAGAGTTGCGTGATGCAGTAGCTAGAGCAACTGGTTTTAGAGTCAGGAGTGCCTGAGTTCAAATCCTGCTTCAGAAACTTACTAGCTCTGTGACCCTGGGCAAGTCACTTAACCCTGATTGCCTCAACAACAACAACAAAAGACTGTTTCATTCTTCAGCTCACCAGTTTGTAATGAGTCCAATACTGGGTTTCATTTTACTGATATGGGGCTTTCCCAGATCTATTCCACCCTTGTAGTCACTTTTAAGTTTCATACTCTATACCATCCTCAAAGCTTGAGTGAGGTTATAATGCATGAACAAAGAAGTTAAGAACTTAACTGGCAAGCTTTTTACTGAAATCCACCTCAAGTTGCTAAATGTTCTCTCCTTAGCCTTGTTCCATCTATGGAGAAGACTTAAACACCTCTCCTTATAAAATTTTGTTTGGACATCCTCCTCTTAAAGCAAAACCTTTTTATTCAATATCCACACCCTTGCTGAGAGAAAGCAAATCTCTGGTTGAGACATTGTACTCAAGCCTTCGCTGATCAGAGGCTTACTAGATAGGAAGTGACTTTGTTGGACAAGGAAAATGTGACTATCAGGCAGTGTTCTGTTCTGTATCTACAAAGAGACTGAAACTCCATGATACTGGAGCTGAAGTACAGACTGGACCCTGAACTTTTTGTTCCCATGACTTGTACTCTAGTGATAAAGTCTACATCAAGAATTTCCAATGAATCAGTAGGATTCAGCCTGCCTGGGAGGGCCCTTACCAAGTGCTTCTGACTACTGCAACTGCAATCAAGACTGGAGAAAATGACCCTTAGATATATTGTTCACACATAAAACCTGCTCCTTATATTGATATTCCTTGTGCTGATAAGATATGGTAGCCATAGATTGTTTAGGTGTATTATTATCCCAAATAGTATCAAATTCCTCTGAAAGTAATAAGAGCCAAAGGTTTATGGGCAAATGGATGCATCAGCTGTAGAAGTACCAGAGTTGGACCAGGTCCTGGCCCACAATAGGTCCTTTCTTACCTTACTTTCTTTATTCTAATGCTAGTGCTTTCTGTAGACCAACTGACTTTGAAGGTTGAGGGAGAAACAATTTTCTAATTCTGAAAAAATTATCTAGTATGGGGAAATGGTTGCTGTATACTTTATCAGTTGGAATACTTTTTCCCCCTACTCATTAAGATTTCTGTCAAGCTCTCTTACTGTCAAATTTTGATTATCTTAGCTATTTTTTGTCCTTGGAGAATTACAGGCCATGCCACAGTTCTGATACTACAGTCTAAGCCACAATTAAGAGCACCTACATTAGATACTCACTTCAGCACAGATCATAGGGGCAGGGGAAACTTTATATCCCACACTCACAAGGAGGGTGTACTCTACAAAGAAGCCAGATGGTCCATTCTCCTTCCTCATGCTCTTGTCTTCACTAACCCCTGCTGCCATCATTCTGCCTGAGATTGGCTACAGAGGTAGCCTTCTATCATGGCATAATTTAGATTCCAGTCCAACATCCTCTTGGAATAAGCAGATAACTCCTAGTAGCACCCCAATGCAGATCCCCACCTCCTAAAATTTTATCACTTCTACCATCCCTGCAGTGACAGAAGTAGGAAATAGGAAAAGACTGTCCCTTTTATTAGTTTATTCTCTCAACTATCTTCATTATTCATAAATTCTCTTTGTCTAATGAGAGCCATAATTTTTACTACTTATAGACTTCTCAGTCCAAGTCCCATACCTTCTAACAATATTTGAGTGAGGGATGATACCATTATAAATACCCACAGATTAAAAGGACACACTTTAAAAGGTGCCAGGGTCATTGGGCCTCATGGCTGCTGGGTTCATCTTCACATTTACCAAACTACTCCTGACCAATGGGTAGCCATCCTAGTACAGTACAATGATTCCATACCACTTCAAGGAGGAACAAATGATGGAGATATACCATCAAATTTTTCATCTCCTTTTGCTACATTTCATTTTGCTAGCTGTAAGATTAACAGCACAAGTCTTAACAGGACATCATACAACCAGAGAATGTTACAGTTAAACCTCTGAAGTACCCTCAGATTCTCACCATTGTTAGAGTTAATTATTCTTTTTACAAAACCAGAATGCTCCTTCTCTGAGTTGCATGACCCTTTCCAGATTTTCCTTTTTGTATTTATAAAATGAGAACTAATGATACGCATACATTTTTTAGGAAATTTTGTGCAGTGTAATTATACTCTACAAATCCCTGACATAAATAGAGCATAGGCTTTCATTTGTACTAATTAGTGTTTTCAACATCACCACAAGTTGGTCTCAGAATTATATGTAGGTGACCATTATTTACAATAACAGAATGGACTCTGGAATGTACCAAGAGATTCTCGAGATGCCATGGGGTCTGGTAACCTGGAGCCAGTTTTTCATTTCTGTAGGCCTTGGCCTCCCTTTTCTCTTAGCTGGTATAGAACTTTTGGAATAGCCTCCTTAGTGCTACCAGTTTCAATGTTTAATCATTCCATGGGTTTAATAGGAAAAAAATTATTATTAAAAATTTAGGATCATGGTGGCATGAATGTAAAAGAAGAGACACATACAAAACAATCCCCAATGTACAGAACTAGGCAGAATTGTCTAGTCATTTAGAGAGACTTTTTTGGGCCATATCCCCAAGTTTGGGCATGGACAGAATATTTCAATCAATAAGGAATTTTTCTGCTGAAGTTGAGAAGTTAACACAGAAAACGAGCCAGGCCACAGTTCAAACACCCAGAGCCATCACCTCCCTGCAAGTGGAAATTGACTCCCTTGCAGAGATGATGTTTTAGCACTGGCTGTTATTGGATTTCCTCACTATTACCCAGGGTGGAGCATGTGCTGTCATCAACCAAACCTGCTGTTTTTACACATTAACCTGTCAGGAGATATTATTGCTACTGTTCATAAGTTTCAGCAAATTATGTGAGACACTCAAGAATTGTCAACAAAACCCACATGTAAGACAGGAGTTCCTGGTAGAATTGCTTTTCCTGGTTTTCTTGATTATTTTCCTGGTTTCAAGAGAGTGCTTTATTTGTCATTGTAATTAAGTGAGCCTTTATTATCATGGCTGTTGTTATCATTTTCCTTCCCTATACAGCTCTGTGTTAATTGTGTTAAAGCATACTTAAAATTGATTCCTAGATATATTATGGTAATTAAAGATGATATTTTAGTTAGAGATGATGTACCCCGGGAGGGAGAATATGCCGAAATATATGATTTCTAATAACTTGCTCTCTACTTCTGTGATAATGTTTTCTGCCAATATGGATTAAGTTTTTAGATAGGTTATGTCTTTGGATAACATGTTTCCTGGGAGACATGTCTCTCAAGAATCAAAGGAGTGAATTGTGGAATATTAATTAATTTTCAATCAATTATCTACTTACATTCACATCCTTTAATCACATTTGTCACATATATGGCTTTATGCTTATAAAACCACAGTTGATTAAGAAGTATATGAGACTCTACTTGGGCTGTCAGGGCATTACCTCCAACCAACCAGTCTGTTAGCTAACTTCCCTTTTTTTCCTGCATAAGCTAAGCTCACCATTTCTAGTAAAAGCCTCTGACAAGTTTAGTTTTTCATTTATACTGAAACTAAAAGTGGAGTTTAGAGATCATAGTCACCTCTGGTTACCCAAGACTGGAAAATATCCATGCCCTGTGTTGTTCCACATTCCCATGGAAGTGTCTTGTTCTTGATACAGGACAGCTTTCTTGACAATGGAAAGTTCTGAAATAACCCAATCAATAAGAAATTGTCAACACCCATGAGAATCATGTTCTTCAACTTACAATGTTTCTTATTTGTTGGTTATGTTCCCCATTCTGATGTTCATCATTTATATCTATAAAAACATTCTGAAAATTCATTTCAGGGCCCTTTTACCAACTGATATAAGATTAATTTTATTGACCAATAAACTGAAACTTAAAAAAAAGTATTTTATACTTTATTCCCTAAGAAAGATTGTGCATTTCCTAAACTTTTTGTAAACTTATTTTTTTCTCTACTGCTTCTGTTCCACAAGATACTATTATAGTACTCACACTCTCTCAACATCTTTTCTTATAAAATTTTGCAGATCAGCTTATCTTCTAAACCAGGTTTTCCTTATCTCTCCAGTTGGCAAGGGCAATCAAGTGACTGCTGACCAAAGATGTTTTTAGGCTCATTCACTGTCAGAATTGTGGCAATCCCTTTACATCAATTAAATTTGATTGGAAAAGAGTGATAGATTATGTCAATATCTGTTCACTTATCTATTTCCTTTTTTCACATTAATTGTTTAAACAGGTTAGAGAGGACATATCTCAATTCAACGATATCATTTTTTTCTTTTAATTTGATCTTAATTTTCATATTTGCCTTAACAAGCTAAATTTCTGACTATACAGTTGATTCAGAAATTTCATGAAGAATCTAACCTAAAAGGTAAAACAAATTTATTTTGTAGAAATTTTGAATAATTTAAGATAATATTTTATGCAAAAGGAATGAACTACAACTAAATAGTTGCCTTCTTCACAAAGAAAAATGTTACATATGTGTGCTTTCTATGAAAGTATTTGTACAGGATATGGCATTGCCCAAGTTAATGATCCATTTATTCATGAGATAGACCTTAGCTCTCCTATTTATTATTCATATGACTTTGGGCAAGTCATTTAGTCTTCCAAGATCTCAAATTCTTTATTTATAAAATAAATGGGTTGGCTGAAACAATTAACCTCTAAGGTGCTTTCCTGATCTAGGTTTATGATCCCGTAACTCTATGATTATTGGTTATTTCTAAATAGTTGATCCTTCCTGAAAAATTTGCTGTCAAATATTTAGGTTCTTCCATAAGATAAAGCAAGGAAGGCTCACTTATATGCTTAAATGCTGGTGTGTTTGTAAAAATAAAATCCCATAATACTTTATAATTATATTTTTGTAACCTCATGCCTAGTACATGTAATACTTTCATCCAAGGTCTAAATTAAAACTAAAAATTTTATTTACTCACATATACACATGTATGTATATGTATACATATATACATATGTATACATATGTATATATACATACACATATATATGTGAGTGAATGTCTACAAGAAAAGATTTTGCCAAGAAATAAAGGTGTTAAGTGGATGGAATGGGACTTTGTGCTATCAATATAGCCTTATCTAATATCGTAAGAAGGAATCTTTTAAGTACACCTAGCCCAACTTTCCCATTTATTTTTTAAATAATGTCTCCTATCTCTGTTTTAAGATACTAACTCATTTATGTCCTTTCCCACAGAATGAACACAAATTATATTAAAGAGCATGTCATCTTCTGCTACCAAAAACAAAATTAAAAAAATATATATCTTCCCCTATTTTCTTCTTTGAAAGAGTTCAGACACCTCTACATGTCCTTTGTAGGCATTAAAATGGAGGTAGCTTAGCAAAATCATACCATTATTTTGCTATTGCATTAGAAATAAGAATATTTAAGTGTATACTATTATCATTTAAATCAATATATTCAACAACAATTATGTAGCACCTTCTATGTTGACAGTATTATATAGGTTAAAAAAAAACACAAAGGCAAACAAAAAATTTTACATTTACATTTATATAGGAATTCTGTTTTCCCTTCTAGCCTACTATCTATACAATATGTAATAAGGTAATACTAATTCTGAGTACATATTTAGTAATTGCCAACTGAACAAGTGAATAATTTGCATCAGAAGACCTAATTTGAGGGGGGTAAAAAATGAAATGATTGAAAATATCTTGACTCTTCTAACCATTGAGGCTTCAAAGTTGAAGTCCTAGAAAAGGTAATCTATTCTGGATAGCACTGAATCCCTCCTCAATTTTTTTCTATAAACTAGCTTGTTTCACTACAATTCTCCTGAAATGCCTGTTTCTATGGTGTCCAATACCTTTCCCTTACAATGGCTTCCAAACACAGTGACTTTTTACCCCTCACCTTTCTTGATCACACTTCATTATGTAATGCTATTGACCATTCCATCCTTCTTTAAATTCTCTCTTCTCTTGGATTCTATGTCATTGTTTTCTTCTTTTTCTTCTCCTGTATGTCTAATGGACCTTGTCAAGTACCTTTTCTCATTCATCTTGTTCCTATTCTCCACTAAGTGTGGTTGTTACCTAAGGTTCTATTTTTAGTTCTCTATACTTTCTGAATATATAAATCATATAAAATCCCTTGGCTTCAATTATCACTACCACTCAGATAACTCTGAAAAAATGCATGCACACTCATGTACACACGTATTTATATTCATGCACAGACATGCATATTTGTTTATACATGCAAGTAAGCATGTACCATATGTATAAATACATATAAAATATAATATTGGAAATGAAAAACTGAAATTCAGATGAGATATTATACACATATGAAGGCATATTTACACTTAAATGTACACATAGGTGTATGTATATATACACACATATGTATACATATATATATGTTTTTGTACATGTATATCTGGGGGGCAGCCACAGAATATTTTATGAACCTCATTTCTGCATTTCCAGCAGCCTGGCAAACATCTTCTTGATATCCTACTAGAATCTCAAATCCAAATATCCTGTGAAGAAATGTAACCATCACTTTGCACAACCATACTTTTAGGTCCCTACATCCAAAACCTCTGAGTAGTCTTTGATTCTTCCCTTACCTACCCCTATATGTACAATCAATCTCATATGCATTTACTCTTTTCCACTTTGTTACCACTAAAGTATAAATTTCTGTGCTTTTCACTTGAAATGTTGGAAGAGACTCTTAAATTATATTTCTACCTCTCATCTAATCTCTTCAATCCATCTTATGCAGCGAAAGTGTCAAACACAAACTTGAGGGCTATAATGCAGTGTCATAAAAAACAGATTAAAATGGAATTGAGAAATATTTAACAAAACTAAGTGAAAATAAAATAGAACATACATAAGGGTAATATGTGGTTTTTAAGGCAATATGTGGTTGACAGAGAGCCTTATAAAAGGTTGTTTTATATGAGTTTATGTGATTATTGTCACTATTATTTTGTAGCACTTGTCAACTAAAGGAGTTGAACCTCAAGACTTAATCTCTTCCATGTAGATTTAGCTATAGATTTATAAGACAAACAAAAAAGTACTTTCAATCTTCCTTTATTTACCTTCTCCTGTTTCCAACAGTTAGCCTTTGCTAGGATTCATTGAACTAGACCAAGGTGAATTCAAGTCACTGTAAGTGAGGCTATAGGGTCTATGTAATATGAGGTCGTATTCACAGAAGAGGAGCAAAGGGGGAGTCATGTTGATTGATGGTCAAATTGCTGTTTTCAGGGTGATTTGGCAACAATGAAACAATTAGAAATTTTTCTTTTGGCATTGATAGTTTTGGTTATGACTGCTGTGGAGTGACCATAGTCACGAAATAAAAGAAAGAGTAATTCTTCTATTTTCACTACCACTAATGAGTATAAGTAACCTGGTATGAGTCACCTATGATAATAAAACAATTAACCTTTTAAAATTCAGGTACTTTTTATACCTGATGAATCTGCATACTCACTGATAACTCCATAGTCCATAAAAACCCACGTTCAAGAAAGTATTATCATAATTAGTAGATACTGTGCTTTGAAGCAGAATACTGGAAACATAGGGTTAAAGTGCACTTGCAGGGATTCTTTGACACCCCCCCCCCCTGCCATCCCGGCACCATTCCTAATGGCCAGCAGAGAGCAGCAATGCCCCAGCCAACCCACAGAAACACCAAGCTGGCTTAGATGCTGATGGGAGAAGACTGCCTGCAGCTGGAGAATATCGGTTTAAGAGAATAAGAACAGGAATCCACAGAGATGTGTTTTACTAAAGATACTGATGGAAATTGGGGTGTGGTGCAAATGAGTCTCTGCATTCCAGAAAGGCAGGCTGGAATGTCTTCAGAAATCATGATACCAGGGAAGAGACCAAGAGCCAAGGCAAACATCATGAGCAAGGATGTGGTCCAGAAGCCAAAAGGTCCTTATAAAAAGACATTAAAAGGGGAAAGACAGACAAGTCAGAGCAACAACAATGACTGAGACAAATTTCCCTCTGACAGAGCTTCTGTGTGAGCAGAGACCTTTTGACCTATTGTGATGGTGGAGTAGCCACACACCCTTCAGGATCTTAAAAAATGAGTAACTTGAAAAGCTTGGACAATGACAACTGGTAAAGCAAATTTGAAGGATAAGAGACAAAGCATGTGCATCCTTTCTTCACAAGTGAACCAGTTTGCCAATAGTAAAGCAGAAAATAAATAACATAGATCACAATCATTGTTGGATTTTTTTAACTAAAGCTACAAAGCCTCACTAATAATATGAACATCATTAATATAGCACTTGAAAATTTGCAAAGTGCTTTATAAACATGATCTTATTTTATTCTCACACTGACTCTGGCAGATAGGTACTATTATTATTTCCCCTTTCACAGATGAGGAAACTGAAGGGGGGGTGGAGTAAATGATTTATTTGCCTAGGGTTGCACAGGCAGTAATATTCTGAGACCATCTTTGCACTTAAGTTTTCCTCACTCTAGATCCAGTGTACCATTGTGCAACCCATCTGTCTCCATTAAGGAAACATCAAGAGATTATAACTCAAAAATAATAAGCTAGCCATATATGAAAGGCCAGAGGGAGTAAAAAACAATAACATTTTCGATTAATTTGAGTATACGAAAAAGAAAAAGTGCTGAAAGCCAGCAGTAAATCAACCATAAATCTGTATCTGAATTTTCTGACTTTCTCCTTTGGATTTTCTCCTTTTAATGAATATGTCTCAATTCTTAAATATATTTCTAATAATAATATATTTGTAGGTCAGAGGGGGGAAATGTATGCCTTAGTCAAATATGCAAGGTCCCTTTCCCTAGGCCTGGTGAAAGCATTCAGATTCACAAATCTTTTCATTCCAAGATAATCCAGAGGGGTAGCCAGGTAGCACAGCAAGTAAGAGCACCAGCTCCAGTGTTGTGATGACCTGGGGATCGAATCCGGGCTCAGACACTTAGTACCCACCCAGAAACACCTGGCCGTGTAACCTTGAACAAGTTACTTAACCCCAATTGCTTTAAAAAAAAAAAGATAATCCAGAGATCCCTTTGCTCCCCCACAGTCTGAGAGAGTAATTCCCACTAACCGTCTGGCTCAGGAATAGATCCTAATATACATTTAAGGGATTTTTTTTGCGGGGGGGGGGGGGGGGGAAGATCCTCCTAAAGGCAAAAGTCCTCATTGTCTTTACGTGCTATTGGGACTACTTGGGCATCATCAACATCAATGAAAATTTCCAATGGGTGTATAACACCAAAGGCCACTTTGTTGTGGACTGCATCACAGCTGATAAAGTAAAGTATAAATGATGCAAAGTGAAAAAGATTTACATACACAAGCCATCTCCAAACTTGGTATTTATGAATCAAGATGCCTTATCAATAGTTCACCGAATCATTTGATCACAGGATAAAAAGTCCATCTACATTCCTTTAGATATTGGCAAGACCACTGATTTAACCAGGGACAAGAGTCATAACCTGTGCATGGTAACCAGTGGTTCTGGTCAGGGTAACTTAAGTCTAATTGGTGTTATCAGCAAGAAGGACAAATTTCCCCATTCTTGGCATCCTTGTGAAGGACACCAGAGACTGGAGTTTTGCCACTAGCCTTTTGAATTAGCAAGGTTTGGATTTGTTTGCCCTGAGGAAAGAGTATGTATTTTCTATTGCTGAAGAAAGAGATTATCAATTGGTAATCCAACAGAAAAGTGGATATATGACTGCAGATCACAGAAGAGTTTCTAAGATCAAATTAAGTTGTTATGATGTAATTTTAAAAATAATAGGCCTGACCATGTTGTAACTACTCTGAGAAGCCCTGAAAAAAGAGTGACTTTTCTCCTCTAAAGTAGCTTCTTCAATTGTACAGAAATAATATCACAATCTACATTTCCACCACTCCCAATAGTTCTGTCAAAGAATAATTTTAAAACATGATCCATTCCCAGAGTAGAACTGAATTAAAAAGGAATGTGTTGACCCTAGGATCTCATACAATACTTCCCATCACTTTGAGAGCAAGAAAAGCACACCTTACATAATGTATTTTAAAGACTATTCTGAGACTTTGTTGTAGTTGTCAATATTTACAAAAGCTACAGTAATGATTTTTCTCTTCATAAAATTATTCCCCATGCTCCAATTTGAATAGAAGTCATTTAGAAGATTTTTTTACAGGCAAATCTGATGCCAATGAAAATCACATGTACAATTTATTGTCTTTAAAGATTTTAATTTCTAAGTATTTAAACCATGGCTGTCAATATGTAACTTTTTAAAGGAAAACAGCAAGTTCCACAGTACTTCCTCTACTATCATTACATTACTTTGGATCATTCGACATAAATATTTTAACTGGTTGTGATTCATGAGTTGTTTTTCTTTTATAGTATCTCCTTACAGGGATAAACTTTCTGCCTGTTCCCAGGATACCAAAGACAGATGCATAGTCATTAGTCAGGTAACAGTGAAAAGATACAGTATCCTGGATTTAACATTTATTTCCTGAGAAGAATTATTCATGAGTTTCGGGTAGGAGTATCAGTTCAAGTAGACTGATGTTATTTAGATGAAGGCTGCCATATATGTCATGTAACTTCTCTTTAAAGTCTAAAGAATCAAATTGAGGTAAATTATTTTAGTGGCCTATCAGAATTATGAAGATCCCAAATCTCAAGACAAACACATAAATAAGAAAAGTATTTAGTTTCTTTCACACTCTTAATAACAAAAAAAATACTACACTGTGAAAGTACTTAATGTTAACTTTTATAACTACATAAATAATATCTATATAAATAAGATCATGTCTGAGAATAGGATTTGAATTTCTGGACCCTTGCTTAAAATATGACTAACAGACTCCTGGTCAAGGATGGAGTATACCTAATGAGGGCCCACAAGAACAAATTTGCTTATGGTCTTACAAATATAATCAAAAGTGCATTAAGCTAAAAAAGGAAAAGGTGAGGGGGCGGAGCCAAGATGGCAGAGTAGAAGCACAATCTTCCCACGGCTCCGGCTTCCACCTTCCCCAATCCATGTAAAAAGGGGACTCTAAACAAACTTTTGAGCTGCAGAACCCACAAAATGACTCAGAGAAGCTAACCTCCCACTGAGGACAGCCTGACAGGCTGGCAGGAATCCTGCACAGCGCTCTGGGAGCCAAGTCCAGCCCCATGCCCAGGCTTTAGCCCCAGGATGGGCTTGACCAGGCGACAGCCAGAGGGAATCCAGATCAGCAGCAGCTGTGGCCATTTCCAGATTTATCAACACATAGATGCAAAGGACAAAGTGAGAGGTCAGTGCAGTCTGGATTTTGGGACCACAAGTGGGAGTGCATGGCTTTTACCCCCGGACTAGAAGCCCCTGTGTAATGAGAATGTAAATTTTAAAGATCTTCCCTGCCCCTAGGCTAAAGTGCACATGGAGCCTGGGGTGGGAGGCTTGTTTTTCAGTAGATACTTTTTGATTGGCCAGTGGGTCCAAAAGGTTGTTACATTCTCTGAGCCAGGAGAAGGCTATATAAGCCCTGATGTGTAGCTTTGTTTTGGGACTCACTTTGAGAAGTGTTCTGTGATTTGATCTGAATTCTGGGAAGCCGTTGTTGAGAGTCCCCCGGCTTCGAAAAACCCAGAATGTGGAAACCCAGATGTTGACTGGGTATGGATGTAATGGTTGGACAGTTTGGAAATCTGTCTACTTGATGTTTCTGTCTTGATAATTATGCCTGTATACTTTGAGGTTCAGGGTGCTGACCTTTTCTCCTGAACAAGGTAAACGATATATGTCTGACTAATTAAAGTAAGCTTGTTAACCCATTTTGAGTTGCTTTCCTTTAACAAAGCAGATCCAAGAACCTGTGGTAGCTGCAAACCCTGAGGACGCTTGGGGTGCTTGCTGCTACACCCTGAGACTTCAGCTCCTGGCCTGCAGAGGGTAGGGGGACCAAGCACCAGTCTTAGGGGTAATCACTCTTGCTTTAACCTGCTTGGATCTGGATTGCAGTCTAGGGTGGAGGTTCTGGGGTGTATGTCCAGCTTGCCAGAGCATGTGGAGGCCTCAGAGAGGGCACCCATCTAATATCTCCGGGACCTGAGAAAACCCCAGCTTTTAGGACGAAAGCTCCCCTATCTGGTGGCAGAGTCCTACTTTGGCAAAAAGCCCAAAAGTCAAGTAATTGAGTGGCAAAATGAGTAGGCAAAGGAAACAAAGCAGACAGAAGACTCCAACATTAGACTCCTATTTTGGGGACAAAAAGGAGCAAAGCATGGAACAGGAGGAAGACAGTAAAGTCAGAACTCCTACATCAAAAGCTTCAAAGGAAAATATAAGCTGGTTACAGGCTGTAGAGGACCTTAAGAAGCATATAAGAGAAGTGGAGGAAAAATTGGGAAGAGAAATGAGAACAATGCAAGAAAATTATGAAATGAGTGTCAACAGCCTGACTGAGGAAAATAACACCTTAAAAAATAGACTGACTCAAATGGCAAAGGAAACTCAAAAAGGCAATGAGGAGAAGAATGTCTTAAAAAGTATAATTTGCCAGATGGAAAAAAAAAATCTCAAAGGCTCAATGGGGAGAATCATTGCTTCAGAATTAGATTGAAGCAAATGGAAGCTAATGACTTTATGAGAAATCAAGATGCTGTTAAACAGAGCCAAACAAATAAAAGAATAGAAGGCAATGTGAAATATCTCATAGGAAAAACCACTGACCTGGAAAATAGATCCAGGAGAGATAATTTAAAAATTATTGGACTACCTAAAAGCCATGACCAAAGTAAGAACCTAGAAATCATTCTCCAGGAAGTTCTGAAAGGAAACTGCCCTCATGTTTTAATACCAGATGGCAAAATAGAGGTTGAAAGAATACACTGATCACCTCCTGAAAAAGATCCCAAAAATAAAACTCCTAGGAATATTATAGCCACGCTCCAGAATTCCCAGATTAAGGAGAGAATATTACAAGCAGCTAGGAAGAAGCAATTTGAATATTGTGGAAACACAATCAGGATAACCCAGGATCTGGCAGCTTCTACGCTGAGGGATTGAAGGGCTTGGAATATGATATTCCGGAGGGCAAAGGAGCTGGGATTAAAACCAAGAGTCACCTACCCAGCAAAACTGAGTATCATGTTTCAGGGGAAAATATGGTAATTCAGTGGAATAGAGGACTTTTAAGCATTCTTGCTGAAAAACCAGAGTTGAATAGAAAATTTGACATTCAGATATGAGAAGCAAGAGAATCATGAGAAGGTAAACAGGGTAAAGAAGTCATAAGGAATTTCTCAAAGTTGAACTGTTAACATTCCTACATGGAAAAACAGTAATTGTAACTTATGAAACTTTTCTCAGTAGTTGAATGGATTAGAAATTATATATATATATGTGTGTGTGTGTGTGTGTGTGTGTGTGTGTGTGTCTATATATGTGGGTATATGGGCATATGAAAACATGTGAATATGTCTATATATGTTTACAGGTATACATAGATAGAGGGCACAGGACCAATTTAACAGGAAGGGATGATACTTAAAAGGTGAAATTAAGAGGTGAGAGGAATATAATGAGAGGAGATGGGGAGAGACAGATTGGGGTAAACTATCTCATAAAAAAGAGGCAATGGAAAATTGTTACAATGGAGGGGAAGGATAGGAAGGCAAAAGGGAATGGGTCAACCTTATTCCCATTGAATTTGGCTTGAGGAGGGAATGAAATACACACTAAATAGGGTATCTCACCCTCCAGGAGAGTAGAGGGGGAAGGGGACGAGAGGGGGGATGATGATGATGGAAGGGAGGGCAGACTGGGGGGGAATGAAGTTGGAAGCACCCACTTTTGAAAAGGGACAGGATCAAAGTAGAGAATAGAACAAGTGGGAGGTGGGATAGGAGGGAGGGAAATACAGTCAGTCTGTTACAATATATCTACTATGTTATTGTTTTGCATTAACCACAGATGTACAACCTATACTGAACTGCTTATCTTCCCAGTAAGGATGGGTGACAAGGAAGGAAGGGCATGAATCTGGAATTGAAAGTTTTAAAATCAAATATATATATGGGGGGGGTGTGTATATACATATATATATATATACTATTATTAATACCATCTTACATGTAATTGGGAAATAAGACATACAGGCACTGAGACATAGAGACCCACTGGAAAAGTCGAAAGGGGTATGGGAGAAAATATTGGAGAGAGCAGATTGGAGGAGGGGATATCCTGTGTGGATTACTATTTTGAGGTGATAGGTAGGGAAAAAACGGGGAGAAAATTTGTAACTCAAAATCTGGTGGAAACGAAGGATGTAAATCAAAAGTTAATAAAGCATTAAAAAAAGGAAAAGGTGAGAGAAAATTGGCAATGTATATCCACCAAATTAATTATCATAAAAATAAGCTTAAATGTAGGAAGAATAGCAATGGAGACACCCAAAAGTTCATGGGAAGCTAAATCTAAGAGATCAGCCAAGAATAAAACCCATGGTCTCAGATGTCTGAGACCACAACATGGACATTTACAAAATTAGGCTAAAAAAGGAGATGAATGCAAGTACCTCATGAAAGGGGGCAGGGGGAAGGACATGGTAGATATCAATGAGGCCACAAATGTAATGTAGCTAGGGAAGGGTAGAACTTATTTAAAAGGAATAGGGAGAAGATAAAATTGTATGTTAAAGGAACATAGTTTCATGAGGAAATCCAAGTACCACATAGGGAAAATACGGTGGAAATCATTTTGTAAAGATTAATGGACGAAGAAATGGAGTAAACTTTAAATTTGCTAGATATGTGTAGGGCTATCTATGTCTCTT
The DNA here is from genome assembly GCF_028583685.1 of Petaurus breviceps papuanus. NCBI lineage: Eukaryota > Metazoa > Chordata > Mammalia > Diprotodontia > Petauridae > Petaurus > Petaurus breviceps. Next base: position 7,547,833 of record NW_027185890.1, read on the forward strand.
GTAACTACAAAACTCCATGATTCTTTGACACATGTTTCCTAATTATGAATATATAGAATAATATCTGGGAAGTTAATAACATAATGATAATACTTTATATTTGCAAACTTCACACTGTAGAAAGCTGTTTCATATTTGCACTAGTAAGGCACATAGAAAACATTTGAGACTCCAAACTTGGGGTTAGGAAAACCTAGGTTCAAGTTACCTTTGAAACATGCTGGTTTGGTGATACTACACATGTCATTGAAACTTTCAATTAACAAGCAATTCTATAAGACAGTAAGTTAGTGAAAAGTTAAAAATCTATATTAGTAGAGGCTTCCATATCATGAATCCCTTATTCCCATGAAAGATAAAATAGTAAGCACATACATCTTTTTATCACATTCATGATTTCATTTGATCTTCACAATAGCCCCTAAGGTGGTTTGGCTGTTTTATAATCCCAATTTTAGAGATAAAAAATAATGAGTCTCAGGAAACTGAATGACTTGCCCAAGATCACAGAGTAAGGAAGGAGCATGGGTGAAACTTTAGCTTTGTTCTTCTGACTCTCGATCTCTTATTGTCTCTCTATTAACTCTCTTTTCATTACAGCATAAAATTTACTGTAGATCAGAAATTTACCCAATAATGCCTGAATGATTAGAGATGATAAATGTAACCACCACAGGCCCTCTACCACTTAGGTCAATAAGGATGAAAATACAGCTTAATTTGCATCTACTAGGGTTCAAATATTTGTCAGAAGTTCATTTGTGCCCATCACCTAGACCAAGAGGAATCCAATCACTGGTTATTAGCTCACATATTTAAATCATACCTACAATGCAATTATTTTGCCCAACAATAGGTCTAATTATATGCTGTGCTGACAGTAGGCTGGTAAACTGAACAAGTATGATATTTTTAGTAGTCTCTCTCATAATCCCCAGAAAGATTTACTAACTAGTCTGCTTTCGTACCAGAGGTCACTTGCCCGTATATCTCCTTGGCCATGAAAGGAAAACTTCTTGTACTATCAAATAGTAGAAAGTAACTTTGGCCTTCATCTTTGGACATACAGCCTAGTGTCTGAACATGAGGAGGATCCACAGAAAACCTTGATGATAAATAGAAGGGCCCAAACTGAATGTCTAAACCAACACACAGCACCTCCAATTGCTGGTGGAAGCCACTATTTACATAACCGCATGCTGTTCATTGCAGAACTGTGTCAACAATGTATATGTGTTAGGAGCAGCCAGGTGGCTCAGTAAATAAGAGCACTGGCCCCAGAGTTGGGATGACCTGGGATCGAATCTGGACTCTGATACTTAGCACCACACCCAGAAATAACTGGCCATGTAACCTTGAGCAAGTTACTTAACCCCAATTGCTTAAAAAAAAAAACACAATGTATCTGAGTCAAGCTAATGAATGGAACTTGAACCCACATACTCTGAGCAAAGGACTGATTGTAGTACCAGTTAAAAACAAAAGATGCCAGCTGGGCTTTGGGTTTGTCAAATAACTCAAACTATTTTTCAAACCTTTTGGATTCAGTCAAACAAAAAAACTCATTTTGCCAAGCACTTTTTTCCCCTTTAATTTCTAAACCCATGTGTATTTTAAGAGAAATTTCATCCATATGTTTCTGATTCATTTACACTTAAATCATCAAAATGTTTTGTAAGAGCTATTTGATGTCCAAGGTTTTTGGAGCCTTTGTAAACCTCTTTTCTTAGAAACAGAATGTCATGTTTTGCCAAGAGTAAATAACAAACACCAAAAGGTTTGAGTCCGGTATAAAATGCCAAACCCAAGAGATTTCAGTAAGTTACAATTTGACACAGGAACCTTCACCTTCTTTTCATACCAACCGAACCCCAAAGGTTCTGGTGACTCAATTCCTATTTTATTACAAAATTTGTTTCTAGTACACCACTCTCTGTGAGGGCTTTCTGATTCCTATTTGACTTTGAACTTCCCTTTTTTTTCTTTATTTTCCTTCATACAAAGTCTCTGGAACCCTGCATGCTCACTTAAAGCTTTTTAATTATAATGCAAAGCCAAAAACAAAGCCCTCTTAAAAAATTTAATACACAGAGACAGACAACTGGATAGGAGATTTATTTTCAAGAAAGCAACTCTTTTCTTTAAAAAAAAAAGTTCTATAATTTTACCTTTTTAACATTTTAATTCATGGATAAGAAATATAGTAAATAGAGGGTTAGAATTGGAACAGGGGAACCTGAGCTCTATCCCTGCCTCTGACACATATTGACTACATACAATGAGCAATTCACTTAAGCTCTTTGTTCCTACAGCAGCTCTCTATGACTAAGACTAAGCTACGGACAATACAGAAAAGATCACAAAATTACAGGTCTAGACACCTCCCCCCCCCCAATTTCTTTTTAAATTCACAATAAAAAAATGTCACTAAAATTAGCACTGGCAAGATTTTTTTCTTTTCTAAAATAATCCTATAATTTTCCTTTTTTAATATTTTAAAACCATAGATAAATATAATAAATAGTCAACCTTGGAATAGGACAATCTGAGTTCTAGGCCTACCATGGCCATATACAAACTGCTATGAACAACTCCTTTAATCTAATGGTGCCCACAGAAATTCCTTAAGATTAAGACTAAGCTATAGATGATATGGATGAGTGGCAAGAAAGATAATAAAATGATAGGTTTAGACCAAAAATAATTTTTAATTCACAATAACAGAAACATCATTAATATTATTAGCAGGGAAATTTTTTCTTTTGTTTTCTTTTTTTCAGAAACAATGAGCACAAATTCATCTGAAGAAAGTTTTAGACTCTTTACTAATGATAAGTACAACTATCTTACATGTCTAGGAGATAATTGTTTCTATTATTTTACATTACTGTGTGTATTGGAAAACTGAGTAAAGAAAGAAGTTATTGGGATAGAGATAAAGATATGTTGTTTATCATATCTGGAAGAAACGAAATTTCTTTGAGAATAATTATATTTTATTCATTCCAAGGTTGCTTTTTTTTAGAAAGAGCACTAAAAGATACATGGGTACAACTGAATAAATACATCTTAAAACAATTAAGAAATAGAAATTTCTACTAGTTATTATACTAATCATTAGCAAAATATTTAGAAATGTTACCATAATATGTTACACAGATTTCAGGAACTTATGTTTACAGAACATCCTGCTTCTTCATTTTGATACACTTCAAACTCAAGGTCACTTAATTGGTGGCTTGGAGACCTGCAGGTTTTTTATTTTCCCTTTTAGTTTGGCTGAACTTCATGGCAATGCTGAGACACTTGCGGATTGTGAAACCTGCATCATGAATATTATTCTTTCTACATTTTGTTATCCTTGTGTCTTCAACCTTGAAATGGATCCATAACAAGCTTCAGATTTTTCAACTGATTTTAATAAGTGTTTGATTTTTTTGATTTGCATTTAATTGCTTATGCAACCTGAGACCTTTAACTGTTCAGTAAAACAGTTTAACAAATGACATAATACTTGCTGCTTTCACAAATATAAACCATGTTATTCTTCTGTCTTGAATTATGTATATAATTGAAATGTTGAATATCTCTTTGGATAAGTTTAATAATTAAAAAAAGGTCCTAAGTGGTTTATTTGTTTGCATCACTTGTTTCTTACAAGAAGGACCAGGGCATAAGGATTTCTTTGAGTTTTATTTCTTCTTCTTTTTGTCTTCTGACTTTTTGCTTATTGCTTGGTTTAAAAAATATGTGTTCCTCCATGAGGAAAAGTTTTTCTCACAGATGAGGTCCAAGGAGGGCATTGCAGAGAGGTTTGTAACGATGGGGTAATCTTGAAGGTTTCATTCTAGTTTTAATATTCTTAAAATGCTTCAAATCATCCCAAAGTTTTTTTTTTTCTTAACCTATCTAGAGAACAGAATTACATTCTGATAATAAGACCAATTTTTGTTCTAGTTCTTGTTATATATTTGTTGAACAGCCAGATGTGTTATTCTTATTTTTCTTAGAAAACACATTTTAGCTCAGCGAGTAAGAGCACCAGCCCCAGAGTGGGGATGACCTGGGATCGAATCCGGGCTATAATACTTAGCACTACACACAGAAATAACTGGCTGTGTAACCTTGAGCAAGTTACTAAACCCCTATTGCTTTAAAAAAAAAAAGAAAAACATTTTATTTTATTTTTAATCAAATGCTTTATAAACTTCTAGTTTCCGTCATTCATTTCCACAAGATTTTTAGTTCTCCCCGTTTTTTCCCTACCCAACACCCCAAAATAGCAATCCCACTGGATATCCCCTCCTCCAATCTGCTCTCTCCCATATATTCTCCCATACCCCCTCCGACTTTCCAGTACGGCATGGTGAAGCTCTATGCCCCAGTGCCTGTATGTCTTATTTCTTATATATTTATAACATTTGATCTTAAAACTTTGAATTCCAGATTCATTCTCTTCCTCTCTTGTCACCCACCCTTACTGGAAAGATAAGCAATTCAGTATAGGTTGTACATGTGTAGCTATGCAAAACATTTCCATAGTGGATATATTGTAAAAGATTGACTATATTTCCCTCCCTCCTATCCCCCCTCCCACTTGTTCTATTCTCTACTTTGATACTGTCCCATTTCAAAAGTAGGTGCTTCCAACTTCTCTCCCCCACAGCCTGCCCTCACTTCCATCATCCCCCGTCTCATCCCCTTCCCCCCTACTATAATGGAGGGTGAGATACCCTATTTAATGTGTATGTCATTCCTTCCCCAAGCCAAATTCAATGACAATAATGTTGACCCATTCCCTTTTGCCTTCCTGTTCTTCCCCTCCACTGTAACCATTTTCCATTGTCTCTTCTATATGAGACAGTTAACCCAATCTGTCTCTCCCCATCTCCTCTCGTTATATTCCTCTCTCACTGGTTAATATCACCTTTTACGTATCATCCCTTCCTATTAAATTGGTCCTGTGCCCTCTATCTATGAATACCTGAACACACACATACACATACACACATACACATATATACACACACATTCATATATGTATTCATAAGCCCTTATACCCTCCTATAAAGACATATATGTATGTGTGTATGTGTGTATACATATTTCCATTCCTTTCAACTATTCTCATACTAAGAAAAGTTTCATCAGTTACAATTATCATTTTTGCTTCTAGCAAAATAAATAGTCCAACTTTGATAAGTTCCTTATAATTTCTTTTCTCTGTTTACCTTCTCATGCTTCTCTTCCTTCTTGTATCTGAATGTCAAATTTTCCATTCAAGTCTGGTTTTTTCATCAAGAATGCTTGAAAGTCCTCTATTCCACTGAATGACCATATTTTCCCCTGAAACACGATACTCAGTTTTGCTGGGTAGGTGACTCTTGGTTTTAATCCCAGCTCCTTTGCCCTCCGGAATATCATATTCTAAGCCCTTTGATTCCTCAATGTGGAAGGTGCCAGATCCTGTGTTATCCTGATTGTGTTTCCACAATATTCAAATTGTTTCTTCCGGGCTGCTTTTAATATTTTTTCCTTGATCTGGGAATTCTGGAACCTGGCTATAATATTCCTAGGAGTTTTCTTTTGGGGATCTTTTTCAGGAGGTGATCGGTGGATTTTTCAACCTCTATTTTGCCCTCTGGTTCTAAAACATCAGAGCAATTTTCCTTGAGAATTTCTTGAAGGATTATTTCTAGGTGCTTTCTTTGATCATGGCTTTCAGGTAGTCCAATAATTTTAAAATTATTTCTCCTGAATCTATTTTCCAGGTCAGTGTTTTTTCCAATGAGATATTTTGCATTGCCTTCTATGTTTTCATTTGTTTGGAGCTGTTTTTTGTTTATATCTTGATTTCTCATAAAGTCACTAGCTTCCATTTGCTCCAGTCTAATCCTGAAGGAATGATTCTCCTCAGGGAGCTTTTGAGATTCTTTTTCCATCTGGCAAATTCGGCTTTTTAAAGCATTCTTTTCCTTACTGGCTTTTGGAGCCTCTTTTGCCATTTGAGTTACTCTATTATTTAAGGTGCTATTTTCTTCAGTCAGGTTGTTGATTTTCATTTCATAATTTTCTTGCATCATTCTCATTTCTCTTCCCAATTTTTCCTCCACTTCTCTTATTTGGTTTTCAAAATCCTTTTTAAGCTCCTCTATGTCCTGTACCCAGCTCGCATTTTTCTTGGAAGACAGATGTGTTATTTTTTTTAATTTTTTTTAATTTTAATTAATTTGTTTGTTTCCTTTTAGTTTACAGGATTCAATTTCACAATTCCTTGAGTTTCACATTTTGACCCCCTTCCCCCTCTCCCCCCCATGGTGGTATATAGTCAAGTATAGGATCTGTAAATACTTTCACATTATACATTAGTCAGGTTATAAGGACGGATTGTACCAGCTGGAATGAAAAAAATGGTAAAGAGGACATAAAACCAAATAAGAGAAGGAAAAAGATCACATATTTTGCTTCCACCTGGATATAAACTCAGTTCTTTCTAGTTCTTTCTCTGGATGCACATATTTCTCTCCATCATGAGTCTTTTGGAATTGACTTATATCACTGCATTGCTGAGAAGAGTCCAGTCTATCAAAGTTTGTCATCAAACATACGTTGTGTCTGTAATCGTGTACAAATTTCTCCTGGTTCTGCTCTTCTCACTCAGCATCAGTTTGTATAAGCCTCTCCAGGTAAATATGAATACTGTCTGCTCCTCGTTTCTTATAGCACAATAGTATTCCATAACATGCATATGCCACAACTTTTTTAGCCATTCCCCAATTGATGGGCATCCCCTTAATTTCCAATTCTTTGCCACCACAAAAAGAGCTGCTATAAACATTTTTGTGCATATGGGTCTTTCTCCCATTTCTATGATCTCTTGGGTATATAACCCTAGGAGTGGTATTGCTGGATCAAAGGGTGTGAAAGTATTTATAGCTCTTTGGGCATAATTCCAGATTGCTCTCCAGAAAGGCTGGATCAGTTCACAATTCCACCAGCAATGCATTAGTGTTCCAATTTGCCCACATCCTTGTCATTTTCCTGGTTTGTCATCTTAGCCAATCTGACTGGTGAGATATGGTACCTGAGAGTTGTTTTGATTTGCATTTCTCTAATCAATAGTGAATTAGAGCATTCTTAATGGGGAAGAATGAATGAATGAATACACACACTACATAGATGTGTTTTGTGTGTGTGTGTGTGTGAACACACACAAACCTATACAGAGTTAAGGAGACATAGAAAGACAGATGCTGGTGAGGCTGATTTTCTTGGATAGATCATATCAGTCAGTCGTCTAATCAACAACCAGAATTTATTAAACACTCACTATGTGCTTAAGTAATGTATTGAAATATTTATAAGCAGTGATAGAAGAAGAGTTCTAAAAATGTTTTGAACAATGGTATAAATGCAATCCCAGAGTTGGAAAGAACATTTTATATCATATAGGTGAAAACTTACTTAAAGTATGAATTCTACAGTATCCCTGACATGTTTCTATCCAGTATCTGCACAAGAATTCTGTAGATTTATAGCTATTGTTACCCAAATCAATAATGTCATGATTACTCTCTGTATACTGGAGGAAGCATGTTGCCTTCCTTAACACCTCTTATTAGATGTGGTCCTTCCTTTCATGAATTTCTGAGTCTGTTTTTTGATCTTTGCTATGTATTCATATTCCAATGTTGTTATAGTTATTTATGTGCATAGTACCAAATTGGAAGTTTCTAGAAGAGAGTAATTATATTATTTTTCATGTTTGGACTTTTGGTGTCTTGCAAAGAGCCAATAATTTTAAAGTATCATCTTTGCTTAAACATTCCTAACTAGGCCTTTTTATTGTATTCTTTGCTTTTTGCATAGTCCTATTTGTTAAGAAATTCTTCTTGATATTAAGCAAAAAGCTGCCTACTACTAGTTTGGACTCTCAAGTTACACAGGAAAACATATCTAATTCCATTATCATTTCAAAATAGTATTTTCCAATTTTTATTTGTTTTGCTATCAAAATATAGCACTCATATCTCTTGATATTGAAGACATACCAGTGGATAAAAAGGCTGTGCATCAGTTATGTTTCACTGTCTCTACATGACCAATTCCAGGAAGAATTTTATTATTAAAAACATACTTTTGTCTCAGAAACTTGGAGGAGTCACTAAGGGGACTTTGTAAATTCCTAAAGGCAATCCAGCCATCTTGTTTAATTATGACCCAACCCATTATCAGTTTGTACTGTCTGTCCCAGATGTACATGCTAATTAACAACTTCTGCTACTGCTTGTCCATATAAGTATATATCATAAACTGGACAAGCAACATTTTTGGTCCACTTGGATTTCACATGTATATGCTTAAGATAAACTCTTTTAAGTGGTTATATTCATGTCAATCTACATGTACTGACATATACTTTAAAATTAGTTACACCTAGCATTATCATCGCCAATAGGGCCAATCTTGTGATAATTTGATATGGTTTTAGGGATGACCAAATGTAAGAAATTATTACAGGAAGCTATAGATTTTCCCCAAACAAGTTCAGGAGCACATGAGAAAACAATGCACAATGCTCAATACATGTCATAAGTGTGAAGAATTTCCTCTATCATGTTATCATCTGACATATCATTCATCTACCTTATGTTCCTACTTCTAATCTCAGTATAATCTGAGCTGAAGTGACTATTTTATGCCCATCCAAGATAAAGAATCATTATAAAGTCAGAGATACTAAAAAATTCAACCTTATGGTAGAGAGCAACTCTACAATAAATGAAATTAAAATCTCAAAAAGAAAAAAAAATGGATTTTCCAAAAGGACAATGCAAATATTTAAAGAAAATTAAGTAAAAGATAAAAAAGTAATAACAGGTTTAAAATGAAAAACTTGGAAGGAGAATCACAGCTTAGATATAAAACCTTACCCAAGTAATAGACTCCCTAAAAATGAGATTAACTTAATGACTCTGTGAGAAAAGAAATATCAGAAAAAAAATTTGAAAAATTTGAAATATAGAAGAAAATATTAGTTGTCTGCTATCAAAAAAACATTGACCCAGAAAAAATGATCAAGGAGATATCATTTAACAATCATTGGATTTCCTAAAAAAAATGATTAAATGTGTAGATGTAATTTTCTTTCTTGTGTTTTATGAGTTTTTTATACTATAAACTTTTATACATTTCTCTCACTTAATAATAATAATGACCTCATCAAAAATTCATTCAATATTTCACATCTGTAGTATTCTCTCGCTTTTTAAAAAAAAAATGGTAACATATATTAACTTTTTTCCCTTTTACCCCCAGCTCATTAGAAAATTCAAACAGTGTTCACTTAAGCAGCACATATACTAAAATTGTAACGATACAGAGAAGATCAGCAGGACCTCTGGGCAAGGATGACACACAAATTCTTGAAGCGTTCCATATTTTGGGGGTGGCCAGGTGGCGCAGTGAGTAAGAGCTCTGGACCCAGCGTTGGGAGAACCGGGATCGGTTCCAGCCTCAGATACTTGGCACCAACACAAAAAATAACCGGCCATGTAACCTTGAGCAAGTTACTTAACCCCAATTGCTTAAAAAAATTAAAACAAATTTCTTGCAACAAATATGTATAATCAAACAAAATAAATTCCCTCGGTGAAGTATACAAATTCATATATATGCATGTCTCAATTTCTGTGTATATATTCAATCTGTTACCTAAATCCCTTAATTCTCTTTAAGGGATAACATATTTCATCATAAATCCTGTGGAATCATAAATGGTCATGGTTCATACAGCTTTTAATTTTGTTTAATTTTACAGTGACCTTGTATAAATAATTCTCTTTGTTTCCCTGATTTCATTCTTCAAAATTGTTCATTTTTACAATATTTATATTGTCATATAAATTGTTCTTCTTCTGCTTACTTTTTTCTGCATCAATACATATAAGACCATGTCAAAATCATCTGTTGAGCTATGGTTGAATAAGTTGGGGACTATATTTCAAAAATTCAAACTCCCTGAATCTTTTAGTACCACAGAACAAAGAGAAAATAGAAATAATCTACCAATATTTGAAGAATGTCATAAGCAAAATACAGAGCTTACACATCACAGAAAAAATACCACAAGCTGACAGGAAATAAAAATCAATTACCCAGAAAGCATATTCAGGATCATACAAAAACTGGCAGATTCTATAATAAATGATAGGATATTTTGGAATACAATACTACAAACAAAGCAAAAGATGTAGCATTAAATCAAGAATGTTCTGCAACACTGAGTACAATCCAGTAGGAAAGGAAATGGACCTCTAATGGAATAGAAAACTATCAGACATCCTGATTAAAAAAAACAAAACATTAGGAAAAATTCTGAAAGGTAAAAAGAGGAGCAAGAAAAATGTAGAAAAATAAATTTATTTGAGCAAGTGAAAGGAGTTACATGAACATAGATTACTAACAATTTGAAAGAGGGAGAAAGAAGAGATGTGTCCCTTCAAAACCGTATTACGTTCAATGAACATTGAGGAATTTGAATTGTACAAGTAAAGGACTAAGACTGCATTGGTTCTACTTTGTTGGCTTTAGGAGAGAAATAAATTGAAGGATGAAAAGAATATGCTACTGTAGGAAGGAGAAAGAATGGGGGAATTAATATTTCTGATATTAAGATGTGCAAGAAGAATATAAAGACATAGAGGAAAGGAGTGGGAGAAGTATTAGTTGAACCTCACTTTTATCTGAACCAGACAAAGGAGGGTCAAACAGATAGATAGATAGATAGATAGATAGATAGATAGATAGATAGATAGATAGATAGATGATAGATGATAGATAGATAGATAGATAGATAGATAGATAGATAGATAGATAGATAGATGGAGAGAGAGAACCACAAAAAACATTTTAAAATGCACAGACAACAAAAGGAAATACATAAGGAAGCATTATAAGTAGCATAGCTTGTAAAGTGATGTTGAAATTATTGTAAACTTTTTTTAACAAAATAAGTTGTATGAATAGAAATGCATTATTTCAACATAATATCCTTTTTAAAAAAGACATTTAAACATGGAAGTTTTCATTTGTGGTATTTGTTAAATCAATAATATATTATGGCTATCTAGTGGCAATTGTAATTTTTTTAAATGCTGACATCTGGAAATTCATTGTTAGTCAAAAGGGGAGACACTGGAGGTTACAATGATATAGCAAAATGTGTTTCTAAAATTCTCTGATAGAATGACTATCATAAACAATTTGAAATAAAATTCCCAACATTTCTATTACATGGAAAAAAAAATAGCCTTAGTTCTTTAAATTTAGTGGTGATGAGGAAATAGGTCCCCCTCTCCAAATTATTTCTCTCTTCAATGATCACTAAGAAGTAGGCTGGAAGCAGGTCTGGTGTTTGGGGGGTGGGGTGGGGTGGGCATTTCTACTCCTAATACTCTTGGCCTCAGGTCACTGAGTCTTTTAGAATCTGAAGGGAGGTAGTGATCAAGATGGTGATGTTTTGACTTGACTTGCAATACTACTTTCTGTATCTACCTCAGGCTGAGAAGATAAATGTATGTTAATTGAAAAATAAAACGAAATAAGTTTAAGGCAACCACAATAATTCAAACAAATAGTAAGGCTGACTTTGACTGCCATTGTCAGAGTAAAAATAGATGAGACCAATGTGTACAATATTGCTGAAATTAAATGAATCTTGTCACTGATTAACATGAGTGAGAAGATCAAAGATAACAGTAACATTTTGAATATGGGAAACTAGTAATTCATTTAGTGGAAACTATGAAATCAGAAGAAAGACTAAGTTGAGGGAGAAAGATGATAAACTTGTTTTGGAACTTAATAAGTTTAAACTTACTATCAGTAATTATATCCAGGGTTATTTTCATGTAAGCAAATGGTAATCTCAGTGTGTAGTTCAGGAAGATAATGCCTGGAGAGATAAATGTCCATATATGTGCGATAGTTGAAATTACATGAATGATTAAGATAAAAGAAAATTTAGAAAATAAAGGGAAAAAAAAACAAGAAATTAACCTAGGGGGAAATTTGTCATGCAGTGTTGGCTATTCTTTCTGTTGTGTATCAACTGAAAATTTAATAACCATGCCTTCTATATTTTTATCCAAGACATTGGTTAAAAAAAAAGTTAAACAGCACAGGACGGACCAAGGACAGCAACTTAGGGGTAGTCCACTAGAGACTTCCTTTCTAATTGGCATTACCTGATCAGTAATTCTATTTTTTTAGGTGTGTTCACTAATCAGAGTTAGAACTAGAAGTTATTTAGTCCAACCATCATTTTACTGTTGAGGAAACAGAGACACAGTAGGCAAATTAAGTGACTTGTCTGTGGTAGGTCACTTGGGTAAGACTTGGTAGAGCCAGGATTTGAAGTCAGCTTTTCTGACCCAAAGCAAGAGCAGTTTTTTTTCCCCCTTTATTGTATTGCTCTGATGTTCAGAGGAAGGAGATCACTATATTAGGATAACCTTAATGAAGGAGGTAGAATTTGAGTCATTCCAGTAAAGACTAATTTTTCTACACCAATGAGTCAGGGGAGAAATTATGGTTATAGTCATCATAGGAGTAACTTATAATTAAGGACTCATGTGGTAAGATCCTATGAATATTCCATTGAAATTTAACTAAATATTGAAGCAGCCACATTGGGTTTAGTACCATCCCCTTTTAGCCCAGAGGTTTTTAACCTGAGGGTCCTAGACTCCTTAAAGTAAATAGATTTTAGGTGGTCCATGAACTTGATTGGGGAAAAGATTATGTTTTTATTTCTAAATGAAATTTACCCTTTCCTTCCACTATTTGAAAACATGATTCTGAGAAGCCCATAGTCTTCACCAAAATGCCAAAAGAGTCCATGACATAGGGGCGGCCAGGTAGCACAGCGAGTAAGAGCACCGGCTCCAGTGTTGAGAAGACCTGGAGATTGAATCCCTGGCTCAGACACTTAACACCCACCCAGAAACACCTGGCCGTGTAACCTTGAGCAAGTTACTTAATCCCGATTGCTTAGGGGAGGCCAGGTGGCTCAGCGAGTAAGAGCACCGGCTCCAGTGTCAGGATGACCTGGATCAAATCCGGGCTCAGATACTCAGCACCACACCCAGAAATAACTGGCCATGTAACCTTGAGCAAGTTACTTAAGCCCGATTGCTTAAAAAAAAAAAAAGAGTCCATGACATAAAAATCATATAAACAATTGGCCTAACGTCAATGTCACTGGTTTCTTTGTACTATCAATGGTTCTACTACACTCAAGGCCCTCCTCCATGTAGCTTCTCCTCTAAAAGTTACAGCATACTTTATAAACTCATTGCTTCCATAATAAAATTACAATAGTTGCTTCATCCACCACTAAAGCACAGAGAGTTCTAAAACAAAATGCAACACTCACATAGAGTGGCTATGAAAAGCAGGCTCAAAAAACAAACAAAGGATACCAGATAAAGTTGCAAAGAGAATTTTAGTCAACTGAATATAATGATTTGATCTTATGGCAAATGAAGGTCCTCTAATTGACTTGATAGCTCTTTAAGTAAGTGTGTTAGAGTATATTGCCAATAATAAAAACTTAGCTTCTGCTAATGACTGGTAAAAATCGCTGATATGCTAGGACAGGGGTAGGGAAAACTACAGCTTCAAGACCACATGTGACCCTCTAGGTCCTCAAGTATGGCCATTTGAGTGAATCCAAACTTCACAGAACAAATCCTTTTATTAAGGGGAAAGCATCCTCTACATTTTTCAGAGGCTCCCCAAAATCCTCTGGCATGCCTATGAGCTGAAGGTTGTATAGGCCTGCTCTATAAGAAAAAACCAAGAAGGAAAGAGAAGGCTAACCATTAGTTAATAGAAACATGGCTTTCTTTTATGAACTTTCACAATCCACATTGTTTTATGTCATCCCTCATTTCTTTTCCCATACCTGTCACTTTGCCAGTAGTATGAGTTTCTTCAAAATATGTGTCTTATTGTCACACCTTGGCACATAGCAAGGTGCCTTGCACATAGCATACCAGATGCTCAGGAGGTTGTCAATTCAAATTAAATTGATTGTTATTATTGAAGTATATACTATTAATGAGTTCTTTCACTATTTTACCAATGGGTTTTCTTCTGCCTTTCATTTTTTTCATATGATTTTGAGCCACTGTCAAATGCCTCAGAAATGTGGAGAGCAAACAAGTCCCTAAAGGTATGGGGAAAAACAAAGGTTGAACCAATTTTCAAGGGAAGAGAATGAAATCTGAAAATTATAGGAAAATGAACTGAATTTTGATTCCTGGCAAAATTTTACAATATATTATTAGAGGCTTGACCATTGAGTATATGAAGAATGAAGCATTGATCACAAAGAGCCAGAATGACTTCATCAAGAACTGGTAAATCCAGAGTAATTGTATTTCTTTCTTGTTGACAAGGTTGCTAGAATGGCAGACCAAGTCTCTGACATTCAAAGACCAAAATAATTTTATAATTTATAATTTAATGCAATATATTTTTATATTTTTTAAAAAATAAGAAGATGGTGTACTTATTTCTCCTACCTCCTAATTTTAGTAGGGCATTTTCTTTTTGATCAATGCTAGCCAACATCTGTAGTTTTTCTCAGTCTTTATTAGCAGGGATGAGGCTACTGTCCTCAGTAGCAGTATTTGCTGCTTGCTCTCAAAATGCAATCGGAATGATAATTATAAATGCTTCACAGGTTTCTATAGTCAGTCAGCTCTTATTGAGAATTTCCTTTGTATAATATTTTCTGAAACATGGTCTACAGACCCATCATGTAAGCAAGACAGAACACACATTAATTTCAATACCACCAGAAGAGTAACAACACCATAGAGGAAGAACACTTCTATAGAACAGCATACCAACTAGTACAAAATCGATGAACTACAGTCAAGTACAGGAGAGCAAAGGGTCAAGGGGTGACAAGTATGGGAGATACCCTGAAGAAAAACGACTTTTGATCTTGCAAGGAATAATAATAATAAACATATTACAATATGTTACAGCAGTCTGTAAGAATTTGTGCCTACAAAATACCTAGCAAGACATGAACTAGCGGCCAGAATGTTATATAAATCAGAAGCTCACATTCCTGTGTTAACAAGTCTCCATGCTATAAAAAGAGTCCTCAAAATATCTGAAAGAACTCAACCAATGTACTATATTGTACCCAGGCCATTATTATGGAGTGAGTTTTTTTCTATGATCTCTTTGACATAATATTGATACATAAAAGCTTAAGAACAATTTATTTTATACGTATTGATATATATATATATACATATACATATATATATTTATAGTGATGCTCAAAACCTCTTAGCTATGTGGGACAAAAATCATTCAAAATACAGAGATGTAACAGAGGTTATCAAAATCACATGAGAACTTGATGAGATAGATAAAATACCTGTGGTTTTGTCTACACATGGAAGATGCTATTTGTGACTTTACACAGAATGATTTTACATTCTAATTCTTTTTCTCATCTGCAAAAAAAAACATTTTATCCCTCTATGTAATAGTACATTGAATAATAACTATAAAAACATCAGGACTATGACGTGTTTAAGTCCTATCTGAATCTCATTTTTAAAATGTGAGAAAAGATATGTTTTCTCATATATATGTATATGTATATATATATGCATGTGTAATATATCTACATAGATTGATAGATAGATACATAGATATACACTTCTCTGCTTTGACAATGGAATGAGGAAAGCATGAAGACTTTGACTTCCTAAAGTACTCTGAAAAGACATGTGGAGATGGATGAGAAAGAAGGCTGAGAGGAATCAGAAGACAGACTACAAATTCATTTATGGTCAGTTCTATTTACCTTCTTCAACTGACTAAAAGCAAAGGAATCCAAGTAATCCTCTCTCTCATCTACACTTGGGCTGACAAGGCTAATTTCATGATCTGTGTAATGGGTTTGGGTTTAAATTTTGGTTTCCTTGGTTTTGAATATGGAAGACTTCATTATAAAGAGGTTGTTTATCCAGAGAATTTACTCATTGAGACATTCCTGAATCTACTTGCTACAACCTGCCCCTAAATTTTTACAAAGAAATTTCCCAGAGAAGCTAGAGGAATAATTAAGGGTCTGAAAGTGGGAGCCATGGCACCAATTTTGGAACTCATTTTGCAAAAGGTGAAGTATACAAGGTGGTAAAGAGAACAAAAGGAAGAATATAGGATTTAAGGAGTCAGAATCAAGTAAGGGGTGTTTGGAAAGAAAACAATGAAATTACCTTGGCAAGAAGAGGTTTGTATGGGTAGCTAGGCGGTACAGTGAATAGTGCATCAGCCCTGGAGTCAGGAGGACCTGAGTTCAAATATGACCTCAGAAACTTGACAGCTGTGTGACCTTGAACAAGTCACTTAACCCCAATTACCTTGCCTTCCCCCCTCAGAAAAAAAGAAGAGGTTGTGATGTAGGAAAATAACTTTGAGGACAGAGGTCGGTCACCTGAGTAGGTTTCTGAGGAGCTTAGATTGGGCAATAGGAAAACATTCTCTAACTGTTTTTTTTATGTTATTTCCGGG
>NW_027185890.1:7564543-7611177 GCF_028583685.1 Petaurus breviceps papuanus
TGATGTCCAGGTTCTTTTTCCATATGTCCAATTCTACTTTTTAAGGAATTCTTCTCTTCAATGGTTTTTTTTTTGCCTCTTTTTACCATTTAGCCTATTCTGCCTTTCTATGGCATTATTTAGGTGCACAGTCAAGATGACTGAGTAGAAGCAGAACTTCCACTGCGCTCCAGCTTCCACCTTCCCCGATCCATGTAAAAGGGGACTCTAAACAAACTTTGGCACTGCCAAACCCACAAAATGACACAGAGAAGCTAACCTCCCGCTGAGAACAGCCCGGCAGACCAGCAGGAATAAGCCAGCGCAGCACTCTGGGAACTGAGCCCAGCCCTATGCCAAGGCTTTAGCCCCAGGGCAGGCCTGACCAGCCCCCGGCCAGAGGGACCCCAGATCAGCAGCAGCTGTGGCCATTTCCAGATTTATCAACACATAGATACAAAGGACAAAGTGAGAGGTCAGTGCAGTCTGGACTTTGGGACCCAGTAAGTGAGAGTGCATGGCTTTTGCTCCTAGGGTGAGAAGCCACTGAGATGCAGGCACGGCCAGCCAGATTGCAGCTTCAGCTCCTGGACTGCAGAGTGTAGGGGGACCAAGCACCAGTGTGAGGGGTAATTGCTCTTGCTTTAAACTGCTTGGATCTGGATTGCAGTCTAGGGTGGAGGTCCTGGGGTGTAGGTCCAGGTTGCCAGAGCATGTGGAGGCCTCAGAGAGGCCACCAATCTAATACCTCTGGCAGCTGAGAAAACCCCAGCTTTTGGGACGAAAGCTCCCCTGTCTGGTGGCAGAGTCCTACTGTGGCAAAAAGCCCTAAAGTCAAGTAATTGAGTGGCAAAATGATCAAGCAAAGGAAACAAAGCAGACAGAAGATTCCAACATTACACTCCTATTTTGGGGACAAAAAAAGGAGCAAAGCATGGAACAGAAGGAAAACAGTGAAGTCAGAACTCCTGCACCAACAGGTTCAAAGGAAAATACGAGCTGGTTACAGGCCATAGAAGCAGATAAGAGAAGTGGAGGGAAAATTGGGAAGAGAAATGAGAACAATGCAAGAAAATTATGAAATGAGAGTCAACAGCCTGACTGAGGAAAATAATACCTTAAAAAATAGACTAACTCAAATGGCAAAAGAGGCTCCCAATGAGGAGAAGAATGCCTTAAAAAGCCAAATTTGCCTGATGGAGAAAGAATCTCAAAAGCTCAATGAGGAGAATCATGGCTTCAGAATTAGACTGGAGCAAATGGAAGCTAATGACTGTATCAGAAACCAAGATGCTGTTAAACAGATCCAAACCAATGAAAGAATAGAAGGCAATGTGAAATATCTCATGGGAAAAACCACTGACCTGGAAAATAGATCCAGGAGAGATAATTTAAAAATTATTGGACTCCCTGAAAGCCATGATCAAAGAAAGAACCTAGAAATCATTCTCCAGGAAATTCTCAAGGAAAACTACCCTGATGTTTTAGAACCAGAGGGCAAAATAGAGGTTGAAAGAATACACTGATCGCCTCCTGAAAAAGATCCCAAAAAGAAAACTCCTAGGAATATTATAGCCAGATTCCAGAATTCCCAGATTAAGGAGAGAATATTACAAGCAGCCAGGAAGAAACAATTTGAATATTGTGGAAACACAATCAGGATAACCCAGGATCTGGCAGCTTCTACACTGAGGGATCAAAGGGCTTGGAATATGATATTCTGGCGGTCAAAGGAGCTGGGATTAAAACCAAGAGTCACCTACCCAGCAAAACTGAGTATCATGTTTCAGGAAAAAATATGGTAATTCCATGGAATAGAGGACTTTCAACAATTCTTGCTGAAAAAACCAGAGTTGGATAGAAAATTTGACATTCAGATACAAGAAGCATGAGAAGTTAAACAGGGAAAAGAAATCATAGGGAATTTATCAAAGTTGAACTATTAACATTCCTACATGGAAAAACAATAATTATAACTTATGAAAATTTCTCAGTAGTTGAAGGGAATATATATATGTTTGTATATAAAGGGTATATGGACATATGAATACATATGTGAATGTGTGTATATATGTTTACAGATATACATAGAGAGGGTACAGGACCAATTTAACAGGAAGGGATGATACTTAAAAGGTGAAATTAAGAGGTGAGAGAATATAATGAGAGGAGATGGGGAGAGAGAGAATGGGGTAAACTCTCTCATATAGAAGAGGCAAGGGAAAATGGTTACAATGGAAGGGAAGAATAAGAAGGCAAAGGGGAATGGGTCAACCTTATTTCCATTGAATTTCACTTGAGGAGGGAATTAAATACACACTAAATAGGGTATCTCACCCTCCAGGAGTGTAGGGGAGGAAGGGGATGAGAGGGGGGATTATGGAAGGGACAGCAGGCTGAGGGGGAGGGAAATTGGGAGCTCCCATTTTTTTGAAAAGCGACAGGATCAAAGTAGAGAATAGAACAAGTGGGAAGTGGGATAGGAGGGAGGGAAATATAGTCAGTCATTTACAATATATCTACTATGTTATTGTTTTGCATTAGCCACACTTGTACAAACTATATTGAACTGCTTATCTTCCCAGTAAGGGTGGGAGACAAGGGAAGAAGGGAATGAATATGGAAGTCAAAGTTTTAAAATCAAATAGATAGATAGATAGATAGATAGATAGATACATACATACATACATACATACATACATACATACATACATACATACTATTATTAATACTATTTTACATGTAATTGTGAAATAACATATTCAGGCACTGGGTCATAGAGATCCACTGGAGAACTCTAAATGGGTATGGAGGAAAATATGGGAGAGAGTAGATTGGAGGAGGGGATATCCTGTGGGACTGCTATTTTTGGGGCAGTGGGTAGGGGAAAAATGGGGAGAAAATTTGCAACTCAAAATCTGGCAGAAATGATTGATGTAAATTAGAAGTTAATAAAGCATTTGAAAAACAATGTTATTTCAAGGATGATGACATTTTAACCTACTCTAGGTAGCTGTCTTTAGTTACAGTAACTTGCCAGGAGGCTATTTAGTTCTTTCATTCTATCCCTTGTTTATGCTCTCTGTGTCCTTTCTCACTCCCACTGCACACTTAGAAAAAATACTGAATTCCTTTCCAGGCTGATGACAAATACAAGCCTAACTAGCAACTGCTTTTTCTCTCTCTCTTGCTGTCTTTTTCTGTTTCATACTTTTCTTTGCAGAGCAAGACAGGTAATTAAGTGTCTTGGTTTTAAAGACTATAATGCGATGAACAGTTCAAAAAGACAAACTGTGGTGAAAATTCCACAAAATATTTAGGTATAGAAGAATATCCAATCAATAAGCCTATTAATGGAAGGTATGTCTGAGACACTAGGAAAAGAGGAAACATCATCTTATGGGTGCTTACTCCAGAGTTTCATAAAGGTCTTGTGAACATTTATACTTTAGCCACTGCTCAGTGGCCATGATAAAAATAAACCTGTGAGTCATATTTTAAAAAGAAATATTATCAAAATTTTGTCAACATTTTTTTATCCAGACCCATGATTTCATTGGTGTAAGAAATTGCAGGTTAGGAAAGTTCCATTACCTAAACATATGCAACTGAAAACATATGCAACTAAACATAAACACTGAAAGCCTTAAAAAAAACTGTCTAGGAGCAAGAGGAGATTAAAATAGGGTCATGTTTCCAGGATATAATAGCAGTAATAATTGCCTGAATTTTCATAGTGCTGTAAAGTTTGCAAAATGCTTTACAAATATTATTCAATTTTATTCTCACACCAACCCTGAGAAATTAATGCTATGAGTATCCTCATTTTACAGTTGAAGAAACTGAGGCAATAGAAGTTGTGACTTCCCAGGCTTTACATAACCAAGCAAATGTCTAAGGTCAGATTTGAACTCAGGTCTTTCTGATGCTAGGCCCAAAGTTCTTATCTTCTGTGCCATCTAGTTGCCTATATGTGCCTACAACAAGACTTGACATTAAAGCTGGCTCTCTATTCAGTAAATCACGTTGGCTAATAATTGCATGAAACAATCAGATAAATTCCAAATTCTTGTTTTGCTAAGTGGTGCAATGAATAGAGCACTGGCTCTGGAGTCAGGAGGACCTGAGTTCAAATTTGGTCTCAGACACTTAACACAAAAAAAAAACTAGCCATGTGACCCTAGGCAAATCACTTAACCCCAATTGCCCTACCTTCCCCCTCCAAAAAAAAGCAAAGAAAAAAAATACAAATACAAAAATACAAACATTCCACTCAAGTTCATTCTAAATCTGTCTCTTATCTACAATTTTACCTTATATCCTACTCTGCTAATAAAACAAAACCCATTCTTTCACCCAAACTGATCAATTCACTATGGCTTGTATTTTGCATGTGAATTATACTTTTATGCCTTTGCTCGTACAGTTCCACCTGCTTGGAATGCCTTGTTCCTCTTTAGTTATCAGAATCCAACCTTCAAATTTCAGTTCCATCCTCAAACATTTGGAGCGTTAAGTCCCACATGATTTTGAAAACTTTGGTTCTAGAAGTCCTTGTTACTTTTCCAAGTTGTGTATCTACTTTGAGATAATAAAGTTTTCAAATCACAGCCTTTGCCTGATTAGCACAAATTTCTATCCCCAAAGCACAAAAGAGATACATAGGTAGCAACCTCTGCAACAGTTTAGCCAGCCACAAACAAACAAACAAAAAAAAAAAAAACCGAACACTAGCATTTGTAGCTCTTTGCATTTGGGAGAGATAATTAACAGGGAGGAGGTTTTCACATGAGGACTAAGGACTACAGCAGGAATCTTTAGTGGAAGAACATGTATAGAAAGGAGAGGTATTGATTTTCTAATGGAAGCAATGCAACAATGACAACATCTAGCTTTTGCCCTGTGTATGAAGTCCTACTCTTTAAGAACATGAGTGATGCCATCTAATTGGACAAAACCAGAAAGTGTGTCATTATGCCTTCCATATCCCATCTTCCATATCCCGAAACTCCCAGGAACTTATTCCAATAGCAGTAGCTATATGAATCATACTTTATAAATCTACTTATGTTATGCATAAATCCAACAACCAAAAAAAAAAAAGATTTCTGACATGAACAAAGTGAAGGTAAGAAAGATAGAAATAGAGATATTGTTCGCTACACATACAAATGGGTACAATCTCCTATCCATCCCCATATTAGAGGAATGGGATAAAAAAAAATCCATTGAGAAAAAGGATGAGGGAGTGGAGAAATTATCCTTCTGTGTACGGGTGTATGTGGTAAGGAAACTCTTTATCAGTCCTCAGTTTCATCTTACCATATTCTGAATATACAACACAGAGATTAACTAACCTCCTATGAGCTAAGTCCCATGAATAGTTTATTTCCACCTCTTCTTTTTTATCCCAGAACACAGATCTAGTAGAATTTCCATCCAGAGTTCAATTTTAGTGTCTTTCTTCAGTAGTCTCCTTTTACATCACCTGGGAGGAAGGGATGGAAAAGGAGAAAATGGTGGGCCTGTCTACAAGCCTCTATAGCCTGTTTGAATGTTTACCTGTGTTTCTGTTTGAGTTGATACTATCACTAATAAAATGTCCATTTTAGTGGTGATTAGGGATGACAATCCTTCCTGAAGCCTACATTATTATAGAAGGGAGGGGGGTGGAGACAAGGTGGCAGAATGGAAGCAGTAACTTTTATAAGCTCCTACAAGAATCCAGTCACTAAACTTTAAAAAGTGAATCTGAATGGATTTTAGAATGTCAAAATTCACAGGGAGACAGAGGGTGGCAGAATCCAGCCCAGAAAGTGCCCACTTGGGTCTGGGCAGGGGAAACATGGAGCAGGGGCAGCACCAGCCTGGACTAGAGAGCAGACTACAGTGGAAAGAGGAGCACCAGCCAACAGACTCACCCACCCCAAGGGTGATTCACAGCTGTCTCACCAGCATCTCACCACAGGATGGGAGGATCCTTTGGAGCTGGGTAAGAGAAAGCACTGGGCCCATGGCAGAAATAGCAGCTCCTCCTGGGGCTATCAGCCCACAGCCTGGAAGTTTATAAATCACCTGCCTAATTTTCCAGGGCCAGGATGGCAAAGTAAACTCTAGCTGCTCCAATCCCCACTTCCTGAACTAGAAAAGCCAGAGATAAATGTCCCACCCAGAGTAAAATCTTGAAATAGTGGAAATAGCCTTAGGTTTAGGAGCCATATAGAAAGGGTATAACTGAGGCAGTAAGGAGTGTGAAGTGAAGGGCTGGAGGGGTCCCAACAAGCCCCACCTCACCTGACCAGCAAGAGCTTCCAAAGCCCAGGGGTTGGAGCCAGCAAGGGCTAACAACAGAAGCCCAGGTGGACCTCAGCACTACCACAGGAATCTGAAGACACCAGCACTGCCTGCTGCCACCTGAAGAGCCTGCCTGAGCTGTAGCCCAAGGGCAGAAATCTGAAGGGGCCAGAGCACCCCTCCCCCACAGGTTACTCTGTGAGCCTCAGGGTAACTCAGAGGAAACACTGAGAATCCTGGCTTTGGCCTCAGTCTAGACACCCAGAGGCTACAGTACACAAAGTCAACAACCAGGCCCTTAGCTCCCAGCCTGAGAAATTAGGAAAAAGGAAATTGCAATGGGAAGGAAGGAAGCTGAGTAGGAGAAGGGGAAGGCAAGAAAATCAATCAGAGCTTATTATCACGATCAAGATTATCACGACCAAATACAAAGGACAACTTGGACTCTATACTTACACCTGAGACCACAGAAGGAAATATGAACTGGTCTCAAGCCCAAAAAATATTCTTGGAGGGGCTCAAGAAAGATTTTGAAGCCAAAATTAAAGAGGTAGAAGATAAATTTAAATCTATAGTGACCATATTGGAAAAAGTCTCAATGAAGAAAACAAATCCTTAAAAAGTAAAATTTGTGACCTAACTGAAGAAAATACCTCCCTAAAAAAGGACCTTCAAAAACTAACTGAAGAAAATAATTCACTAAAAATTAGAATCAGTCAAATTGAAGCTCAGGACTCTATGATGCACCTAGAGTCAATAAAGCAAAACATGAAGATTGAAAAATTATAAGAAAGTGTAAAATATCTCACGGGAAAAAGAATTGACCTGGACAACAGATCCAGGAGAGATAACATAAGAATTATTGGTCTACCAGAAAGTCCTGATAAAAAAAAGCAGCCTGGACAACACCCTCCAAAAGATTGTCAAAGAAAACTTCCCTGAAGTCCTAGAATCAGAAGGTAAAATAGTTATTGAAAGAATTCACCAGTATCCTCCTGAAAGAGATCCCAAATTGAAAATTCCAAGAAATATAGTAGCCAAATTCCAGAATTACAGTGTTAAGGAGAAAATACTGCAAGCAACCAAAAAGAAACAATTCAAATATCATGTAACTACAGTCATGATTACGCAGGACATAGCAGCTTCTATATTAAAAAATAAGAGGGATTGGAATTTGATACTTCATAAGACAAAAGAGTTAGGACTGCAACCAAGGATCAACTACCCAGTAAAACTGAGCATAATCTTTCAGGCAAGGAGATGGTCATTTAATGAAATAAGGGACTTCCAGGCTTTCCTGATGAAAAAGCCAGAGCTCAATGGAAAATTTGATCTCCAATAACATGATTCAAGAGAGACATAAAAAGGTAAACAAGGAAAACACATACTCACACAAACATATGCACACATGCACATAACTTGGGATGCAATAAGAACAAACCATTTACATCCCTAAATGATAAGCTGATACCTGTCAATATTGAAATTTATGTGATTATCAAAATATTTAAAAGAGATCTGCATAGATAGAGGTTGTGGGTATAAATGAATGAACCTGATAATAAAAAAAAACTTATTGATGTGTTCAAAGGGACAGCAATGGGATAAAAAGAAAGGATGAGGCAGAGAAAGGCAAATTATGTCATATGATAAGAAGTTTAATCTCATTGGTTTGGGGTCAAAGAGGTTATAACATACTCTGATAAGTATAAAAATCTATTGTGCCCTATAGGCAGTAGGAGGGGTAAGAAGGGGGTGCTAAGAAAGGGATCAGCTTAGAAAGGAGGGAAATAGTAGCAAGAGGAAAGGGTAGATAAAGAAGTGGAGTCACAGGGAGGGAATACTGAGGGAGGCAGGGGTCAAAAGTAAAATCCTTAAGGAAGGTAAGGGAGATGGAAAAAAACAAAATATTAACAGGGAAGGGAATAGAATGGAGGGGAAGAGACAGATAATAATCATTACTGTGAAAGTGAATGGTATGAACTCTCTTATAAAATGGAGGCAGATAGCAGAATGGATTAAAAATCATAATCCTGCAATATGCTGTCTTCGGGAAACACATTTGAAACAAACGGATACCCACAGGGTTAGGGGAAAAGGCTGAAGAAGAATATATTACACTTCAGCTAAAGTAAAAAAAGCAAGAGTAGCAATCATTATCTCAGATAAACCAAAAGCAAAAACTGATCTAATTAAAAGAGACAAGGAAGAAAACGATATACTGCTAAAAGACACCATCAAGAATGAAGCAATATCATTACTTAACATATATCACTGTGGTATAGTGGTATAGTGTCCAAATTCCTAGAGGAGAAGGTAAGGGAATTAGAGGAAGAAATAGATAGCAAAACTATACTACTGGGAGATCTTAATCTACCCCTCTCTCAACTTGATAAATCCAGCCTCAAAATAAACAAGAAAGAAGTTAAGGAGATGAATAGAATTGTAGAGAGGCTAGATATGATAGATCTCTGGAGAAAACTGAATGGGGATAAAAAGGAATATACCTTCTTCTCAGGGGTACATGGCACATACACAAAAATTGACCATGTACTAGGGAATAAAAACCTCACAATTCCATGCAGAAAGGCAGAAATATTAAATGCATCTTTCTCGGACCATGATGCAATAAAAATCATATGCAATAAAGGGCCATGCAAAGATAGACTAAACACTCATTGGAAACTAAACAAGTTAATCCCTAAAGAATGAGTGGGTCAAAGAAGAAATTACAGAAACAAATAGTAACTTCATTCAAGAGAATGACATTAATGAGAAAACATACCAAAATTTGTGGGATGCAGCAAAGACAGTTCTTAGGGGAAGTTTTATATCCCTAAGTGCATACATGAATAAATTAGGTAAAAGGGAGTTCAATGAATTGGGCATGCAATCGAAAAAGCTAGAAAAAGAACAAATTGAAAATCCCCAATATATTCTAAATTAGAAATAATGAAAACCAAAGGAGACATTAATAAAATTGAAATAAAGAAAACTATTGAATTAATAAATAAACCTAAGAGCTGGTTTTATGAAAAAAAAATTTATAGACCCTTAGCCAATATGATGAAAAAATAAGAGAAGAAAACCAAATTATGAGTATCAAAAGGGTGAATCTACCTCCAATGAAGAGGAAATTAAAACAATAATTAGGAATTATTTTGCTAAATTCTAAGCACATAAATTTGACAATCTTTGTGAAATGGATGAATATTTACAAAAATATAAGTTGCCCAGATTAACTGAAGAGGAAGTAAATTACTTAAATAACCCCATCTCAGAGAAAGAAATTGAACAAGCCATCCAGGGCCAGATTGATTTACTAGTGAATTCTATCAAATATTTAAAGAACAATTGATTCCAATACTCTACAAACTATTTGGTAAAATTAGTGAAAGAGTCATATCAAATTCTTATGATAACACAAATATTGTACTGATACCTAAATCAGGAAGAGATAAAATGGAGAAAGAAAATTTTAGATCAATTTCCCTCATGAATATAGATGCAAAATTTTTAAATAAAATATTAGCAAAAAGACTACAGCAACTTATCACAAGAATAATACCCTTTGGGGGCAGCCAGACAGCACAGCGAGTAGGAGCACCAGCTCCAGTGTCAGAATGACCTGGGGATCAAATCTCAGCTCTGACACTTAGCACCCACACAGTAACACCTGGCTATGTAACCTTGTGTAAGTTACTTAACCCCAATTGCTTAGGGGGGGCCAGGTGGCTCAGCAAGTAAGAGTATTGGCTCCAGTGTTGGGATGACCTAGGGATCAAATCCGGGTTCAGATACTTAGCACCACACCCAGAAATAACTGGCCGTGTAACCTGGAGCAAGTTACTTAACCCCGATGATTTCTTTAAAAAAAAAAAAAGAAGAAGAATACCCTTTGACCAGCAAGGATGGTTTAGTATTAGGAAAATCATGAGTATAATTGATCATATCAACAATAAAACTAGCAGAAACCACATAGATGCAAAAAAGGCTTTTGAAAAAAATCCAACATCCATCCCTATTAAAAACACTAGAAAGTATAGGAATAAATGGAGCCTTCCTTAAAATAATAGGTAGCACCTATTTAAGGCTGTCAGCAAGTATTATATGTAACGGGGACAAGCTACAACCATTTCCGATAAGATCAGGGGTGAAACAAACATGACCACTATCACCCCTCTTACTCCTTCTGGTTCTAGAAATGTTAGAAGCAGCAATTAGAGAAGAAAAAGATATCAAAGGAATCAAATTAGGCAAAGAGACCCAGCTATCACTCTTTGATATGATAATATACTTAGAGAATCCTAGAGAATCAAGTAAAAAACTACTTGAGACAATAAATCAATTTGGCAAAGTTGCAGGATCAAAAATAAACCCATTTAAATCCTTGGCATTTCTGTATATTTCTAATGATATCCAACAACAAGAGATAGAAAGACAAATCTCATTTAAAGTTACTGTAGACATTATAAAATATTTGGGAATCCACCTGCCAGAACAAATATAGGACCTATATGAACACAACTACAAAACACTTTTCACACAAATAAAGTAAAATCTAACTAATTGGAAAAATATCAATTGCTTGTGGCTGGGTCGAGTTAATATAATAAAATGACAATTTTACCTAACTTAAATTACATACTTGGTGCCATACCAATCAATCTACCAAAAAAAATTACTTTATAGTACAAAATTCATCTGGAAGAACAAAAGGTCCAGAATATCAAGGGAATTAATGAAAAGAAATGCTAGGGAAGGTGACCTAGGCATACAAGATTTTAATCTGTATTATAAAGCAGCGGTTATCAAAACTACTTTGTACTGGCTGAGGAATAGAGCAGTGGATCAATGGAAGAGACTGGGAACAGGAGAATCAGCAGTCAGAGATTATAGAAATCTACTGTTTGATATACCCAAAGACCCCAGTTTTGGGGATAAGAACTCTCTACTTGACAAAAACTGCTAGGAAAACTGGAATATAGTATGGCAGAAACTGGGCATAGGCCATTATCTAACACCATATAACAAAATCAACTCTGAATGGGTGCATGATCTAGGTATATAGGCTGATACATGGAGAGGGGAAGACTTTATGACCAAACAAGAATTATAAAGCATTATAAAATGCAAAACTGAAAAGCTTCTGTACAAACAAAGCCAATATAACCAAGATTAAGAGGGAAGTGGGAAATTGGGAAAGAATTTTTACAACAAATGCCTCTGATAAAGGCCTCATTTCTAAAATATACAGAGAATTGAACTAAATCTATCAGAATACAAGTCATTCCCCAATTGATAAATGGTCAAAGGATATGAACAGGCAGTTTTCAGAGGAAGAAATTAAAGACATCTAAAAGCATAAGAAAAAATGCTCTAAATCACTATTGATTAGAGAAATGCACATCAAAACAACTCTGAGGTACCACATCTCACCAGTCAGATTGGCTAAGATGACAAAACAGGAAAATGACAAATGCTTGAGAGGAAGTGGACAAATTGGAACTATGCCCAAAGGGCTGTAAGTAATTTCATACCATTTGACCCAGCAATACCACTTCTATGGTTGTATCCCAGAGAGATCATAGAAGTGGGAGGAAGACCCATATGCACAAAAATATTTGTAGCAGCTCTTTTTGCAGTGGCAAAGAATTGTAAATTAAGGGGATGCCCATCAGTTGGGGAATGACTAAACAAGTTGTGCTATAGGATTGTAATGGAATACTATTGTGTTATAAGAAACGAGGCACAGATTGACTTCATATTTACCTAGAGAGGCTTATATTAACTGATGCTGAGTGGGAAGAGCAGAACCAGGATAAATTTGTACACAATTACAGACAACGTATGTGTGATGACCAACTTTGATAGACTGGACTCTTCTCAGCAATGCAGGGTTATAAGACAACTCCAAAAGACTCATGATGGAGGGAGATGTCTACATTCAGAGAAAGAACTAGAAAGAACAGAGTTGGAATGCAGATTGAAGCAAACTACCTGTTCTCTGTCTTTTGCTTTTTTGTTTTTTTTTCCTCTTTCCCATTGTTCATTCCATCTGATGCAATCATTCTGTATAACCTGACTAATGTCTAATGTGAAACTATTTGCAGATCTTATACTTGATTGAATGCCACCATGGGGGAGGAAGCGTGGGAGGAGGAGAAAATTCGAAACTCAAGGAATTGTAGAATTGAATCCTGTAAAGTAAAAGTAAACAAACAAATTAATAAAGACCAAAAAGAATTAGAAAAAGAAAAGAAGGGAGGGATAGGCTAGTATACAACCACACAAACTCTCATCACTATAAGTCTTAATGGCACATTTTCTTATTAATTCCCTATGTGAGTCATAAGAAAATAAATATGTTCTGATATTCTCAGAAATTAATAGAAATGCATACTGTTTATCATTATTAATCAATTAACACTGAGTCACCAATTATGTTTATAGAGAAACAAGAAATATATTTTTCTATAAGCTTCCCCCCTCTCTTTTCTTCTCTTTTTCTCTCATCCATAGTTCATCATTATACAATGTTGCTCACTTCACTTTGCGTCAGTTCATATAAGTATTTCCAAGTTTTTCTAACATTTCTTATAACACTAGTATTCCATTACATCCACATACCAAAACTTATTTAGCCATTCCCTAATTGATGGGCATTCCCTCAGTTTTTAATTCTTTTCCACTGAAAAAAAGAACTACCATAAATATTTTTATGTAAGTAGGTCATTTTCCCTTTTCTTAAATTGTTTTTGAGATACAAAACTAGTAGTGGTATTGCTAGATCAAAGGGTACACAAATTTTGATTGCCCTTTGGGCCTAGTTCCAAATTTCTCTCCAGAATGGTTGGATCAATTCCCAACTCCACCAACAATACATTACTGCTCCAATTTTACCACTTCTCCAACATTTATCCTTTTCCTTTTCTGTCATATTAGTCAATTTGGTAGGTGTGAGGTGCTACCTCAGAATTGTTTTAGTTTGAATTTCTCTAATCAATTGTGATTTAGAACAATTTGTCATGTGATTATAAACAGTTTTAATTTCTTCATCTGAAAATTGCCTGTTCATATCCTCTGAATATGTATCAATTGTGGAATTACTTGTATTCTTATACATTTGACTGTGTTCTATATATATATATCTTAGAAATGAGACTTTATCAGAAATCCTGGCTGTAAAAAGTTTCCCAGATACCTGTTTTCCTTCTAATCTTGGTTGCAACAATTTTGTTTATGCAAAAAATATTTTTTAATTAAATATAATCCAAATTATCTGTTTTGCATTTCATAATGCTCTCTATCATTTGTTTGGTTATAAATTCTTACCTTCTCCATAGATTTAACTGCCAGTTAAACTATTCCATGCTTTCTGAATTTGCTTATGTTATAACCCTTTATATCTAAATCATGTACCTATTTTGATTTTATCTTGTTATACAGTGTAAGATGTTTTTCTACATTTTTAGATTCTGCCATACTATTTTCCAGTTTTTCCAGCAGTTTTTGCCAAACACTGAGTTCTTGTTGCAGAAACTGGGGTATTTGTGTTTATCAAACATGATATTACTATGGTCATTTACTACTGTTTCTTGTGTACCTAATCTATTCCACTGAAATACCACTCTATTTCTTAGCCAGATAGTTTTGATAATTACTACTTTATAATAAAATTTTGGATCGTGTACAGCTAAGTCTACCTTTTTTACATTTTTAAAAATTAATTCTCCTGGTCAAGATGGCAGAGTAGAAACAGGACTTCCACTGGACTCCAGGTTCCAGCACCTCCAATTAATGTAAAAGGTGACTCTGAAAAAACTTTGAAGCTACAAAACCCACAAAATGACACAGAGGAGCTAACCTCCTGCTTAGGACAGCCCAGCAGGCTGGCAGCAAGTGGCCAGCACAACAACTTGAGGTGGCCCCGCCCAAGGTTTTAGCCTCAGGGCAGTCCTGACCAGCCTCAGCTGGAGGGATTTCAGATCCCCAGGAGCTGTGGTGGTTTCCAGAATTATCACACATTGATGCTAAAGACACAGTGAGATGTCAGCGCAGTATGGACTTTGGGATCCAGTAGTTGGTAGTGCAGTCAGCCTCTGCCCCTGGGGCAAGAAGCGGCTGGAGCTCAGCAGCCCTGCAGCTGCAGCCACATGGCAGCTTCAGCTCCTGGTCTGCAGTTTGCAGAGGGACCAAGTGGCCAGTCTGAGGGGTAATCACTCTTGCTTTAACCTGCTTGGGTCTGGATTGTGATCTAAGGTAGAGTTCCTGGGGTATGCGGCCAGCTTGCCAGAGTGTGTGGAGGCTTCAGAGAGGGCACCGAACGAATACCTTCAGCAGCTAAGAAAACCCAGCATTGGGTATGAAGCTCCTCTGTCTGGTAGCAGAGTCCTACTGTGGCAAAAAGCCTAAAAGTCAAGTAATTGAGTGGCAACATGAGCAAAAAATGGAAGCAAAGTAAACAGAGCAACCAAACTTGCACTCCTATTTTGGAGACAAGAAGAATCAAATCATGGAATAGGAGACAGTGAAGTCAGAACTCCTGCACCAAAAGCTTCCAGGAGAAATACAAACGGGTTACAGGCCATAGAGGACCTTAAGAAGGATTTTGAAGATCAAATAAGAAAAGTGGAGGAAAATTTGGGAAGATAAATGAGAATGATGCAAGAAAATTGTGAAATGAGAGTCAACAACCTGACTGAAGAAAATACACATTAAAAATAGATTAACTCATATGGCAAAAGAGGCTCAAAACAGCAATTAGGGGAATTCCTTAAAAAGCCTAATTTGCCAGATGGAAAAAGATTCTCAAAATCTCATTGAAAAGAATCATTCCTTCAGAATAAGAATGGAGCAAAGGAAGCTAGTGACTTTATGAGAAATCAAGATAATATTAAACAGATCCAAAACAAACGAAAAAAATATAAGGCAAGGTGAAATATCTCATTGGAAAAACCACTGACCTGGAAAATAGATTCAGGAGAGATAATATTAAAATTATTAGACTACCTGAAAGCCATTATCAAAAAAAGAACTTAGAAATCATCCTTCAAGAAATTCTCAAGGAAAATTTACCTGATGTTTTAGAAAACAGTGGGCAACATAGAGGTTGAAAGAATCCATCCATCACCTCCTGAAAAAGATCCCAAAAAGAAAACTCCTAGGAATATTATAGCCAGGTTCTGAAATTCCCAGATCAAGAAAAATATATTACAAGCAGCCAGGAAGAAACAATTTTAATATTGTGGAAACACAATCAGGATAACCCAGGATCTGGCAGCTTCTACACTGAGGGATTGAAGGGCTTGGAATATCATATTCTGGAGGTCAAAGGAGCTGGGATTAAAACCACGAGTCACCTACCCAGTAAAAACTGAGTATCATGTTTCAGGGGAATATATGGTCATTCAGTGGAATGGAGGATTTTTGAGCATTCTTGATGAAAAAAACAGAGTTGAGTAGAAAATTTGACATTCAAATACAAGAAGCAAGAGAAGCATGAGAAGGTAAACAGGGAAAATAAATCATAAGGAACATATCAAAGTTGAATTATTTACATCCAAATGATAATTGTAACTTACAAAACTTTTCTCAGTATGAGAATAGTTGAAGGGCATTGAAATGTATTTGTGTGTGTGTCTATATAGGAGAGTATATGGGCATATGAATACATATGTGAATGTGTGTATATATGTGTACAGGTATATATAGATAGAGGGCACAGGACCAATTAATATGAAGGGATAATACTTAAAAGGTGAAATTAAGAGGTGAGAGAGGAATATAATGAGAGGAGATGGGGAGAGACAGTATGTGGTAAACTATCTCATATACAAGAGGCAAGGGGAAATGGTTACAATGGAGGGGAAGAACAGGAAGGCAAAAGGGAATGGGTCAAACTTATTCTCATTGAATTTGGCTTTGGGAGGCAATGACATACATACTAAATAGGATATCTCACCCTATAGGAAAGTAGGGGAGAAGGGGATGAGAGGGGGAATGATTGAAGGGAGGATAGGCTGGAGGGGAGGGAAGTTGAAGCACCCACTTTTGAAAAGGGACAGTATCAAAGTGGAGAATAGAACAAGTGGGAGAGGGGATAGGAGGGAGGGAAATACAGTCTTTTACAATATATCCACTATGGAAATGTTTTGCATAGTTACACATGTATAACCTATACTGAATTGCTTATCTTTCCAGTAAGGGTGGATGACAAGAGAGGAAGGAATGAATCTGGAATCCAAAGTTTTAAAATCAAATGTTTAATATATATATATATATATATATATACATATATATATATATACTATTAATATTATTTTACATGTAACTGGGAAATAAGACATACATGCACTGGGGCATAGAGATGCACTGTGCCCTACTGGAAAGTCAGAGGAGGTATGGGTGAAGATATGGGAGAGAGCATATTGGAGGAAAGGATATCCAGTGAGGGGCGGGAATTAATTCTCCTGATATTCTTGACCTTCCCCAAATAATTTTATTATTTTTTTCTAGCTTTATAAAATATTTTTGGTAGTTTGATTGGTATGCTACTGAATAAGTAAAATAATATACCTAGAATTTTTATTTTATTATACTGGCTCAGCATTCCCATGAGCAATTGATATTTTTATAATCGTTTAAATCTAACTTTATTTGTATGAAAAGTGTTTTGGTAATTTTGCTCTTATATTTCCTGTCTTTGCCTTGGAAGGCAGACTCTGAATTGTTTTATGTTGTCTGTGGTCATTGTAAGTGGAATCTCTCTTTTTCTTCTGTTGTTATAGAAATTCCAATGGTTTATGTGGATTTATTTTATTTCCTGCAACTGTACTAAAGTTGTTAATTATTTCAAGTAGTTTTTTAGTTGATTCTCTAGGATTTTTTAATTATATCCTCATATCATCTTCAAAACATGGTAGTTTTGTTTCCTCATTGCCTGTCCTACTTCCTTCAATTATTTTTTTCTTCTTTTATTTTTACAAACAGCTCTAGTAGAATATTAAATAACAGTAGTTTTAATAATAGGCATCATTACTTACCACTGATCTTATTGGAAAGACTTCAAGTTTATCCTCCAATACAAAAAAAAATATTTGCTAATGGTTTTAGAAAAATATTACTTCTCATTTAAGGAAAGGTCCTTTTATTTTTATGATGTCTAGTGTTTTTAATAGGAGTGGAGGGTGTACATTGGCAAAAAGATTTTCTGCTTCTTTTCAGATAATCATATGATTTCTGTTGCTTTGTTTTCATTGATATTGTTAATTATGCTGATAGTTTTCTTAATACTGAACCAGTCCTATATTTCTGGTATAAATTTCATTTGCTCATAGGGTATGATCCTTGTGGTATGTTGCTGTAAGAACCTTCCTAGTTCCTGGTAATTATATATGTATTGCCTTGGTCAGAAAGGTGAATATGTTTGTTAATCTGTGCTGATTCCTCAGACAGAAGTCCCGTCTTTTGGTCTTTATTTCTCCACTTGGATTTTTTCTTTCTTTTCTGTTTGGATTTTCTCTGAAGTTCAGGGTACTGAATTTTCCCCTGAACTAGTGAATGTAATTTAAAAAGATTGTTGATGCCTTAAACAGCTATCTTTCCTAGTAAAGTCAATCTAAGAACCTGTGCTAGCAGCCATCCTGGGTATGCCAGAGTGATTTCTGCTACACCTATAAGGTAAGATAGATTTCTATACCCAATTGAGTGTGTATGTTATTCCCTCTTTGAGCCAATTCCAATAAGAGCAAAGTTCAAGCATTGCCTGCCACCTCCATCAGCATTCCCTCTACTGTAATAGCTCTTTCATACCGTACCTCTTCACATGAGACAATTCACTCTAGGCAACCTCTCCCTTTGTTCTTCTTCTAGTGCATCCCTTACTGCTGATTCTGTTAAAGCCGTCTATCATACTCTATTCAAATCCATGCTTTCTGCTTTTGTGTACTCCTTCTAACTTTCCTAATCATTAGAAAGTTTTTTGAAGTTACAAGTCTCATCTTCCCATTTAGGAATGTAAAGAGTTTAGTGTTATTGAATATCTTATGATTTATCTTTCCTGGTTACCTTTCTATGCTTCCCTTAAGCATTAAATCTGAAAATCAATTTTTTGTTCAGCTCTGGTCTTTTTATTAGGAATGTAATCCATTTTTCCCTGAAGGATTATACTCAGTTTTGCTGGGAAGGTGGTTCTTGCTTGTAATCTAAGTTCCTTTGCCTTCTGGAATATCATATTCTAAGCCCTACAATTCTTTAATATAGAAGCTGATAAATCTTTTGTAATCCTGTCTGCTTCTCCATGATATTTTAATTATTTCTTTCTGGCCACTTGCATTATTTTCTCCTTTACCCAGGGGCTCTAGAATTTGACTATTATATTCCTATGAGTTTTTATTTGAGGATCTCTTTCAGGACATGATTGATATTTTATCTTCTGGTTCTAGGATATCAGGGCAGTTTTCCTTGTTAATATCTAAGAAAAAAAACGTGATATACAGGACATGTTTTTATCATGGTTTTCAGGTAGTTCAGTCATTTTTAAATTATTTTGCCTTTATGTATTTTCCAGGCCAGTTTTTTTTTCCAATCACACATTTCACATTTTCTTCTATATTTTTTCTCTTTTAAATTATGTTTTATTGTTTCTTGATGTCTCATAGAGTCATTAGTTTGCACTTGTCCAATTTTAATTTTTAAGGAATTATTTTCTTCAATCAACTTTCATACCTTCTTTGCCATTTGGCCAATTCTAATTTTTAAGGACTTCTTTTCTTCATTGGATTTTTGTCCATCATTTTTTCCACATTTTTGAGTTTACTTTCCCAAACTGTTGATTTCTTATTCTTGATTCTTTTGCATCACTTTTACTTCTCTTCTAATTTTTTCTCTACCTCTCTTACTTAGATTTTTAGCCTGAGATCAATTCACATTTTTCTCGAGGCATTGCTTATAGCCATTTTGACATTGTTGTCCTCTTCTGAGTTTGTATTTTGCTCTTCCCTTTCATTATAGTCACTTTCTATTGAACTGAACATATTCTTCCAGGCAAGGAGATGGTCATTCAACAGTATAACAGATTTCCAAATCTTCCTGATGAAAAAAACAGAGCTCAATGGAAAATTTAACCTCCAATTATGAGATGCAAGTGAGACATAGAAAGGTAAACAAGGAAAACACACACACACACACACACGCATGCACACACACACTCCTGTTTATAGAGAAGTAGAGGGTATGAGCATAAATTACACAAAATGACAATAAAAAAAATCTTATCAAGGTCTACAAACAGACTGCAATGGAAGAAGAGGAAAGCATGAGTTAGAAAAGGGTAAATTATGCCACACAAAGAGGCATAAAAACAACATAATAGAGGGAAAGAAGGGATGGAGATGAGTATTATATAAGCTTTTCCCTCATTGGTTCTGCTGAAAGGAGGGAATAACACAACCAGGTAAACAAAGGTCTCTATGGAGAAAAGGCACAAAATGTATCATAAAGGAGGGAAAGAGGGGAGGGAAAGAAGCCTGGAATGAAATTTGTTCCTGTCATTCTTGGTGTGAAGAAGAAAAGTGTAAAAATATCTTACAGGCAGTAGGAGGGGGGAAGGGCTATCAAAGGCATGGGTTGCTTAAAAGGGAGGGAAGAAGCAAAGGGGAAGGGGAGGAAAAGAGAGGGGGGCTGATGAGGGAGGTGGTGGTCAAAAGGAAAACTCTTAAGGTGGGGAAGGGAGAAGAGGAGAAAATATAAGCATAAACAGGGGAGGAAATAGGATGGAAAGAAAGAAACAGATAGTAATAATAACTGTGAATGTGAATGGAATGAACTCTCCATAAAGGAGGCAGATAGCATAATGGATTAAAAACCATAATCCTACAATATGCTGTTTACAACAAACACATTTGAAACAGAGGGATATACACAAGGTAAAGGTAAAAAGCTGGAGCGGAATATATCATGCCTCAGCTAAAGTAAAAAAAAAGCAGGGGATAGCAATCCTTATCTTAGATAAAGCAAAAGCAAAAAAATGATCTAATTAAAAGAGAGAAGGATGGAAACTATATACTGCTAAAAAGGCACCATCGAGAATGAAGCAATATCATTACTTAACATAAATGCACCAAGTGGTATAGCATCCAATACCTAGAGGAGAAGGTAAGGGAATTCGAGGAAGAAATAGATAGCAAAACTATACTACTGGGAGATATTTATACCTCCCTCTCTGAATATGATAAAGCCAACCTAAAAAAAAATAAGAAGAAAGAAGTTAAGGAGGTTATTAGAATTTTAGAGACGGTAGGTATGATAGATCTCTGGAGAAAACTGCATGGTGATAAAAAGGAATATACCTTCCTCTCAGAGGTACATAGCACATACACAGAAATTGGCCATGTACTAGGGAATAAAAACTGCACAATTCAGTGCAGAAAGGCAGAAATATTAAATGCATCCTTCTCAGACCATGATGCAATAAAAATCATATGCAATAAAGGACCATGTAAGGACAGACTAAAACCTAATTGGAAACCAAACAATTTAATCCTAGAGAATGAGTGGGTCAAACAAGAAATCATTGAAACAATAAGTAACTTCATTCAAGAGAATGACAATAATGAGACAACAAACCATAACTTGTGGGATGCAGCAAAGGCAGTTCTTAGGGTAAGTTTTATATCCCTGAGTGCATACATAAATAAATTAGAGAAAAGGGAGGTCAATGAATTGGACATGCAATTGAAAAAGCTACCAAAAAAAAAAACAAATTGAAAATCCCCACTTAAATACTAAATTAGAAATAATGGAAACAAAAGAAGACATTAATAAAATTGAAATTAAGAAAACTATTGAATTAATAAATAAAACTAAGAGCTTGTTTTATGGAAAAAACAATAAAATTGATAGACCCTTAGTGAATATGATAAAAAATGAAAGAAGAAAACCAAATTATAAGTATCAAAAATGAAAAGAGTGAATCTACCTCTATTAAAGAGGAAATTAAAACAATAGTTAGGAATTATTTTGCCAAATTGTAAGCACATAAATTTGACAATCTTAGTGAAATGGATGAATATTTACAAAAAATATAAATTGCCCAGATTAACTGAAGAAGAAGTAAATTACTTAAATAATCCCATCTCAGAGAAAGAAATAGAACAAGCCACCAGGGAACTCCCTAGGATAAAATCTCCAGGGCCAGATGGATTTACTAGTGAATTATATCAAACATGATTCCAATACTCTACAAAATATTTGGTAAAATTAGTGAAGAAGGAGTCCTACCAAATTCTTTTTATGACACAAACATGCTACTGATACCTAAATCAAGAAGAGATAAAATAGAAAAAGGAAATTATAGACAAATTTCCCTCATGAATATAGATGCAAAATTTTAAAATAAAATATTAGCAAAAAAAACTACAGCAACTTATCACAAGAATAGAATACTTTGATCACATAGGATTTATTCCAGGAATGCAAGAATGGTTTAATATTAGAAAAATCATCAGTATAATTGACCATGTCAGAAATAAAACTAATAGAAATCACATGATTATCTCAGTAGATACAGAAAAAGCTTTTGACAAAGTACAACATTCTTTCCTATTAAAAACACTAGAAAGTATAGGAATTAATGGATCTTTCCTTAAAATAATAAGTAGCATCTATTTAAAGCCATCAGCAAGTATCATATGTAATGGGGACATGCCAGAAGCATTTCCAATAAGATCAGGGGTG
Organism: Petaurus breviceps papuanus; assembly: GCF_028583685.1. NCBI lineage: Eukaryota > Metazoa > Chordata > Mammalia > Diprotodontia > Petauridae > Petaurus > Petaurus breviceps. The sequence continues at coordinate 7,586,555 of NW_027185890.1, forward strand.
AAAAAAGGGTGTCCACTATCACCCCTCCTATTCAGTCTGGTACTAGAAATGTTAGCAGTAGCAATTAGAAAAGAAAAAGAAATCAAAGGAATCAAATTAGGCAAAGAAGAGACCAAGTTATCACTCTTTGGAGATGATATTATGATATACTTAGAGAATCTGAAAGAATCAAATAAATAAGTACTTGAGATAATAAATAAATTTGGCAAAGTAGCAGTATATAAAATGAACCCACATAAATCTTTGGCATTCCTGTATATTTTGAATGAAATGTAAGAAGCAAGAAATAGAAAGAGAAATCCCATTTAAAGTCACTGTATAAAGTCACATTATAAAATATTTGGGAATCTACCTGCCAAAGCAAAGCCAGGACCTATATGAACACAACTACAAAACACTTTTCAAACAAATAAAGTCAGATCTAACTAAGTGGAAAAACATCAAATGCTCATGGCTGGGTTGAGCTAATATAATAAAAATGACAATTTTACCTAAATTAAATTACCTATTTAGTGCCATACAAATCAATTTACCAAAAAATTACTTCATAAACCTAGAAAAAATAGTAACAAAATTCATTTGAAAGAACAAAAGGTCCAGACTATCAAGGGTATTAATGAAAAGAAATGCTAGGGAAGGTGGCCTAGCTATACCCGATTTTAATCTGTATTATAAAGCAGCAGTCATCAAAACTACTTGGTACTGGCTGAGGAATAGAGCAGTGAATCAATGGAATAGATTGGGTACATGAGACTGCAGTCAATGACTATAATAATTTCTCTTTGATAAACCCAAAGACTCCAGTTTTGGGGATGAGCACTCACTTTTTGACAAAAACTGCTGGGAAAACTGGAATATAGTATGGCAGAAACTGGGCATAGACCATTATCTAACACCATATACCGAAATCAAGTCTAAATGGGTGCATGATCCAGGTATAAAGGATGATACTGAAGCAATCTGGGAAAGCAAGGAATACTTTAACTGTCAGATTTATGGAGAGGGGAAGATTTAATGACCAACAATTATTAGAGAACATTATAACATGCAAAATGGATAACTTTGATTACAGGAAACTGAAAACTTCTGTACAAACAAAGCTAATGTAACTGACATTAAGAGAGAAGTGGGAAATTGGGAAAGAATTTTTACAACCAATGTCTCTAATAAAGGCCTCATTTCTAAAATATATAGAGAATCAAATCAAATCTATAAGAAGTCATTCCCCAATTGAGAAATGGTTAAAGGATATGAAGAGGCAGTTTTTAGAGGATGAAATTAAAGATATCTTTAAGCATATGAATAAATGCTCTAAATCACTATTGATCAGAGAAATGCAAATCCAAAAAACTCTGAGTTACCACATCTCATCAGTCAGATTGGCTAAGATGACAAAACAAGAAAATGATAAATGCTGGAGAGGATTTTGAAAAATTGGAGCATTATTACATTGCTGGTGGAGTTGTGAACTGATCCAACTATTCTGGAGAGCAATCTGGAACTGTGCCCAAGGGGTTATAAGTAATTTATACCCTTTGACACAGCAATACCACATCTAAGGTTGTATCCCAAAGAGATCACAGAATTGGGAGGAAGATCCATATGTACAAAAATATTTATAGCAACTCTTTTTGTGGTGGCAAAGAATTGGAAATTAAGGGGATGCCTATCAATTGGGGAATGGCTAAATAAGTTATGTTTATGAATGTAATGGAATACTATTGTGCCATAAGAAACAAAGAGCACATGTTCTTCATATCTACCTGGAGAGGCTTATACGAACAGTTGCTGAGTGAAAATAGCAGAACCAGGAAAAATGTGTACACCATTACAAATACAACATATGTGTGATGACCAACTGTGATTTCCTGGACTCTTCTCAGAAATGCAGATACAAGTAAATTTCGAAAGACTCATAATGGAGAGAGATGTCTACATTCAGAGAAAGAACCAGAAAGAACAGAGTTTGAATGCAGATTGAAGCAAATCACTTGCTCTCTTTCTCTTTCTTATTTGGTTTGGTTTCCCCTTTCTCATTGTTCATTCCATCCATTTCAATCCTTCTTTTCAACCTGACCAATGTCTAATGTGAAAGTATCTACAGATCTTAAACCTCATTGTATGACACCATGGGGGGCAGGAGAAGGGGATGGAGCAGAAGAACATTTGTAACTCAAAGAACCAGGGAACTGAATCTTGTAAACTTGAAGTAAAATAACAAATTAATAAAGAAAAAAACTAAAAATAAAAATAATTTTTAAAAACCAAGTCCTTCACAGATTTCAACTTCAGTATCTCATTTTGGCATGCATTTCATTCTGGATTCATATAGTAAGGGTAAAAGGGTAGGTTGGAATCAGACAATGAAGACTTTTTACCCAAGTTTATTGTATTTTATAATTCTTTACTCTAAAGCTTTCATTTCATTCATAAAGTCATTTTAAGCTTTTTTTTAATTCTTGCTTCATTTACTTTAGGAATTCTAGTTGAATTAATGTTGAATGAAAAGCATAGTCCAAGCTATGCTTTTTGTTGAGACTTTGCATGCAGAGGTTTTTGAGTCATTCTTTTCTTTTACACTTCTGCTTTTGGCATTCTTCTCTCAATAATTGTGCTTTATAGTGGGATTCTTTTTTGTTTGATTGGTTGGTTATTTATTCATTCTTCCTACCTTACTTCCTGAATAGGGACGTTGTGTCAGAGGGAAGGTCTGGGCCCTTCTCCATTCTGTTTTATATCTTCTAAGTACTGCTCCTCCTTTCCCTGGACAATGATTACTATGTTCTTTAAGGATCTCAGGGGCAGCTTGGGAATACCTAGGTGTTCTGATCTAGGGCAAAGTCTGATTGCTGACCTCCTGATCTAAATTTTACAAGTTTACACCATGTATGAGTATGCATCCTAGAACACCCAGGATGGCCTGCTAGCACAAGTTCTTTGCTCTGCTTTACTGAAGGAAAGCAACCTTAAAGGGTTCAACATTTTTACTTTAATTACATTTACTAGTTCAGAAGAAAGGTAAGTATCATGAACATGGAGAAAATACAAACAGAGAAATTAGCACAAAGATCAACAGACAGGGCTCCAATTGTCTAAACATAGCAATATTGCTATTTTTATTTATTTCTATTTATTGCTGCTTTACATACATCACTGGATCGAGGGAGCACAGATATCTAAGCAGTCAGGGAGCTCTGAACCTAAGGCTACTCAGAGTCTCAAGCAGGAAATCAAAAGATCCTTCTCATGAGTGAACCCCCCAAACAAGATACTAACCTCTCATAATCTATAACACAGGCTTGACAACTGATTGGATGAGTAATGAGGGGCTTGAAAATTCTCATGCCCCAGCACTCAATTGGAAACTCCCTATAGCCCAGAGCCTGATTAGCTCTGGGTCAAGGATCCATGTGCCTATTAATGGACAGGGAAGATCTTCAAATTTTCTTAACAGTACAGACCAGAAGGACACAAACTATGCATTAACAAGATATATACATAATAAATTGGATATATTCTCAGTGGGAATACACTGCTATTAATAAAGACTAGGAAAGACTTCTTGAAGAATGTAGGATTTTTGTTAAAAATGGAAAGAAGTGGGGCAAGTTAGCAGGCAAAGATTATGAAGGAGAATCTTCCCAGCTTGAGGAACATTCAGTAAAAATGCTCCAAGCTGAGATATGGAATGACTGTGTGTAAGAAACAATAAGGAGACCAGTGTCACTAGATTTCAGAGTACATGGAAAAGAGAAAGGTATAAGTAGCATGGGAAGGTAGGAAGAGATTATGTTACAAAGGGCCTTGAATGCCAAACTTGGATTATGTATTTTATTTTAGTGGTAACTGGGAGCCACCACCAGTTTGTGATATGGTCAGATCTGCTTTTTAGAAAATCCTCTTGATCAGAGGATAGATTAGAATCAGGATGGATTTGAAGCAGGAAGACCAACCAGCAAGCTATTAACATAATTTAGGTAAGAGCTGATCAGAATCTGCATCAGAGTAGTGACAATATCAGAGAAGAGAAGTGGGGGCAGGGGGATGAAGGAAATGTTATGAAAGTAGGAAAAAGAGGACCTGATAAATGATTAAATATGGGGGTGGAGTGGGAGAGAAAGGTCAAGGATAACACCAGGTTGTGGTCCAGGATGATTGGCAGGATGAAACTACTCTTGAAAGTAGAAGAGAAGTTTGGAAGATGTGAACGTTTTGGGGAAAGGATGATATACAGCTGGTATAAGAAAGGAAGCTTTCAACTGGGAAATAGATCTTTACATCAAATATCTCTAATAAAATTCTGATAGCCAAAGATATATAGGAAAATAGCACAAATATATTTCTAAGTACCATTCTCCAGTGGATAACTAAACAAAAGAAAAAATGGTTCTCAAAAGAAAGCTTGCAAGCTATTAAACTATGTTCTGTAGCTCTCTCTTATATCTATAAAGATAAGGTTTTGCTTCTCAGAATTTTGTAACTGCAAATATTCATCTTTACTCTATAGAATGAAAATGGATTAATATTTCTTGTTAAAGAAAATATACATTCATAAACACCTTCATATAGAACTACATTAATAAGTAAGGCCATTTTCCTCTTGTTAAAATCTTTGTATGTTGCAATTTTACTTCTGCCCTTCACCCCTCCTATATATGCTCCCTAAAATCTTAGCATTTCACATAAAGAATCCAAAGAGGGGTAGGAGACAGCATAACAGCATCCAAAACAAAACATAGAATCTCTATGAGGCCTTTTATTTGTAACTTCAGGAAACAACCCAAGGTCATTCTCCTGGCACTTGCTAGATAACTGGATTACATCCCATTAAGAGGGTATTGTCCCGGGGGCGGCCAGTAGCACAGAGAGTAAGAGCACTGGCTCCAGTGTCGGGATGACCTGGGGATCAAATCTGGGCTCAGATACTCAGCACCACACCCAGAAATAACTGGCCGTGTAACCTTGAGCAAGTTTCTTAACCCCGATTGCTTTAAAAAAAAAAAAAAAGAGTGTATTGTCCCTTGCTTTTTAGCTTTAATTAAAAAAAACAAGCAGGGATGGAGCCACAGTTGAAAAGGTCTTTTCCTCTCTCTTCAATTGCTTCACAAAGTGTTCAGCTAGACAGAGGCAGTCCTGAAGAACCTGATGTCATAGATAACATCCTATAAATGCCTCTTATCAGCAAATCTTTAGTAAATATTCCACTACCATATTCTCATCCTCCTCTACCAGTTACGAAACTCAGTGATCCCAAAGCATACATATAGAAGAAGAAAAACAGATAATACCCTACTCCACCAATTATGATCATGCCCCCCAAAAGAGGGAATATCTTTAACATATCAGAGATAAGGCTTCCACTACACAAAGGGAAAGCTGAAAAGCCATCTTTGGAATTGCCAAACCACTACAATCTAGAAAGTCCTTATACCACTGCACCAATCTGAATGTAGTTTTTGTGGTCCACAGTATCCCACAGCCACCTCTGACCAACTCTAAGAAATAGCCTTTGATAAATCTCCTTTGAATATATGTCTTATGCATAGGTTTTCTTTTATTCTTCCTAATCTGGATGCAGAATTACCACACAGGTACTGATCTGGAGAGACTTTTGATTCCAATTAAGGCACTAAACTGGGAAGGAGAAATTAATCAAATCTGCTCCTCATTTTATGATTCTTCTATTATTCCAATTATTCCCATCCTTATTCTAATTACTGTAGTAAGAAGCACTCATTGGCTATTCAATTTAGTTCAAAAGTACTTATGGAATGTCATACTAGATGCTGGGAGTACAAAGACACAAAGAAAACAGTCTCTGACCTCAAGAAACTAACTCTTTCAAATATAAGTTTGGCTTCTGCTATTCAGTAGAAAGAGAATATGAACAAAGTCATTTGCAATATTTAATCCAAATAATATTAGTTGTTAACAAAAGGATAATTAATTGAAGTATAACCTATGGTTCAGAGTCACAATCTCCTGGCTTACATGGCCAGAGTAAATCTTGGGGGTGATTTTTTCCAAAAATATTAGTTCCTCTCCAAGTCATTTTGTCCCCATCCAGGTTTCCCTGGAAACTACAGAATTAACTCATTTTTAGGTTTCCACTGATTTGGGTGAAAAGGTTCTTATCCCTATGAAAACATCCAAGGTAATAATCTATATCAGATACTGAACCATATTTATTTAATTCCTCAAAAAGGATACAATAAAAATACAAGTGACTCATAGGAATCTAGAACAATCAAGACATTTTCCTTCCCTCCTGTGAGTTTCACTTAGGATTGCAAAGCCTTCTTCAGGCCACTGAATTTGTATTTTTATCCTAAGAGTTTGGATGAATGGAAAAAGAACATGGGTTTCCAGTAAAGTCAGCCCTTCAAATTCCTTGGAGTTACTTTCCACCCCCAGGCAATTATAAAAATTTAATTTGGACTCCCCCTGGGAAGGAACATGAACTTGAGTTAGCTAGAGTGTCAACTTTCTTCCCATTAGACAGGAACCATCCAAATAATTCATGATAGTAGCAGAGATCCAAGTCCAGACGTTGATCTTCCATGTCATGGTTCAACTTCTTGATACTCCTTTAGCTTCAGGTTGACATACTTGATTTTCAGTTTAGGAATTCTTGACAGTCCCTTAGAACATGAATTCTTAACCTTTTTATGTCATGGATCCCTTTGGTCAAAATTCTGGTGAATCGCATGGACTCCTCAGAATAATGTATTGCTTTTTTAATGCATAAAATAAAACACAAAGCATGACAAAAGAAACTATTTACATTGAAATAAAGCAATCAGACTATTCTTAAAGTTCATGGGACCCAAGTTAAGAACCTATGCTTTAGAAAACTGGGGTTTCAGTGATTCCAAATATTTATCCACAATGCCTCTCATCCTCTCTGCAATCTCTTGGACTAAGAGATTTCCTCATTTCCTTTCCACAGCTGCCATCTGTGGAGCTGTAGATGGGGTGGTTTCAGAAGGGTAAGTTTCACCCCACTCCCAGGTACCCCAGATCTGCTCCAGAGTCATTAGTTTCTGGTCTAATCTCATCTTTATTGCTCACTTTCAAATGGCTCCATTGAATCCATCTAATCCCTCGTAATGACCCAACATAAAATTATGCATTCATTCTTCAGTAGCTTGAATTAGGATGTCCCTATTTATCAAGGAGGTACATTGAATCAAAATTCTTTGTATTTAATCAAAATCTCAAACAATGGACACTTCTTTTTTAACTTTCAGGGTAACCAAGTCTTCCAGATCCACCTTCTACAGAAACAAAAAGGAAGACTTTCCCTTCATTTTGGCAAGTAATGGACCAATGGAGCTTCTTGCCTCAACTTATTCAGGTAAATATCTTGGATTCTTTAGAAACTCTAAGAAATTATACTTTCATAGAAACAAAATATTTAGTAAGGAAAAAAGTTATGTGATCTTTCACTTTTCAGGTTTTAGGAAATGTTACTTGCAACCTGGGATGAGAAAGACATTCCTCCCTTTTGATTATAACACCATCCAGCTAATCAAATAATGAAATTAATAGCTAGTATTTTAAAATTATATTTTCATAGTTCTGTTCACAGAAGGTCCCTGAGAAGACAGCAATTTGTCATAACTAATAGAACAAGAAGAATTTTTAATACAGCATTTACAGAACTACTTGCCAGATAAAGAGGCAAGTCACCTAAATATGCACTGCTTTCTTTTGCCTCCTCTCTAGGAAAATGATCTGAGGACAAACTCCCATTGACCTACTGAAAGCCTCTCTCTGGGAACTTGCAGCTAATGTCATGGTCAGGGGAAGAAAAATTATAAGAATATAAACACTTTTTAAGTCACTGGTGCCCAAGTCAAATAGAAATTGGAGCCACCTATTCACCCATAAGGACCCAGGTGGGTCACATATTGGCTTAGTTTTAAATTTTAATATCTATCATGTATTGACTTTTTACTAATTTTGTTAAATGATTCTTGTTTACATTTGAATGTAATTCAGGTTACAATGGGGAGTATTGTGGGTTGCATGAGGCCTGCATGTTTAATACCTCTGACTTAAGTCACTTATATCAACTTTATTGCTTTTCATACAGAGAATACTATATAATAGTAAGCTAAATTCAATAATGAGAAGCATGCATGTAGAACTCAGATTGCCTCGAAATACTTGTTATCTTTGTATATTATATTTACATATGCTTCCTATCTAAATCTGGGGACATTAGAGAAAATAGTGCAGGAATTCTTAAACCTTTTAGTGTAATGGACTCTTTCAGCAGTCTGATGAAGCCTGTGGAGTCCTCAGAATAATGTTTTTTTTTTTAATTCATAAAATAAAATACATAGCATTGTGAAGAAAGTCAATGGCATTGAAATAAAGATCTATGTATAGTATATATATACACATAGATATATGTATAATATATAATATAACCTATACATTATAGATACACATGTGTGTATGTATGTACAGATATACATATGTGCGTGTATTTTTTTTCCCATCTGATTTCACAGACACTAGGAAATCAATCCACAGACTCTGTGTTGGCCCACGGACTCAAGATTAAGAATCCCTGGGCTAATATATTGGTGGGTACTAAAATTTTCTCAGATGAAAGGGGTGTAATTGTTAATGACATCAAGTTCTATAATGACTGCAAAGACCTAATGAACCCCAAAGTCCTGGAATACCTGTGGAACGAAAGTTAAAGGAAAATTTAAGGAGATTTCTTAACACTTGAAAAATGTTTACTTAGTCTGATTTTTTTAAGACTTTAAAAGCTAAGGATTCTAAGCAAAATATATTGGTTTGCAAAATACCAATTTCTAAGTAAATAAGTATCTGAAAAATAGAGCACTAGGTCTGGAAGGGTCTTTTGCCCTAGACCTTTAACTTATAATAACTGATAATGAATATTAAAATTAATTTCTCAATGCAAGAACTTTTATTAGCAGAAACTCTCAGGAAATCTAGTTATATTTCACTGTATTTCTCTTCAGAAATTCATGCTTGGTTATTTTTGTTTGTTTCTAGGGTTTTTTTTCTGCCTCAGAACAGAATTGTGGTTTTATTAATTGGGAATCTCCTGATTTGGAAAATCCTTCTACAGATGCTCACTGCCCACTCATCTATAATTTACAGTCTTTAAGAAATGCCTAAGGACACTGAGTGACTTATTTCTTGTCTCATGGGTATAAGAAGGTATGAAACACTTGAACCCAAGTCTTCCTGAGTCTAAGGTCAATTCCCTATCTACTATATTACAGTCTCTCAAAAAAAAAACAACTCTGCTAATAACAGAGCCCTATTGATATCATAGGGCAGCTAGTTGTTACAGTGGATAGAGTGCTAGGCCTAAAGTCAGGAAGTCTCATCTTCCTGAGTTCAAATCTGGTCTCAGACAGTAGCTGTGTGACCCTGGGCAAGTCACTGAACTCTGTTTACCTCAGTTTCCTTAGCTGTAAAATCAGTTGGAGAAATAAATAGCAAACCACTTCAGTATCTTTGCCATTAAAACCCCCCAAATGGAATCACAAAACAGTCAGACTCAACTGAAATGTGATTGAATTGGTTGCATATCAGTCAATAGTACAGTAGAATATTCACATACTTCCATGAACATTCTTTAGAAGTCCATTAGCTAAATATCTTCATCACACTAATTTGTATTCATCACTTAGAGTTAAGTAAAACTGTGTGATGACATGACTTTCCTTGAGTAATCTATAAACATTCACTGACTGAGTACTCAGATGACTACTGAAAAGATTAGCCTGTAGTAGTAGAAAGACTATTAGCCATAACCTCAAAAGGCCAGAATCTGAATCTTGGTTCTCTACCACTTACAGGTCATGTAACTTTATGTAGGAAATCACTTTATTTTTCTAAGTAAAATGGAGATGATCCTAGCATGACGTTTTGCATAAGACTGCTGTGAGGATTAAATGAGATGCTAAATACAAAAAAGAAAAAAACCATCAATTGCTATATAAGTGTGAATCATGATGATGATGTCGATGATGTTCAATGACAACAACAGTGATGATCTAGCATTTTTTTTCTGGGTTTGAAGCAGTTATGCTATATGAGGGAGAGAAGAAGAGCATAGAAGCAACAGTTACAAGAGAAGGTCATATAAATTAACTTAGATGATACAATTAGTATGCAACAATAGAAAGCTTATTTGCTCTTGGATCAGAGGACCTGGGGCCAGTCTCACCTGGGATTCTTTTTTATGAGTGTGATGCTTGAGCAAGTCATTTATCTTTATGTTACAGGAGAATTTTTCTCTTAAACAAAATGGCAATGGTTATGCTAAGTGATCTCTAAAGTCCTTTCACCTCTAAATATCTGATACTATGATATATGAGATGATATCCCCTAATTATAAGCATTGTTTGGGAAATCACAAGAGAAAGAGGTAGATCACTTTGGGCTGGCATAGGCAAAGAGGGCTTCCTGTAGAACCATAGATTTCAATGGATGCCTTGAAAGATAGATAGGATTTGGATAGAGAAAGGCTATTCTATCCCCATGTGCAAACATTCCTAAACATATTCTGGCATTTCCTAGATACTCTCCACTTTTCTCTCTGCCAAAGCAGGTCCCTTTCTTCTTTTATTTTCTTTTTTTTTTTGAGGGGGAAGATAGGGGAATTGGGGTTGACTCACCCATGGTCACATTGCTAGTTTTTTGTGTTAAGTATCTGAGGCCAGAGGTCAAATTTGAACTCAGGTCCTCCTGACTCCAGGACTGGTGCTCTATTCACTGCACCACCTTGTGATAGTAATGGCAATTAAAGATTCCCCTGTATTGGCTTGGTTTTCAAATTGATTGTGTTAAAACCCAGAGTTTGTTAATCCCACCTGTGGGATGGGCTTGTTGATGTGAAAAGAAAGTCCTGAGCTGGGAGGAGCTGGTGATGTAGATTTGGAGAGACAAGAGAGAGGCGGAAGTTCTTTTTTGGAAGCAGCACCTCGTGGAGAGAGAGAGAGACTAAGAGATTGCTGGTGGCCGCTTTGAATTGCCCTGGACTTTTGAGACCTGCCCCCTGAGCTGCCAAGGACTGAGGAGACATGGCTGTTTTGCTGGTACTTTGTCTGTCTGTTTTGATGTTATTTTGCCAGATTTGTCCACTGGTGAAAGACTGTCCTGTTGAACAAGTCCTGGAACCTGGCATTTGGTTAAGAAGGCCTGAGACTGTCCTGCAGACAGAGAGTGAATACTGTCCACTGGTGAGGGACAGTACTGTTGTTGCAGGGGTCTGGAGACTGTCCGGCAGACAGAATGAATACTGTCCACTGGTGAAGGACAGTGCTGTTGTTGCAGGGGTCTGGGAGCCTTTCTGTTGGTTCAGAAGCCCTGAAGAAGCATTTTCTTGTTGTATGTTTACAGAAATCCTGGGAGAGGGCTTTGCTAATGTGTTCAGGGGTTCTAGGGCTGTTCTACAGACAGAGGATAAATTCATGAAGGGACTGGCAATGTATCTTATGGCCTTGCTAAGCCTTGTCTCTCCAGGAACTAAGATTGCTGAGAACTTGCCTAGTGTCAAGATGAAGAAAAGACCTCCATTTGGGTATTAAATGCTGTGTTTAAACTTGATGTAACTCTGGGGTAGATTCAATTGTGATCCAGGAGGTGGGGAACTTTTGACCTTTTTGTGTTCTATGGTTGAGCAAATGAATGTATTTTACTTATGTTTGGAAACTAATCTCCATTTGAGAAGAGGGGCTTTGTGGTGGACTTAATTAAGGTATAGCCTAGGGGTGGAGAAGTATTTGGAACAGAGACTTTGTAATTGATTGAATGATTGGAAAGTCCTGGGGTGGGGTAGACCTTGGAGATTATTTAATCACACTTAGTAAATGCTGTGTTTTTGGAATGATGTCATGTTTTGATCTTCTCTGTTCTTGGTTTGTCACTAAATAAAATAGAGAGCACCTATGCTGGTATTTTGAACCTGGGAAGTTGCCTTCTTTTGGCATTACATTACACACCTAGCCACCCCTGGTCCCTTTCTTCTTGCCAAATATTATGCAGAACCCACCTCCTTCTATAATTTTCCCTAACTTCATCCTTATGGTCTCCATTTTTAACTACTTATTCCACTGATATTTAAAATTGGTCATCTACATGACCGTTAGCTACTTATTTTTCTGCCTTTTTTGTTTTCATAAATTCATAATTTTAATTCTGCCATTCCTTTAGGGGGCTCAACAAATTTTGTGTAAGACGCTGATACCTTATATGCATTCAAGTTTAGAGTTTTCCCAAGCAGGGGTTATGAGAGAGGTTCTAGGCAAAAGAGGATAGGAAAATGAAGTATAAGATCATTCACTCTTTGGTATATTTGGTTTTGAAATAGAAATGTCATCCCATCTCTGGAAGGCAGCATATAATAGTTGAAAAAGCACTGACTGTGTCATCAGGAGACACCTGGGTTTAAATCCTGCCTCTGACACTTAGGATATGTATAATCCTGACTAAATCACTTAACCTGTCAGTCTCCTCATCCCCATCTGATTGATTATAAGAGAATCCTAGTTGTTCATGTGCCTTCCACTCTCCCTTTAACAATCTATCTTCCACAAAGCTGGCAAACTGGTACTCCTAAGACACACATCTGACCATATCACACCCTTACACAAAAATCATTAAGTAGCATCCTCTTATTCTAGGTTAAGATATAAAACGTGATGGCAGGCCTTTCAAGTGTTCCCAAACAAGGCTTCCAACTACCTTTCCAGTCTTGAAAAAATATTTTGGGGGCGGCCAGGTGGCGCAGTGAGTAAGAGCACCGACCCTGGCATTGGGAGACCTGGAATAGGTTCCGGCCTCAGATACTTAGCACCCACACAAAATAACTGGCTGTGTAACCTTGAGCAAGTTACTTAACCCCAATTGCTTAAAAAAAATTTAGACAAGTTTATCTTCTCTCCCAACCACCTCCATCCCATAAAAAAGAAAGAGAAACAATATCCATTTAACAAATAGTTATAGTTAAATAAAACAGGTTCCTGCATTGACCCTACCTTTCCAGTCCTTTTAAAAAATATTCCTGGGGAGGCCAGGTCATGCAGTGAATAGAGCACTGGCCCTGGAGTCATGAGGACCTGACTTAAAATCCGGTCTCAGACACTTAGCACAAAAACTGGCCGTGTGACCCTGGGCAAGTCACTTAACCCCAATTGCCCTCCAAAAAAACAATTATTCCTTCCTTACCCTAATTCTCCATTTCAATCAAACTGGCCTACACAGCTGTTCTCTAACATTCCATCTCCTGTCTCTATGACACAACTGGATCTCCCATCCTCACTTCTCAACTCCCATTGCCAACTTGGGTGCTGCCTCCTACATAAGGACTTTCCTGATGCGTCAATTTATTAGCATTCTTTCCCCCTGGGAATTACTTTGTATATATTATTTATATACTTATGTCTAGTATGTACCTACAGTACAATTTTAGTTCTTTGAGATAAGGGCATATTTCATTTTTGTTTTTGTTTCCCCATTGCCTAACACTCTGCTTTGCACATAATGTCTGCTTAATAAATGTTTGTTGATCTTAGGCCAAGAGATTCCTCTTCTAGAAATATACTTCATTGATAAAAAGAAGGCTTTCCTATATACTAAAATATTCATAGCAGGACTTTTTTATGGTAGCTAAGAACTGGAAACAATGTAGATATTCATCAATTAGGGAATGATTAAATAAAATTATGGGACATGAATATAATGGAATATTACTGTATTTAGAGAATGATTACTTTTCTTAGAGAAAAAATATGATGAATATAGAGAATCATGGAAAGTCTTACATGAATAGATATAAAGTAATTAAATAAGAAAGAAAACAAACAATGTAAATGAAAAGGACAATCGGCAAGAAATAAATATATAAATAAATGACGACCATTTTTGATTAAAGATAAAAAAAAGTGATATAGCAAAACTGAGAGAAAAAGGCAAGGTCTGCTCTTGACTCTCCAGCTAAATAGTTGTGTTATTCCACCCAAGTTAGGTAATTGAGCTCAGTTTCTTTTTTCTATATTGTATTTGCTTGTTTTGGGTGGTCTTACCAAGTTTTTTGTGAAATATTTTTTTCTGTTGCTTCATCCCCTGCAACAGATCTTTCATCGTAGTCTTTGTGCATGCTGTATCTTATAGGTATAACCCCTGACCCAAAGCCCATTGGGAAGGTACTCTTACTTTTTTTTTGTAGAGATGCATGAGAGGCAAAGTAGAGTTAGTGGGAGTGAAGAAGAGGTTCCATTCTTTGCCAGGCAGGCCCCTTTAGAACTATTCCAATACCAGTCTATTTTGGGTCTCCTTACGCTTTGAGTCTTTGAAATTTGAGTTGCTTTGGATGCTTCTGGCTTCCAACTTTGAGAAATAAGATTGAAGAGGCCAATTCCACTTCAGGTTACTGAAGGAAAAGACTCTGAGAAGACATAAGAGGAACTAGAAGTGTCTATCATGTCCATGTCTCAGGTAGCTACAGCAGAGACTTCAAGGGGTTTCCATTTGGGTAAGATCCAGAACATTCTCTTTTGATTGAACTAATTTACCTAGCTCTCAATTAGAAAACACTTTCACTCTGTGTTGTATTTTATATATTCTCCTATGTATGTCTTCTCTGATTCCTGTTTTGCTATGATTTGGATAAATGGGTCTTTTGCTATTCTCTATGTGTTAATTATGGAACTAGTATTTAGTAGGAAAAGAATCAAGCTTTAGATACAGAGTTTGGAGTCTCCCCCCCCCCAAAAAAAATGACAAAGTAATCAAAAGTTAGATTGAATCCAATTATATCTCTTAGATTAAAGATATTTAATAGATACAATTCTAGCCTAGTACCCCCTCTCTGAAGAAAGCAGAGCAGCCTCTCACCCCATTCTCCTACTTCCCTTCCTGGCTTAAATGAAGGTCTCCCTTGGAAAAGGGGGTGAAGGATAATAGGATAGAGATATCTAATCTTCTTCCTTCAAGCCACACAATGATAGTATCCCCCAGGTGGGCCCCTTTTTACACTTGAGATCTCTACTACATAAAACTGTATTCAAACTCATTCTTGTTCATATGGGTACTAAAGTTTCCCTTCTTCCTCCCCCTTCTTTGTCCTCCCCCCCCTTTCTTGTCTTCCTCCCCCCCCCCCACACACACACACTGGAAACTTTATAACTTTTTCCAAGGCTTGAAAATCTCCTTATTAGATGGCTCTCTTCTCCCTGATACTATTGAAGGAAACTCATATTACAAAGGTGAGAAAGCCACCTGGGGTACTAATTCATTATAGTATACTCAAAAATATCATCCAAATATGATTTCATCAGCATAGGGAACTTCAAATACAGAAAACTCTTCTACCAATGCCATCAATACCGAAGTTCACCTGTGAGTCAGTCTCTGAGAGGTGTCTGAGGAGCTGAGAGGTTAAAAGATTTGTCCAAGGTCACAAGGATAGTGTGTGTCAGAGAAAATATTTGGCCTTCCTGAGTTCCCAATTCTCTGTCTTCCTGAATGAGCTGGCTTCTAAGATTTAAACCATCTCTCAAATTCTTGAATTATATTTTATACACATCTAGAAAAATACATATTTTAAGTATTTTGAAAACCATTCATTTTTACATGGTTGTTTTATTTTGACTAGAAAATAAAAGGTATCATTTATATAAGCATCTGAATAATGCCTATCAATATCCCTTTGAAAACATATGAGATTGACCATTCTAATTTTACAGATGAGGAAATATTGCTCAAAACTTAACAATAACTCAGTAACATATTAAATGTAAGAAATGATAACCCCTCAACTTTTAAAACTGTCACTTAGCTCCAAACCACACTAATTAGTGTATAAATGTAGACTCAAATATTAACCATCATTGCTCAGTTGATCTTAGAAACAAATCATGGAAAAGGACACAGGGCTTTGGACAAATTAGAAGTTTAACTCTGTACCCCTTACAATGCTACTTTGAAGAGTTTAAATTAACTTCTATGTCTGTCCGTCTCTGTCTCTGTCTATGTCTCTCTGCCTCTGTCTCTGTCTCTGTCTCTATCTCTGTCTCTCACTCTTTCTCCTTATGAAATGTCACCTTGGTTAAGTAAAATGCAAACAAACCAGAACTTTACTCTATGATGCAAAGATAATTCCCTACACATAAAAATAAAGGTGCTAAAAGTCAATGAAGGGTGTTCAGAGGAAGCATTGGACACATATATTATGTAGATGTGTATACATATATAATATATTTATGCAGACATCTACATAAATTCATATGTATATTTGCATATATACATATATAAGTTTAATGATTGATCAGAATATCTTTACATAGGATCATTTTCCCCATAGGCATTTCCCCCATTTTATACATGAAAAGAAAGGAACTTTGGCATGTCCTAAGTCATAAAGAAATAGGACTCTACATTATTGATTCTCTTCCTCCTCTCTATGTTGTCCACTTATATAGTTATCCATTATTTTGGAATGGCATCAGAATATTTTTTCTAGCATTTCCAAATCCCCTACTTCAAGAGTAATCAGAAAGATTAGAATAATTACCTTTCCTTAATATTATGTGAGAGGCAGCATGGTATAGTAGAAAGAACAATGGACCTCACTTGAAGAATTTGAGTCCCAAATCTGACACTAACTGACCATGGGACTCTAAGTCACTTCAACTAACTGAGCTTCAATTTCTTCATCTGTAAAATGAAGACAATCAAATTTGCACAGGCTACTTAACAGATCTCTTATGCATAAAATGTTTTGTAAATATTAAGTATTTTACAAATGAGGTGGTTTTTGTTTGCTTGTTTGTTTGTTTATCTATCTTAGACATCACTGGATTCAGGAAATGCAAAGTCAGAAACATCTATTCCAAAATAACTTCCCCTTGAATTTGTATATTAAGAGTAAATTTGAATATAGTGCAATACTATTTATTTATTCCCATTGATTTATGATCATTCTAAAAGAGAGTGGACTGAGGTTTACCATTCCATAATAAGTTCTTGCACATATTAAGAATAAACAAGAGGGTTGGAGGAAGGAGTGCCTTATTGCCTTATGTAGGGAAGAGAAACAGTCTGTTTTCAAGCATGATCGGCCTTTTGAAGCAACACTGACACACAAATAATTGATATGCTAATTATAGGTCAATGTTATCTCTTCACTACACAGGTGTTCTACTGTTTAATACATAGCTCTTGTGGTACTTGGGTTCTTTGCCATTATTTCCCTGCAGCCTGTCACTCTTTTAGACCTTTCATTTCTGTTACATTCTGTTTTAGTAGACTCCACAGGGCTTATTAAAGTAGCCGTAAGCTCCACCTGTTAATGGTGACTGCTGGTGTGCCACAAAAGTCA
This sequence comes from Petaurus breviceps papuanus, assembly GCF_028583685.1. Classification (NCBI taxonomy): domain Eukaryota; kingdom Metazoa; phylum Chordata; class Mammalia; order Diprotodontia; family Petauridae; genus Petaurus; species Petaurus breviceps. The sequence continues at coordinate 7,603,938 of NW_027185890.1, forward strand.
CAGGGCAGGGAATACTACAGAAGGAAATATTCACTCAGGATTTACCTAGACAACAGCTTAAAAGGTGGACTTTGTTCATTCATCTGGTTCTAGTTGTGATGTGTACGTTAAAGTAATAAAACTGTGTTTCCAAAAGCATTCTCCTAGTCCTGGTGCTTACTAATTCAGATTGGCCTCCTTTCCAATTAGTCCAAGAGGTTGTCCTTGTATTCTGCTTGCTGATTGATGGGCATTAAGCCAGTAATTGGTCTAAAGAGCCTCATTAGTTGAAAAATCCATAGGTTGGACAGGGACTTCTTTTAAAGCAAAGGTTTCTTCCCTGAACTCTGGGTAATAGCAGTGGAACAGTGATGCCAAAGCTAAAATAGAGAGAGAATCTCTACAACTTCAGTTATTAGGTTTTTCTGCCTTGCAAAATTTCTGCTATATACACACATGAAATTTGTTTTGTGCTCTGAAGAGGTAATCTATATCCAACAATAATAGAATTATAATTATGGCAAATGTTCCTCCATTCTTACTTAGCTTCATTTTGGGTTTAACTAAAATATACACGTAGATGGGGTGGATTTGAGGATGATCTTTTCCAGTTCTAGATTTTTTTAGATCACATAATCCTTGCTATTCATTTGAGGGGAGGGAGATTTTCAGGGTGAAAAAATAAAGAATATCTAGTCTATTTTGTTTTGTGAGTAATTTTCACAACTCAGCTGGTAGTTATGCATCTGATCCACGACCTGGAAAAAAGAAAAGGCATCCCCAAAAGTTCTTTGTCAATATTTGATTTACTTAGATTTCTTACATAAGAAGCAGAAAGACACAGTAGTTTGTCAGGACAATATGGTTTCAGGTCCATTTCTGAGTCTCAGGGCAGGTTACTCAACCTCTCCGAGACACAGGAAAGTCTCTTAGATGATCGCAGAACTACAGAGGCGAGTGTCCTCTTCCTATGAAGCCACAGGTCCAGCTTAAAAAAAATACCCTAGCATATCAACCAGGCTGCATTAAATTTACTAAGGAAGGCACCTTTCTTTTCAGTAAAGCCTTGTGGAAGCTAAGAAAATCCGTCCAAGTCCTTTTTATAGTGTACCTTAAAGGTCTAGTAATTAACAGTCTTCTTACATTATTTTTCTGATGGTCCCTTTTCACTTGAAATATAATGGACGCGGATGAGGTTGCAAAGGCAGGGATCGATATGGTTCAGATAGCAAGAAGGATTCCAGAGAAAAAAGATAGTCGGAAAGGCTCATCTGAAGCACTTCAGGCTTTGCTTTATTTAGGGTCTATTTGGAAAGGCAGGTTATGAGCGAGAGGAGGGGCCCCCAAATTATATTGTTTAGACCTTGAGTCTCCTTGCAGACATCAAACAGCTGCACGGAGTTGTGGGTCCTAACACGATCCCATTTGTCCCACTCTTTTGCAGGTGGAGACATTTTTTTTCTTCCTTTAACCCCCGGCGGTTTATTTAGCTGCAGAAAGTTTGGTGAACTTCAGTTCATTTTAAGGCCTGTTAACAGCAGGAAGAGTCCAGCTTACTGCCACAGAGGATTCAGTGCAACTTGGTGACATTAATGAGATCCAGATCCCCAGACTAGACAACTGTGATCTTCTTTAACCTCAGTCCCACAGGGTGAGTATGTTAAAGCTTTTCATCCCTTGGCAGGGCATTCCCCCTCCCCCACACCAGGCTCACAGCAAAAGGAAGGGGTGGGGGAGGGAAAAGAACTGTAGAAGCCGGCAGAAATTACTGTTCTAATTTAGCATTAGCAAGAATTTGTAAACCACCACTGAGCAGATAAAGCTAAGAGCTACTAACTGCAAACATAACCAAACAATAACCCCAGTGACTGTTTAATGGATACCCTGATTAGAAACACAGAAGCCAGAAGCTGGAGCAGGGAGTAATAATGTGTTCAGAGAGAGCTTGACAGTACTCTTCAGCAAAATAAGCACCCCAGGAAGAAAAAAGAGGAAACCGGTGCGAAGGGAGGAAGCGCAAATGCAGATTATTTTTAACTGTACAGAATATGCTGAAAGTTAAACTGCATTCCTCATATTAACAAATCAAAGCAGCAGAAATAAATAATGACTATTGTAACTTCAAGAGAAATGCACCAAGGTTGGTTTTTTAAATTATTATTTCTACCTTGCTGTGGACAAAATTAAGGAGAGATCGATCAAATGACACTTTGCAACTGACTCATCTTCCAATTTCCATTTCGTGTAGCAGACTCTGCTTACTATTGTCTCTATTTTCATAATTCAACAAATTCTGTGTATTCCCCCCCATACGTCCACATCTAAGCTACTGCCATGAACACTTTAAAAACAAGTCAAACTGCGCACCTGCCAAAGACTATAAAGAAAAAAAATATCATCCCAAGCACCATTAGTATCTGCTGCCTTTCTCCACAAAGGCAAACCATAGTGGGTGGCCAAGAAAACCTCATTTTCTCTTAGGATGCTAAGGAGTAGTAGTAGCCCTCTCTGCTGATACAGCTTTTTAAAAAAATGTTGTTGCTGCTTGTGTTTTGTTTACAAATGGCAAGATTGAACAAGTAAGGAAATTAAAAGTAGAATGACCTGATGATATATGAATCAAATTCAAATAAACTAGATATTCGTGACTATGTGTGATATACATAGCAGAACATTCAGATCTACATATTTGGAAAAAGGAATTACTGGGTCCAATATGCAATTGCAAATTAAAATCAACCTGTGGAAACAATTTTAGTTGAATAGGAAAATACAAACAAGTGCTTTCAGCTCCTTCATTCACAATTTTGAGAAATTTTCTAGTCCATATCTAGTGTTTCAAGTTTATTCTTCACATTAAAATAGTTTATTTTTAAATCCATTTATTATCTTCCTTTTTTGTCCAATTCTGGTTCAGTATGTATTTTGGACAAAATTTTTAGTAATTCTTTCATGTAAAAATGTAACAGTAAAATTGTCAAATGACATTTAAAGTTGTAGCATATATTGAAACAGAAATTCTCCCCCTCAATTTGGTAAAATGTAATGTTTTAAAAACAAACAGGTTATTAAATAAAAGTGGTTTGAAATATTCAGTAGGCATGATTTCAAATAGAAACAGCTGTTTTTCATCACGTGGTTGCTACTTGGTTAAAACCTTATTGGAAAGCTAAATATTTACAAAATAATTGGTTTGGGTATTTTAATGTCATTTACATTTCTTAAATGTTGGTATAAATTAGTATCAAATGTTTTTAAAATATTGATTCTTGAAATTGGATTTTTCTTAGCAGTAATGCTAATAGCTAAAAATTGACAAAGTAATAGATTTATTTCTAAGAATCAGGAGCTTTCTTTTCAGTGAGTGGTGTGACTGTGTTGATAAGTCGGCCTGGTTCCCTGTGGGAACATGCCAGCTGGGCATGAACTAAGATTCGTCAACAATTCTGTCTGTTTGCCATTAAATTCTGGCCATAGTAAAGAAATGCATATTATTATAGTATTTTCAAACACCTTTTCAAAGTAAATAATCTTACTTTGAACTCTTATATTGAGGTTTCAGATAAAATAGTCTAAATGTATGAAGAGTTAATTTGTAGTACTGCAGTATAAGGAACAGATAGCTTAGTGGTTTCAGATGTTTGGCCTTAATAAGCTAGGATGGTTTTCTTTAGAGTGACACCAGTTTATCTAATTTACCAGCTTTATAGTTCATTATTTTATTATTTTGTTGCTGATGGAAGAGGTGTTTTGACTTTTTCCCCCTTTTTTTTTTAAATTGCCTTATTGGTTTTCTTCTATGGAAAGTAGGCCCCTCCAGTTGTGCATTAGTTATACAAATCTGCATTATATACCCTAGGCCCCACTTTCTGTGATGCAATCTGTATGAAATGGATTTTTTAATGAAGTTAGAAGAATTAGTCTCGTGCTTTGTAGACATCTGTCAACATGCATTAGAAACTTTGAAATAGTTAAAGGAATGAGTGAATGCTTTATGGTACTCAAATAATGAAAATAGCAAAGATGCATTAGTGAATTTAAAATACTGTATAAGTAAACTGAATCATAATGTGCATTTTCATTGGTCAGTATCAGCAAAATTGTTAAAAGTTGTGAACTGGACTCTGTACCTTGTGATAGTCATATCTGAAAAATACAGAGTGGGCATTTTCTCTGCATTCTTATCATTAAGACCCCAAGTCACACTGCATGTATTAGCATTCTCATTGATTATGCATTCACATTATTAATGTTGCAGACATTTTCTTAGAAACAAAGATGTAAAGTAAGCTCCTGTTGTACATATAATTGCTGGAAGAGACCTTGGAAACTAAATAGGCCAATTAAGTGGCTTCCAGAGAGAGTCACTTCCAATGTTTTGATTCTGTGTTGTAGTCCAAACTTTTCTAGTTAGTGGTATAGTGGATAGTGTAATGATATTGGATTCAGAGAACCTGAATTTGAATTCTGCCTCAGACACTTTGAAACAGTTTGACACTTAAACATTTTTAGTCCCAGTTTCCTCATCTGTAAAAAACATGGATCATACATAATAGCACTTATTTCACTGATTCATGAAGTTGCTGTCAGAATCAAATGAGATATTTCTAAAATAGTTTGCAAACTTTAAAGTACTATATGAATGCTAGTTATTATTATTTATTTGTTTTATTGGTAACTTTTCTTATTTTTGTCACATTTACCTCTACATGTGTCTCTAGCTTCTCCTCTACTGAATAATTCTTCACTTTTAACAAAGATTATAAAAATAAAGATGCACAATAGAGCCAATCATCAATGCATCCATCACATCTGACAGCATATGCAACATTCCACACCTGTAGTCCTCTACCTTGTATATACAGCAAAATCACAGAATTTGAGAATTGGAAGGTACTTCAGCCCTCATCTAGTTCAACCTATATATGAAGGAAACCCAACTATACCCTGGGACACACTTTCTGTGATGCAATCTGCATGAAATGGATTTTTTTTTTACATTCCTGGTTCTGTTTACTTCACTTAGCATCAGTTCATATAATTCTTCTCATGCTTTTCAGAATTCTTTATATCTGTCACTTCATAATATATAGTAATAGTTTTATCAGTTTACATCCATTTTATTTACAATTCTATACTGCTATGGATATTTTAGAATGAATGGGGCCCTTATTTCTTTCTTTGACTTCCTTTGGAATCAAGAGGGTATGCACATATGTATTAATTGTTTTAAAAATTTTTTAATTTAAAAAATTAAAAAAATCATTTAAAAAATCAATTGATTTCCATACTAGTTGAACCAATCCTCAGCTCCACCAACCTTATGTTATCATGATTTTTTACCACAACCCCTCTAACATCAACTTTGTTTCTCTTCTGTCATCCTTGTCAATATTTGGGTAAGAAGTAAACCTCAGTGTTGTTTTAATTTTTGATTGTCTTACTGATTTTGTGCAGCCTTTCATTTGGCTGTTAATAATTTTCAATTCTATTAAAAGCCGCTTATTTATATCCTTTGGTCACATCTATTGGGGGGAAAAAACTCTTATTTTAAAGAAATTATTATTGTTTTTCAGTAGTTTCAGTCACGTCTGACTCTGTGACCCCATTTGAGATTTTCTTGGCAAAGATATTGAGTGGTTCACCATTTTTTTTCTCCAGCTCACTTTACAGAGGACAAAACTGAGGCAAACATGGTTAAGTGACATTCTCAGAGTCACACAGTAATTACCTGAATCCAGATTTGAACTCGGGTCTTCCTGACTCCTGGCCCAGCACTCTATTCACTGCACCATTAAAGAAACTGATGCACAAACAAGTGATTGCCTTTGAAGCAATGAAGAATATTAGATTTGGAGTCAGAAGGTCTGGGTTCTAATCATAGCTTTTCCTCATATTCCCTTTATGGGCAAGTCACTTTACCTCTGTGGGCCTCTGTTTCCTCATCTATAAAGTGAGGGGGGTATTGACCTTCAAGGTTCCTTCCTGCTCTAACACTATGATTTTTTTTTAATTTCATAGGTAATAAGATGCTTATTTGATGGACTAGTTCATAGATTTGTGTTCCCTTTTGGATTCAGAAACACATCTTGGCAGATATAAAACTTGAAGGTGGCATCCACTAATGCTGCAGAGAAATTACAGTTTCCTTTTCTGAACAGCTTCACATTTCCTTTTAATTACATTAGTTATAGGAATTGCTGTATAACAAAGCCTACAGTCTTAACAATTTCACAGGATAAGCATCTATAATCAAAATGAGCATCTCATAATAGAAGCTTCATGAAAAATGTGAACTCCCACTAGTGAGTCTTACACTGCATCTGGACAACTGAATTATTATTGTTTTCTTAACCCCCAGCTGTCTTTGGCAACCCTATCCACTTAGTTATTTTTTGCCTGCAGTAAATGTCCTCTAGTTCAGAACATAAAGAACACAAGGAAAGCCCAGCGATCAACAGGGCTTAGCTTAACGTGAACAGTTATGTGTAGGATCACAGAATCTCAGCATTAGAAAGGATTTTAGAGGTCATCTAGTGCAATTGGTACCTGACAAAGAAGTTCTTCCCCCAAATTCCCAACATCCAGCTGTTGCTTGAAGACCTCTAGTGAGTGGAAACCACTGCCTCCTGCCTTATAGACCTTTCCACTTCTGGATAACCCTAATTAGGCATTTTCCCCTTCATCAAGTTAAAATCTGCCTCTCCTTGGATTCTGTCAAGTTATCCTAGTCATGCCTTTGAGGCTAAGGAGACCAAATCTCGTTTCTGTTTCACATGAGCTGTTTCATTAATAGGAATTGGAGCAGTTACCTACTTGTACTATTTTTATAAGACATCACAAATATCATGCATATAGAATGTTTTGTTAACTGTAAAATTCTATGCATTTGTAATGTTATCATGATTATTGGATATAATTTGGGTGGCAGGGTTCTAGTGCTGAAGTCAGGAAGACGTGGATTCTTATCATGTCTCTGATCCATGTGGAGCCATGTGACCTTGGGTGAGTCACTTAACTTCATGCTCTTAGGTAACTCTCTAGGATTTATCTACTAAATTATAAGTGGCTTGCCAATCTGGTGAAGGTTGTTCCACAGGGCAAATTCTTCAGATCTCATCATTGTCATTTCCTTCATTCCTCATTGTTACACATCTTTTTGCCATTGTGACTTTTAATCCTTATCATACTGGGAGAGTTGAACATAGAGGCTGACTTTGTGGTCCTCTTAGGTTCTCTCCCTCTCTCTCTCTCTCTCTCT